>NC_134859.1:20266500-20583500 GCF_049852395.1 Peromyscus maniculatus bairdii
CGCCCACTTTAGACAAGCCAGGGTCAGTGCCCTCCAGACTGACAGGTCTACAGCTGGGGGGGGGGGGGCGCATCAAGCATTTCCACCGTCTGCTTGGCCTGCAAGCATTCCAGTCAGCAAGCCCTGTGTGTACCACTGGTCTTCAAATGTCAGCCCCTCAGGATGTGCTGAAATCGGGGGGCGGGGGCGGGGGGGGGGGGCGGGGATAGCAGCATAGCCTGGATATGACTCCAGATACCTCCATGGACAAGAAAGCATTCAGATGTTCAAGACTGCATATAAATAAAATAGTATCTGTATATCTGTATACATATTCTCCTGTATGACTTATTATTATTTTAGTGTGTGTGTGTGTATACACTTGTGCCCAATTTTTCCTCTCCTTCCACCCTGTAGGTCCTGGGGATTGAACTCAGGTTGTCAGACTTGGTGGCAATCACCTTTATCTACTGAGTTCTCTTACCTGCCCTCCTTTAGGCCTTAAATTATCTCTATATCATGCTAACACAATGTAAGCATTAATTATTTTTTTTTTCCCGAGACAGGGTTTCTCTGTGTAGCTTGGGTGCCTGTCTTGGATCTTCTTCTGTAGACCAGGCTGGCATTGAACTCACAGAGATCCACCTGCCTCTGCCTCCTGAGTGCTGGGATTAAAGGCGTGCACCACCACTGCCCGGCTCTTATTAGTTTTTAATCTACTCTTCCAACATTTTCAATCTGTGATTGGTTTCCTGGATATGGAACCCAAGGGCTGACTGTCTAACATAAGAGAGAAAACATCACCAGACATCCCTTGCCCCAAACACCCACACCGTGATTTCCAAATGTGTGTATGTGTTTGGGAGCAGGAATAAGCAAGGGGATTCATTTTCCCCACGATACCAGGTACAAGCCTAGTCTGTAAAGCAGAAAGGCTCACTGTGTGAAACCTGTGAATTTGCCATCACATAAGAGACCAAGAATCACTAGAACACTATCCTGGGTGATCAAGTGCTATGGGGCTTAACTTCAGCGAGCAGACACCCTTCTGGGAGCTTCCCATGTGAAGTACCAGGGTCCTGGTGCACACGAATGTAAGTCATCATTTCTGAGGTGGCACTCTGGAAGGCTAACATCACTAAACGTGGGTGCTCACCAGGTTGCTCAGGTATCCCCACCACGACCCCTAACTCCTGGCCCCTGCTGGGCTGCCGGATCAGATTGGCATGCTTTCCTTTTTCCCTGGGCCCATGGGACACATCTCTTCACCCCAGACCCACCTCTCTGTCAGCGCCTTGCTCTGAGTGTCCCGGGCTGCCTGCAGGTCCTTCTCCAGTCGCCTCCGGGCCATCTCCAGCTGCTCCACCTCTCCCTGGGTCCATTTCCGGGGGCTGATGAAACGCATCTCCTTCAGCAACTCCTCCTTCTCATTGATGAGGATCAGTCGGTCCCTCTCCGAGTCTAGCACCCCAGGCCAGGCCTCACTGTCGAGTTTGGCCAGCTGGATTTTGAGGTTGGCGATCCTAGGAGTTGAGAAGGTGAGTGTGATAGACGAACAATAGCGTTGTAGGAACTGGACAACAGGTGGTTTTTCTAAAAACATGAAGTACCAGGATCTAGGACATCCTCAGAACAGACGTGGACAGTTCCTGCTTTCTTTTTCATCAGGTGCCAGCCTGGTGCCGTAGAGACAGGACACCACGGCAGGCAACAGCTTCTTACCATGAGCTCTGGGACACCCTGGAGGAGGTGCTCATATCTCTGAAGAGAATTATAAGATCTCCCTCCTGGGATGGTGGCTGAAGGTTTTGTATACATGCGTGCGTGCGTGCACACACACACACACACACACACACACACACACACACACACACACACACACTCAAAGCATAGTATTTGGCACACAGTAAGACCTCAATCAATGTTTCTATGCTACTACTACCACTGGGTGGACCACTAATCAGTTAGGTAACACTGGGAAAATGTCCTGAGCCTTGGAGACGAGGGAAGCAATTACTTATCCTCCAGAGTGGGTATGAAAACCAGTGGTGACGTATGCAGTATGCCGTGTATGAATGGTGCCGAGTCATCAGCAAGGGGAATCACTGAGCTGTTGGCTACCTGTGTGCTCTCACTTCCGAGTGTGGTAATGGTACTGTGAGAACAGTCATGAAGTTGAGGTTCAGAGACCCTGAGGTAGGAGTTCTGGCCTTGACTTTTATGATGGAAAGAATCATTTCTTGGGGGGAAAAATCATTTGAGGGGCTGGGTATACTTGGAGGCTCTTTGCTTTCACATACACAAGGCCTTGGTTTTATTGTTATAAAAATCATTTTGGTATCAATATATTCTAGCACAATGCCTGGTCAACTGTAGGTACTTATTGAACATTATGGAAAGCAATTAGCATCCCTGAATCTTAACTTTTCTAAGACCTAGTATCCTCAGCTGTAAGGTAGAGACAATGATGGTAACCAAAGAGCTAAGAGCCCCACATGAAAAATTTGTCAAAAGAACTCTGTATATTGCCAAGCGTTCTACAGACATTGGATATTATTCTTGTGTGAGTGTTTCTATACACCTCCAAAAGCAACCTTGCCACTGTCTTTTAGGATCTAGCCTCTGCAAAGTGCTTTGAGGTCTTGGGCCCTAGTATTACTGAATCCCTACGGGGCAGACACAAAAGACTTATTGATCTCACTGGACAGGCACCAATGGCTCGCTCAAGATCAATAATCACCACAAGTGGCCAGTCCTTGTTGTGAGCCCAGACCTCTGGACTTGACATTTCAACTCACTTACATGAAATGTGGCCAAACTTTCTTTACCAAATAGTGTTGGATTTGAGATGCCTTGTGATATGTAGCCAAAGTTTTATATAGAGAACCCCATCTAGCTCTTTCTCCAACCAAGGGAGGATCCTAGCAGGAATTCTGAGTTAATTATTTAATTTCACATTCATGTACACAGCAATTGATAAATATGTTTGTGGTTGCTGATCCCCAGTGCTCAAAGGCTTGAAGAATGAGATGATAAGCTCTGGTGGGACTCAGCTACAGGCAGGACACTGAGGAGTGACTGATGTCTTCCTGGGTGTACTTCCCAGGGTGCCTTTCCCATGCTATTGTACTTTAAACTTTAGGTCATCCATCCTTGGGAGAATCAGACCCTAGTCCCTCCCTCAGACATGCACAGGAGATAAAACCTGGCACGCGCTGACCAAGGAGGTTTCCATGAATGACTGCTACATCTCTTCCATCCTTTACGACCTGCACCCTCTGTTTTCTCATCTCATAAAGTGTTGTCTTTTCTCCCAAATCTAGCTTTGAGTTGTAATGAGACATTTGATGTCTCAGTCTCAGGTGGGAAATCTCACTTCTCCAGTCTCTCTAGGACTGATTATCTAAGATAGGCATTGCCACAGGTTGGAAGAGATCAGAAGATCAAGGATGACAGGCACAAATACACAAACGCCGCTGTCTTGCTGAGCCCCTAGGGGGAGCTGAAATAGTGCACACAGGACAGACAGTTTTCTTTGCACCTTTCCATCATCCAATCCCTTCTTTGTTATTATCCCAACTTGTCCCAAGGAAATGATATACCCTCAAGTCACTTGGTGAGCTGACCTCACTCCCCATCCCAGCATGAGCACATGACTCACACCTGGATCTTCTGGGAGTGGTAATCCCCCTGTCCTCTACTGGCCCCACAACAATGACAGACCAGTCAAACATGCAAGTGACTCTCAGACCCAGTATTTATCAAGACTATTGGGAACACAGCCTGGGAGGATGTGGCAGCAGGAGGAGGAGGAGGATTTTGAGACCAGCCTGGGAGTCATAGCAAGACCCTGTCTCAAAAACTGAGAACCCAGTTACACACCAACCCCAAGCCAGATAAACAAAAGCCCCCAATAAAACACCCATCTGTTGAGAAAGAGAGGTGGCCTTTCCGCTGAGGTTGGAAACCTGGAAGTAGGTAAGCGTAGACCTGCTGCTGGGTATCCATCTTGCTGTTTGGATTAGGAAAGCCTGCCTGAGGATGAAGCCAACACAGAGGGCAAGGCACGGAGCAGGGCAGAGAAGATGAGACTGCATTTAAGCCGTACTATCCGAACCCTGGATCTAGCTGAGCCTGAAGCTTTAGAAGTCCCTCTGCTGGGGGAGGGGTGGGTTTGCCTGCTGAATTCCTTTTTCTTTTTTTCTTTTTCTTTCTTTCTTTCTTTCTTTCTTTCTTTCTTTCTTTCTTTCTTTCTTTCTTTCTTTCTTTCTTTCTTTCTTTCTTTTTTTTGTTTTTTTGAGACAGGGTTTCTCTGTGTAGCTTTGCGCCTTTCCTGGAACTCGCTTTGGAGACCAGGCTGACCTCGAACTCACAGAGATTCACCTGACTCTGCCTCCCCAATGCTGGGATTAAAGGTGTGCACCACCACCGCCCGGCTCCTTTTTCTTTAATTCCTTTTGTGTCTGCTCAGTTTCTGACACTATCGCAAAGAGCTGTGCTGCTCACTGGGAATTGGCAGAGCCTCAGGCTGGGCACCTCTACATCCTAGGTGGCTCCACTGAGAAGCTTCCCGGACTGGCAAGTTGGTCTAGAAAGCAATGGATGGATGTCGCCAAGTTTAGTCACCACCAAAATGACTGGTCGGTTCTTTCCCCATGACGCCGGCACATTATGTAGAAAGAATACCATGAACTCAAAGCCGGAACATCCGGGGTTCAAATTCTAACTTCACCTGGGAAAGCCATGGGCCAGCCCAGGTCAAACTTTTCACCCTCTCACGGAGAGATAAGATAGGGACTCCAGGTTGTTTTATTTTCTTAAGTTATCACATTTCTGTGTTTGTTTGTTTATGCAGGTATGTATAGGTATTCATGCCATGCCACATGTGTGGAGGTCAGAGTCAGTTCTCTCTTTCAACCATATGAACCCCCGGGATCGAACTCAGGTTGTCAGGCTTGTAAGCAAGCGCCCTGACCCAGTAAGCCATCTCCTCGGCCCCGCGGAAAGTTTTAAAATTAGATAACCCTGTAAGTGCACACATAATCTTTTTACGCTTTCCCACAAATGCTGCAGGAATACTGGCTTTATTATGCTATCATTGTGGTGGTAAACCCCAACTGCTTATGAATCTGTGTAGCCACAGAACATCTGAATCCCTGGAGCCCAAGCTGCTGAAAAGCACCTGCTATTGAAGCAGGAGGTGCTGCTTCAGGATTTTTAAGGTTGATTTCATAATTAAGTTCATTTTCATTCACAAGAACATCTGTGGGGCTGGTGGGATGGCTGAAGGCATCCCACCAGCAGCAGGTAAAGGCAATTGCCACTCAGAGACATGGATTTAATCCCTGGAGCCCACGTAAGCGTGGGAGGAATGAACAGACTCTGCAAAGTTGTCCTCTGATGTGTGCACAGCGATGTGTTCCTCCCTACACTGTGCCTGCACACATATGATTATGTATCATAGACACATAATAACAATAAGTCAGATGGGAGTCTTAGCTCATGAGTAGACTATAAGAGCCCACCAAGTGCAAGGCCCTGGATTCAATCCCCAGGACCCCACCTTGAATCCCCAAAGCT
This sequence comes from Peromyscus maniculatus bairdii, assembly GCF_049852395.1. Classification (NCBI taxonomy): domain Eukaryota; kingdom Metazoa; phylum Chordata; class Mammalia; order Rodentia; family Cricetidae; genus Peromyscus; species Peromyscus maniculatus. The sequence continues at coordinate 20,272,060 of NC_134859.1, forward strand.
TAAAAAGCCTAAACTACAGATCAGTTCAAGGCCGGCCAGCCAGCCTCGATAACGTGGAGAAACCTTGTCTAAAAACAAACAAACAACAACACATCCAGAGAAACAGCTGGAGACACAGCTGTTGCACTTGCTTGGCATGCACAGGGCCCTGGGTTCAATCCCCAGTTCAACAACCAAAAACTATCATAAATAGCATTTTCTTGGTGAAGTGAGAAATGTCCATAGTCGTCTTTAGCTTGTGGCTGAGCCAAGTCAAACAAAGTTACTGCTCCTTCAAACCAAACTGATTCCAAGAACATCAGAAAGCGTTGACTACGGAATCCAAGCCAGGTAAATAGAAAAATGACTAGGATGTGAAGTTAAACAGACCTGGGTTCAAACATAGTTCAACTCTGTCCAGCACAGTGTCTTGGGCCAGTCATTTCCTCTCTGAATTCGGAAGGATTAACATATAAAGATCTTTATAATCTATGTGAAGATTAAACAAGAGGCACGTCTACAGGGCCCCACTGTGACTGGGAGTTATGACTGTGACCTTTCCCAGCTCCGGCCTTGACTTACCGTCTCTTAGCCTCTTCATACCGCAAGCGCAACCTGACCTTCTCGGCCAACTGATTGTTGCTGCTGGTGCTGAACTAGAGGACGAGATAAGAACAGACGGGAATTACCCGGTTACCACAGTGAGGCCAATGCTGAGCGAGGTTTCAATAGCTCACGGGAGACTTGACAGCTTACGTGGGCAGAGCCGAGAATAGTCCCCAGTCACTGGGCTGGCTGTGTGGACTGTGGGGGACGATGGGTAAACAAAAATACTTCTCTTCCTTCGGGCCATAAGAATGGTCTCAAACTCATATGCTTAAGTATTTTGGGAAAAGAAACCAAGAGGTGCCGGGTGGTGGTGGCACACACCTTTAATCCCAGCACTTGGGAGGCAGAGGCAGGCGGATCTCTGTGAGTTTGAGGCCAGCCTGGTCTACAGAGTGAGATCCAGGACAGGCTCCAAAGCTACACAGAGAAACCCTGTCTTGAAAAGGCAAAAAAAAAAAAAAAAAAAAAAAAAAAGGAAAGAAAGAAAGAAAGAAAGAGAGAGAGAGAGAGAGAGAGAGAGAGAGAGAGAGAGAGAGAGAGGAAGGAAGGAAGGAAGGAAGGAAGGAAGAAAGAAAGAAAGAAAGAAAGAAAGAAAGAAAGAAAGAAAGAAAGAAAGAAAGAAAGAAAGAAAGAAAGAAAGAAACCAAGAGGCCCATGATACCATCTTACAGCCACAAAAAACAAAAAAACAAAAACAGCCAAGGGCCAAAACACCAACCTCAGGTGAGGCGGGTAGAAGCAAATAATACACAGTAACCAACCAGGGCACACAGGCAGAGCCTCAGCCGAAAACTCAGAGCTACAGTGAGGACAGAAGCCCTGTACAATCAGGAAAGTCCTAGAATGTAGAAAGCACATCTAGTCTGACTTTCAAGGGGCTTGCAGCTGGGTGAACGGCTGGGACAGGGAAGTGGGGAATAGCCTGTTTCTGCACTTGCCTGTCAGAAACAAGACACTTGAGACTCACGGGACCTCACTTGGACAGAGTGTCCCCTCACCAGTGGGAGAAGAGCTACAGAGAGCAGCCGGGGACAGCATTTGGCCAGCAGAGGCTAGGAGGCAGAGTGTTCTGTGCTCCGGGGAAGCAAAGGCTCTCTGGAGATCACACTCACTGTGAGCTGCTGGTCCTACTCGGCCACCTTCGTGACTGGCAGCGTTTCCACTACCCACGACTGGGACCAGGCTGAACCTTGGCACCCAGAGTCAGCAGCTGCCTGAGAGCGGTAAGCATTGTGTGGGGAATAATGAGAGAAATACACTCTGCTTTCCAGATGGTCAAAGAAACCCAGAATGGCGCTACAAAACAGTATGAAAGACATGAGAGGAAGGCCCTTCTGCATTAAAAACAGATTGTGTGCAGGGCCTACAGGCATAATAAGCTCTTGGCTAGGCAGTACTTAGGATGGTGGAATCCCCAGCCCTGCCCTGGCCTTTTCTGTTCACATCACATCTGGGGCCAGCTGAGCTCCACAGGGCTGAGTTCACAGCCATGGACCAGCTCCTTGGGTGATGAAGGATAGACAGCTACCCTTGCTAGGGCGACCTCCCAGGTGCCCCCCCCGCCCCCCCCCCCCCCGCCTACTCACACTCCCAGAGATGTCCGTCTGTGAGCTCACGTCCAGGAACTGCTTTGGCATCGGGAAGCCGGAACTCTCCAGAGAGCTGCTGCTGGACCATAAGTCAGAGTGAGACCCTCTGTCTGTCCGGAAGCCATCCTTCAGCATGGCAAGGCTCTGCAGTGTAGGGAGGGGTAAGGGAGCAGTGAGTGGTGTGGCTGATGGGCAGTGCCCTCAAACTTCAGAAAAGGGCATTGAATGCCCTGGGACTGGAGATACAGATGGTTGTATCGCCACCATGTGAGTGCTGGCAATTGAACCCGGGTCCTGTGGAAGAACAGTCGGTGTTCTTAACAGCTGAGCCATCTCTCCAGGCCCCTGAGGTAGAAGTCTTGCTGTTTCTTTCTTACTGTGTTAGAGCTGACTTCTCGCTCTGAGCTAGCTGATTACCTTCCCTACGCATCTACCTACTTCTCTGTGAAGTGGGAAAATTCCAGGTCTTACCGTGCTGGCTCGTTTTATGTCAATTTGATGCCTGAGAGGAAGGAACCTTAACTGAGACGCCTCCAGAAGGCAAGCCTACGGACCATCTTCTTAACTGGTGATTGATGGGGGGAGGGCCCAGCTCATCGAGGGTGGTGCCACTCCTAGGTTGGTGGTCCTGGGTTCTATAAGAAAGCAGGCTGAGGGCTGGAGAGGTGGCTTAGCGGTTAAGACCATTGGTAGCTCTTCCAGAGGTCCTGAATTCAATTCCCAGTAACCACATGGTGGCTCACAACCATCTGTAATGGAAACTGATGCTCTCTTCTGGCATGTAGGCATACATGCAGATAGAGTACTCATACCAAAAAAAAAAAAAAAAAAAGCAAGCTGAGAATGGCAGGAGGAGCAAGCCAGTAAGCAGCACTCCCCCATGGCCTCTGCATCAGCTCCTGCTTCCAGGTTCCTGCCCTGTTTGAATTCCTGCCCTGACTTCCTTCAGTGGTGGACTCGCGGTGGAAGTGTAAGCCAAATAAATCCTTTCCTCCCCAACTTGCTTTTGGTAATGCTGTTTCATCCTAGCAATTGTAACCGCAACTAAGACAACTACTTTACATGCGTGTCAGTTACAGGTGTAATCAATTAAAAGACAATGCCACGTGACAGCCAACCCTCAGCAGCCCAGCTTCACTGCAGTTTTACGGCATCAACCAAGCTCTCTATGGAATCTTTTGATCCTCTTCACTGTACCAATGAGAAGCTGGAAGTAACAGCTCGGTGCTCGGTGTGGATCCCTTTGCTATCCACAAGCAACCCTGTGCTCACTGGGCCACAGTCCTCTTGTTTGCCAAAGTTTCCTCCCAAAGCTAGCCATGGCAATTCTGAGTCTTGGACTCCTGATGTGAAGTGATGGGAAGGTGTCTTCAGGGCTAGGTGGGTCTGGGTGGGGATTATATTCAGGGGTGAAGCAATGGGCTTATGAATCACATGTTCTAGGGTCTGACTGATGGCGCTGCCACTTCCTGCCTGAGCCAGATTGTCTTTATCTGAAGAATGGAGATAACCGGAGCTATGCATGCAAAGCACTTAGCCCCATCACCAGGTTGTAGAACTGGCCTCCATGGTTCAGTTCCCAGCACAGAGGACACAGGAGACAGACACTGTCATGTTCAGGTTAAATGGCTCCATCATTTGGTCCACTCAAAAACAAGCTGGAGGGGGCTGGAGAGATGGCTCAGAGGTTAAGAGCACTGGCTGCTCTTACAGGGGTCCTGAGTTCAATTCCCAGCACCCACATGGTGGCTCACAGCCATCTGTAATGAGATCTGGTGCCCTCTTCTATTGTGCAGGCAGAACACTGTGTACATAGTAAATAAACCTTTAAGAAAAAACAATAAACAAACAAAACCAAGCTGGGTGGTGAGAGCTAGTGGTAGAGGTCTGGCTTTGATAGTACAGTCAGGCAAAGCTTCCATTCCAGCTTTGCCACTGGCGGTGACTGCGTGGCCTCAGGCAAGTCCCTCAGAGCTTCTGTGCCTCCATTCTCTCTCTCCCTTGTAAGGGGGCGGGGCGGGGGTGGTGGAGGGGCAATCTCAAGAAGCCTGGTAGAGGGTAAGTATTCTTATTCAAAATACCTGTGAATCTTTCCTTTAGTTTTGGACGATTGGCATTATGTAATAAGTTATTCTAGGGGTGGGACCAAAGTCTAAACACAAAATTGATGTTTCATGTATATTTTATGCACACAGCCCAAAGGTGTCTTGATATTTTTGATGCACCCACACTGTGTCTTGTGTCTGTGCCTGCCACACAAAGTCAGGTACAGACTTTTCCTTGGCAGTATCATGTTAATACTCAAAAGATGTCCGGACTAGGGAAACTCATCCTGTAATGAGAACTAAGTGGTTGATGTGGTATGTGAAAGTAGCCGGTGTGAAGTCCTTATACACAAGGCACCAGGAGTCCGCATCCCTGGGGGCCCTCATCACAGGGTACCAGGGGCCCACATCCCTGGGGGTCCTCATCACAGGGCACCAGGGGCCCGCATCCCTGGGGCCCTCATCACCTTGATCAGGTCTTGCTTCTCTTTTTCTCCGCAGGTGATGGCTTTCTTGATGGCTTTGGTTTCCCTCAACACAGCCTGGGCCTCATCCAGTTTGTAGCCACCCTGGGCATCGGACATTTTCTTGTCAATTCTAGGGGTCAGGAAATGAGAGAGATCAGAGAGGCGGGGACACAGGGAAAGCGCAGGGGCTCTCAAGTCTCCTCTCTCCATTCTGCACAGCCGTCTCCAGGCTCTGCTTGGGGAAGAAGGCGGAGAAGCATCTTGTCAAAGTGCAGATGTGTGTGGCTGCAGAACGGAGGAGCAGCATGGTTCTTAGAGTTGGGCTCTTCTAAGTATGAGCTCTTACTGGCCATCTTCTCCAACCCCTCCCTGAGTCCTCCAGGCTGGGGAGGAGGCTCCCTATAACATGTCTCCAAGAGCTGAGCAATTTCACTTGTGTTGGTAACTTAGACTTGATGAAGCAGCATCAAAGTCGTTTTAACTCTGGTACCCTGGAGAACAGAGCTGGACATGAATGGTATTAGAATCTGGCATAGACTGGGGGGGTTGAGGGTAAGGAGATGGCGTGTCTCCTGTCCTGTCCATCACAGGCTGCTTAGCAGTGTCCCTGGCACTAATTCACAAAATGTTAATAATACCCCAGGCTTGAGTTGTGACGATTTCCTGCTGGGTGTGGTGGTGCACGCCTTTAAATCCCAGCACTTGGGAGGCAGAGGCAGGCAGATCTCTGTTTCAGGTCAGCCAAGGCTACACAGTCTCAAAAAGAAAGAGAGAGAGAGAGAGAGAGAGAGAGAGAGAGAGAGAGAGAGAGAGAGAGAGAGAGAGAGAGAGAGAGAAAGTTCCCAGATATTATCCAAATACATGGCCCGGAATCACTGTAGGTGGAGAACCACCTGTCTGACTTTGGGGAGCTCTCCCCTTTCGTCTTTGTGTGGTTTCTGGGGGTGAACTCAGGCTGTACCTTGCTTGGCAATCACTTTTCCCCGTGAGCCGTCTCACACCGAGAACCTTGTGGGCAGTAAACACGTGCAGAATGACAGGCCACGACGAGGGCAAGGCGAGAAGAACAGACTCGGCTGTTACACCGATCTGCAGTGCAGCCTCGGACATGGCTCCCGAGCACACGCTGCACCTCGGTGTTCCAAAGAGGCCTAGACGGTGGCATCTGCCTGGCCCTGCTCACGGCTGTTCTCACCGTCAAATGGGATTTAAGTCCTATGGAGAACTAGGAGGTGGTGTACACATGTAAGGGATTAAGCACCTCTAGCCTGGAGATTATTGGCTGATCCGGGCTCGACGTATAGGTCTGTATTGATGAAAGGTTAAAAGAGAAAAGCTGAGTGTCTCCCGCTCTCCTTTAGAGGTGCTCAGATCACATCCAAGGCTGCACACAGGGGTGGCAAGCACTCTGCCACTGAGCTGTGACTTAAGGCACCAGAGATGGCCGAGGGGTGGAGAGGGTTCTGAGAGCAGATACACTTGATGCTTTCATCAAAGGCTGGCCTGAGGCTTCAGCGGAGAGCGGAGGAAGGGAAGTTTAACAGTCAAGGGAACACCACAAACCCATTATTCCAGGATCAGAAGCCCTCACAGGCATTCCTCTCTGGCTTCCTGCTACAGCCCAAACTGTCCAGTGCTAAAAATAGCCCGGGTGGGAAATCCCTTGGGAAGGAGGAAAGCAGGTTTCCACCCTGGCCTCACGGCTCCGGAGTTGGGGAGAGGGCAATAGGGAGGGGTCCCCACACAGCTGCCCCCTGCGGTTGCTTCAGCTTCTGTGGACACCAAACAAAGCCCCGATTGTGTCTCCCACATAGCCTGTCTATCCTTTCGAGGACTTAGGCCCAGGCCAGGTTGGCTAATATCTGTCTCAGATTTAGCCTGAAAACGTTCACATTGCTCCAAAATTCTGTGGGTGATATTCCAGAGAACCATCCCCAGAGTTCGTGTAGGATGGGAGGAGCCCCGGCCCAAGCTGGGGGGGGGGGGATTTGGGGGGGTTGGGGGTGGTGCAGGCAGGGGAGAGCCGTATGCTTCAACAGGTCTGAAGGCTGGCAGAGCTCTCCTCTGCCAACAGGGCAAGAATGGCTTTGCATCTCCAGAAGGATGGACAGAGCTGTTTGCGTGCTGGGCTGCAGAGAGCTTTACCTGATTTCTCCAGGCCCTTGGCAACCCGGGCTCTGGAATTGGGCTGCAGAGAGAAGCTCTGAGAGGGATACTTGGGACCCGGCTCGAGCGAGGGGGTGGGGGGAACAAAGGGTCACCATTATATACTCAGTAAAACAGTCTTTTGGGGGTGGAGGGTAAAAGGAAGGAAAAGCTGTGTGTGCTGGGCAGTGGGGAGACGTGTTTTAGGATTTTCAAATGATGCAGCTGCCATTTCGGGCCTTTGGGGACTCTCTTGCCCAGTAGCCTCAGAAGCGGGGCACAGCCTCTGACAATAGCTGGTTCATCCTGTCTTGTCCAGACAGTTCTGGCACAGGGGCTCTGTGGAGGGCAGAAAGAAAGCCCCTGCCATGCCCGTCCCCTGTCAAAGGAATAGCCTAAGTCTCAACTCCCTCCTGCTCACAAGGGGTCAAGCTGCAGGCCAAAGCCCCACGCTTTGGTTTTGATTTTTCTTTTTCATTGTCCTTGAGAGGTTTCTTTCAGTCTTCATCAACCTTCCCCCCGCGCCCCCCCCCCACACACTCCCTTTTTTTATTTAAACAAAACAAAACAAAACAGAAAACTCCTGTTGCTGAATCAATCACTACGAATCAAGCTCATGGATTCGTAGACATAGCGGCTCAACAGCTCTTGGCTGGTATCACTGCCATCATGGAGGCAAACACATAAGCTCTTGGGGGAGCAGAAGAACTGTATGTCAGTCCCTAACAGTGGTCGTGACGTGTTGTCCAAGTCCTCTGGGAACTCCCTGAGGAATGAGGTTCACCACTCCCAGGTTCTCCAAACGTGGGAGGCTACGGGAATGCCTGAGTCATGTCTCACTAGACCTTGAACAAAAGCAATTCCAAGGGAGCCTGACCGGGCCACATACTTTTTGGGTCTGGGGAGAGGGTTATCTGAGGTGGTATCTAGAGAGGGACTGAGATGTGAACTTCAAAATCCAATAAATCTCCAAGCAGCTCAATAATAATTGATACTAATCCAACAGTTCTAGACTGGAGGTGTAGCTTGGGGAACAGACTGTGTGCTTATCATTAGTGGGGTTCAATTCTTGGGTATCACCCCTCCCTAAAAAAAAAAAAAAAACCCAAAACAAACAAAAAAACAAGTAACAAGACAAAGACTAGATGCCTCTCAATGGCTAGAACACATGTCCAGCATGTGTGAGGTCCTAATCTGTGCCAGGCTCTGTTACATCCTAGACAGGGATTTTTCTAGCTCAGTCTTGACAACCGTGGACTGTTCAGATGAAGATATCAAAACTTAGAAGGGTTAGGTTATTTTTCTAAGGTCCCAGGTACCTGGGATTTGAACCTAGGCCTGCTGCCAGGGCGTGTGTTAGAGCTGATAGCGTTCTCCACCCTAGACTGGGAGTCTGCTGCTTCTAGCTGAGGACTGTGAGCGGCCAGGGCTGCAAAGGAGTCTGTGCTGGGCCAGCAATCAAACTGGGAGGAAAAGGGGCGGGGCGGGGAGGGCTGTGGGTAGGGTTTCATTGTCAGCTCACCAAAGGACAAGGATTTCCAATGCTGCTGCAGGGTGACAATGTGGTAAAACAGGTTTATGGGGAGTAATAGGAAGTATTTTAAGTAGCGCTCTTGAGGTGGGGAAAGAGCAGCCTTAATCTATGCTTCCAAGTTTCCGGAGCTGCACACAGGTCAAATTAGGAATGTTTGCGCTCACACTATTGCCCTGAATTGTCTCCAATGCTCACTAAAGATTACTAAGGAGCAGAAAGCACAGCCCCTAGCTGGAACGAAGTTAGAATCTGGTTTGAAGGATATGATTGACATGTATACGTATGTAAACTACACACATAAAGGCATATAAAAAGATATAAAAGCCAAAATTTTAAATTAAAAAAGAAAAACATTCCACACAATTTAGAATCTAATATAGGGCCATATTTGCAAATCCCTCCCCCCTCCCACTCCCCCGTCAGAAATAGGGGTTGAATTTAAGGCAGTGGTTCTCAATCTTCCTAATGCTGTGACCTTTTAATACAGTTCCTCATTGTTGTGGTGATTCCCCCTACCATAAAATTATGTTCTTGCTACTTCTTAGGAAAAAGTCAATTGGGAAAACTATGAAGGCACACATGATTTTCATAACAGAAGACAGCTGATATATAACAAGCCAAATAACACCAAAAGCTCCTTGGAATTTGGCTTCCTCTGGAGGAATTCCCTGATCCCTCCACGTAGTGACTTTGCCATAACCAGCTGAGTTCTTCTGATATATTCCTGTGGCCGGCAGAATTCTTGCTACTTCATAACTGTAATTTTGCTACTGTTATGAATTGTAATGTCAATATCTGACATGCAGATGGCCTGAGGTGACCCCAAAGCGTGACAACTGGCGACTTAGGCCTTGGGAATGCTAGGAAGCGCTCCCCATTGAGCTACCCCTCCGGCAGGTTATATTTCCTTTTGTTGCCGCTGTTTGATTTTGAGACAGGTCTTGCTATGTAGCCCAGCCTGGTGCTGAACTCTTCACCCTTCTGCCTCAACCCAGCAAGTGTTGGGATTGCAGGTGTGTGCCACCATCCTCAGCTCACACTTGCTCATCTCCTCTGTTGTGCTGGATTCCTGGATGCTCCCTCAGGTGGTGAGAGGGCTTGTGGGATAAGGGCAGGTAAAGGAGAACATGCTGGCACACGCCTTTGATCCCAGCACCGGGAAGGCACAGGCAGGTGGATCTGTGAGTTCGAGGCCAGCCTGGTCTACATAATGAGTTCCAGGACAGCCAGAGGTATATAATAGAGAAACTCTTAATAAGAGAAAGGGAAGGAGGAGGAGCATCAGTGGCAACCACTGCCCTCACCTAGGGGTTACATCCATAACTATATGTCACACACATAACGCTTTGATCTATAGTTATGGCAGGACTCGCTGATAGGTCCCAGGGCAGGATATGGTACTCAATGAATGATGCAGATAGACTTGGGGGTGGGGGTGGATAATGAAATGGTATGGGTTGGGCTTGGGGTGGAAGAGAAAGCAAATGACTTTCAGAACAGCTGTCCACACAGGCACAGCAAGACTGGAAGTCCCTTGAAGCTAGGAATCCTGGTAACCTGCCTGGTGTTTCTGTGAGGATTGCTAGGCTACCTGTGTAATGATCACCAAGGGAGCCTGTTAGGGAACATTATTTTAAGGTGTGTTACTTCGTTTATGTTGCATTTGTTTAACTCTGTGAAGCTGTGTTACTGTGCCTGTCTAAAAAAACCTGATGGTCTAATAAAGAGCTGAATGGCCAATAGCGAGGCAGGAGGAAGGATAGGTGGGGCTGGCAGGCAGAGAGAAAATATGGAAGGAGAAATCTGGGAGGAGGGATCTAGGAGCCAGAATAGGAGGAGGACTCCAGGGGCCAGCCACCCAGCTACACAGCAAGCCATGGAGAAAGAGTAGGATTTACAGAAGTTAGAGAAAAGGAAAAGCCCAGAGGCAAAAGGTAGATGGGATCAAGTTAAGTTAAGGAAAGCTAGCTAGAAACTAAGTCAAGCTAAGGCCGGGCATTCATAAGTAATAATAAGCCTCTGTGTGTGATTTATTTGGGAGCTGGGTGGCGGGCCCCCAAAAAAAGAGTAAAAGCCCTCAACACCAGGAGCCACTAGATAGACTGAACACAACTTAGTTAAACAAGGAGTGGTAGGTAGCACACCCATCTAATTCTAGTTCTTGAGAGCCTGAGGCAGTGGGATGGCTATGAGTCTGACGCCAACCTGAGCTAAAGAATGAGACCCTATCTCAAAAAACAAAAACAAACAAACAACACCCCAAACATAATAAAAGTCTCTGTTACATGAGTCTAATTATAACAATAAGCTGATATTTAGCATACAACTCAGTTTCTTCATCTATATAATGGGGTTATAGCTCAAATCAAAACAAAAAACCCATTCCTTTGGGATTGCCACAAGGGTCAGATGAACGTCCTCATGCAGGAACACTTGAAGACATTTCCTGGCATACAGCAAGGGCTCCACAAATCTTCATGGCCATGGTCAACATCGCAGCAGTTAACACAGCGCCCAGGAAATAAGCCGTACCCCTGACTTAGCCGTAAGCCCACTTCTTCTGCAAATGAAAATGGCATCTCTCTGTTTAGTGTGGAAGCTCTTTCTGTCACCCACGGGGACTCTGCACATAGTCAGGTGCACAACCCTCTAGGAATGTGTTCAGTGCCGGAAGAGGTTTCTAGTTCCGCAATGGGGTAGCGCTGAAGTGGCGGCTCACTTTAGGGGCCATGGAGCCAAAGGGTTTGCTCTGTCTGTGTCTGGCAGTCTAGCAGTCCATCAGCAGAGCTGCAGCGGGCACAGAAATGCTTAACGCCTGCTTTTAGGCCTGGGCAGTAAGACTCGGCTGACCTTAATGGGCTTAGAAGTTCAGAGGACGGCAACAGCTCCGTGGTTGGAAATGACTATTTACCCCCACCCTTGGGTGATGGCATCTTCAGTGAACGCCAGTGGAAAAGAAGTGAAATAGAATTGTGAGAAGTGCATTGTGGGAAGGACTGAAGAGGAGAGGGGCAGAGAGAGCAGGATGGGAGCCTGGGTGGAGACTGCCCCTTGCTTTCTACTGCAGGACAGACTTACTTCTTCAGGGTCTGAAAGCCACGCTCTTTGAACTGTAGCTCATGCTGAAGGTGGACCATCTCTCTCTTCAACTTGTTGACCTGGATGGCAGAGGACCACACAGAGGATGGAGTCAGAGGCGGATGTGGAGCTGTAGGCTGGGAAGGGGGGCCCAGAAGCCCTTGACTGCACTGCTACTGCATAAGGAGCCACCCACACCCCTGGGCACCCTCCCTTCACCACGGTGGGCCTGGGAGTCAGCATCTCAGTCAGTGTCTCTTGGGTGCTGCCACCCAGTCTCCACACCAGGGAAACAGGAAGTAATCAGACACTGACTGATGGTCAGACCTCCCCACTTCTTAGCTATGGGAACTCTCTTGCACCACTGACCCCTTCTCACCTCTTCTTGCTTGTTGTGATGGATGAAGATGACAGTAATTACCTGGGTCACACACAGCTTAAAGCTGGTAATGGGTTGGAGAGCCCTTTGCATGGAGGTGAGAGGCAAGACATCACCAAAAGCCAGATCCCACTTGCAGGCCTTGTGTGGCCTCCAGAGTGCTGGAAGCCTTTCAATGAGAGCTACTAATTAAGGTCTAAGAGACTTCATGTCCTAAACCTCCATATACTGCTCTTTCCAAAAGTCCCTGACATCTAGAAACATGGGGCTCACATTCCAGTGTGGGCGCAGCCTTCTAGAGCAGAAAAACTTTAGCCCCTCAGACATGGCACACCAGCTTATTAGTTCCAAGTATTCCATCCTGCCTCAGGCCACTTCCCCTAGTTATGCTTTCGTATGGGGAAATTATTCAGACCGGCCTGAAACCAGTGCTCAAAATACCCGGTGTACCGTGAGTGAGCCACTTAACCACTCTGCCTCAGTTTTCTATTTCAGTAAAATGGGGGTAATGACGCGTATCCTCCTAAAGTCATCAGGAATGAAGATGATGCAGAGTGGGGCAGCAGCCAGGAGGAGGAAGAGGCCACCAAACTCAGATCTCCACTGAGGACTCTTGTTTCCTCAGGCAAGGTTCTTGGTCTCTGCTTGCTCATCTTTAAAGTGCAGGAGATGGCAATAGTTAGGTCCAAGGGACGATGGACGTGCCCGACACTACACCAGGCACAAGGTCAGTGCCTGTATATGGCAACTGTGGCACCATTGTTAATACAACAACCACCGCTACTATTACCCCAGGGGCCTTGTCAGCCCTGGCTGCCATGGCCTGGAGGACTGGCTAGTTAATGGTCAGCGAGGACACTGTGAAGATCCTTACCCGGGATTTTGCAGTGGCAATCTCAGCTTTCAGGATCTCAGGGTCATACTTTGAGCTGGATGACGACCCAGAGACCACTGCAGGGAAGAAAAGAAGAGAATCTCAGTTGAGGAAGCACGGCCAAGTTGGCTCACCGAGTCATCTACATGAACCCAGAGAGAAAGGACCACAAACGTGAACAGCCTACCTATCCAACAAAGGGGGGGGGGGTGTTAAATGTGGGACACAGGAAACGCAGATGAAACGTTCAGGTCTCTAACTCCGAGGGGCAGTGGATGTGTGCAGAAGTGACGATGTTGGCTCAGGTCACATTGGACTACAGGGCTGCTAGGGAATGCTTTTCGCTTTTCTCAAGAACCTGTGAAATGGTGAGACCCGCTTCCCTATCTCCCCTTCCTCTGGCTCCCTCTCTCTCCACACCCCTATGGTGTGTACCAAGCCAACGCTGACCTCCGGACTCCTCCTGCCTCTTCTTATGTACTCATTATGTATCTCAAAGCCCAGGCTAGCTTTCTGGCCCTTCTCACCTCCTCTCCTACGCCAGCTCCCAGGCTGTTTCGGATTGCAGCTCACTTCCCACTCTCTTTATAACAACAGGGTTTCCCCTGGCCCTGGCTGTTCTCGCTTCTCTCATAGATAGCCCTGGGCATGTCCAGTCCACTTCGCTTCCTTTTTTCTGGACTCTTCCAGATGCTTCTGGATGTTCTCTCTCTCTTATCTACAATAAAAACCTTCCTCCCAACTCACGGAGCGGCCGTTTTGCTGGTCTCTTTACCACCCTTGCTTACAGATATGACCTGTGCAACTTAAAACCACGACGTAGAAAACCACAGAGTGAAATGAGAAAGTGTCTGACACACACAGTTCCATGAAACCCAGCTGACAAAGTGTACAGAAAAGTTAAGTGAGAGGACACACACACACACACACACACACACACACACACACACCTTTAAAAAGACTGGATGCTGGGGACATAGTTCAGTTGTTTGCCTGGCATGTATGAGACCCTCGGTTAACATTGCTGTCTGGAGTGGTGGATGACAAATAAAACTAATTTCCGCCTTTGTATTTTTTGGTCTTTTTCGTATTTTCTAACATGAACATCTACTTTTGTAATAAAGATGCTAACATTAATTTTTTATACTAATGTACATTTGAGAAGAAAATAAAGTACTCATAATCATACTACCCTAGAACAATTATCTTTGTCTTAAGTCATCTAATGCATAGCTGTAGTTCTAGCATGTTAAAACTCAACTGCCTTTTAATGGCACATATGTCGTTGTGGCTTACGGAAATGAACACAATACAGTGTCATGTACTTCAAGGAAGAAAACGAGACAAAGAGAAATCACTGCATGCCACAGGCTCCCTAACTCAACCAGAGTCACCACAGGCTTGGCTCTGAGCATCCTGACTGGTGAGGTAAAAAGGGAAACATGTCTAGATATGAGACTCAATCATGTTCTAAATAAACACACTCCCCCACTGTTGACCAGGTTTTCGGGGTAAGGACGGTATTTCTTGAGTGTCTTCAAATCACACTGGATGGGCTAGCTCATCTTCCCCACTGCTCTTGGTGCTCTGGACACTGCAGTGAGAACCCAAGCTGAGACCAGGCTTTCGTGGAAGACATCCACGGTATTTTCAGCATCTGACAGCGATGGAGGGAGAAGCTGCTGTTTGGATTTAGTTAAAATAGTTTAGCGGGGCTTTGAATTATGTACGAGGGAGGTTCAAGTTTGGGAAATGAGAAAACCGACTCCGTGTAACGACAGCTGAGGCAGCAAAGCACTTCAGCGCAGGTCACAGTGACGACCAGAGTGATGGCGTCTGGGCTTTACTGGAAGAGACAAGCAGAGCCAAGGCGGTGACAAGAGAGCTTTGTGGCCTTTGTCTGGGGGCACGGAACAAGGACTCAGGTGCTCAGGATGTTTCACTGACAGTGTGAAGTTGTCGACTCCAGCATTCTAATTCTTCTAGTCTCCAGTGGGGTTGGGGTCTCTGGGAAGAACCTGGCTGGATACAGAGCTGGAAAATGGCTTGAGCATATTCTCCAAAGAGGTACTTCCCAGCATTTTAAAGTGGCTCACATGATCTCTTATCCATGGTGGATAGTAAGAACACGATGGAAAGCCTAGATTAATTGTCAGTGTGGGAAATAAGATGGAGATGTATGTGGAAAGGTCACCAGAGGGGGCTGCCTATTCTAAGCACCACATCCTACCACCACCCCCACTTCCCATCATGCATCTGTGCTGCTGGGGACAGTAGTCCACTATGGGGAGACATTAAGGAGAGTGGTTAGGGTCTGAAGACATGTTGGAAATGGCAATTCCTGACCCAGGCTGGGCAAAGGTGGTTCTCGGTAAGTCCTTGTGAAAATACATTAGCATCCCTTGAGCATGCTCAGAAATTCTGGAAGCAAAGGAAGCCAAAAAGAACATATTCCTACCAAGGGGGCTGTCAGAGACTGGAATTCCTACTCATTGGCGAATTCTTATGAAATGCACAATTTATTCACAAAGCTGCTGAAATAGAATACAGCCTGGTGCATATTTTTTAGGTAAAATTTTCCCTGAAGTTTTCTTTTTCTTTTTAAAGAGACTTCCATAAGCCAGGTATGGTAAAACAAAACAAAACCAAAACAAAACAAAACAAAAAAACCTATATCATTTCAGCACTCAGAAGCCTGAGGCAAGAGGACTTCTGGGAGTTCAGAGTGACCCTGGGCTACACTCTGCATTATCCAATCCCCTTGCTTGGAGTACAGGTGCTATGCTTTCTGCCAGTAAGCATTCTGGTTCCTCGTGACCTGGTAGGGGGTATGCACAGCTATTGGAGAAATTATTTTGGCCACTCCACGTAGTTAAAAGGATATTTATTTAATGGCGTAACTCACAAATTAAGTAATGGGTAGGTTGCAGGGTCTGGGGAAGGTGTAATGCAGTCCAGCAGTGTTCTCCGGAGCTCTGCACAGTCAATCTCCACTGGTCAGCGTTCCAGCACCGAGAGAGCGCCCAGCGAGAGCGCTCGCCCATCCAGCTCTCAGGTCCCCAGGCGCCTCCCCTCGCCCCGCCTCGTAGGCGTGACAGTTGCCAGAGTCTCAATGGGGGTTGGAACTTCCAGAACCAAGCTGGAATGGCTACCCACTACACACAGCCAGCACCCACATCATGCTACTCCAACCCTCTTCACCCCTCTCTTGTCTCCCCCATCTCAGCTCTCCCTTTCTGGGCCACCCCTATGACACTGCTAGAACTTCACTTGTAGTGGCTTCCTGGGAAAGGAGACAGGAAGGAAGCAAAAGTTTTGAAAATCCCACATGTCTCAAAATATCTTTATTCTACACTATACTTAAAGATAGCTTCACAGTTACGGAGTTTCAGATCGGAACTGCCTTTCTGGAGAAAGGAGAAGGTATTGCTCCTGTCTACTTCTGTGCGGCTGGTGAGTGAAGTCTGGAGTACTCTGAGTCCCGACCATTTCCGTGTGACCTGGTCTTTCTCTCTGGATGCCTGTAGGATGTTGCTCTGCTCCTGGGGTCCGAAACCTCCCAATGGTGGATGGGTGTCTGTTGACTCTCAACTATGGTGTTGCACACTTGGTGAAGCTTTTCAGTGTAAAAACAGTCTTCCAGGGCTGGGAAACGTGGCTGAGTTTTTCATGGAGGCTCCTTCCTCTGTTTCCTGAGTTCCCCGGGATCCGTTTGGATCTGGAACAGGCTTTCTGCACCATCGCTTTGTTTCCCCTCTCCTTGCCAATCTCTCTGTATTTTGGCTCTGCTTCCTAGAAGATTTCCTCAGCTGTATTTTCCAATCTTCCAATATAACTGTTATGTCTCATGTTTTGACTTCTGAAACGTCACGTGGGACTCGGAAGTCTCCTTGGTTTGGAATACAGCCCCCTCGTCTTGCCTCGTGGCTGTGCAGCCTTCTGCCGGGATTTTCTTCTCATGAGTACTTTCTGCCCTCAAGCCTCTCCACGTGTGGTCAGTCTCTATTTCCTCGGTTTCAGCACATCTGGAGTCTTGGCTGCTGCACAGGCAAAGAATGGAGGCCGATCTACTAGTTTGCGCACTGCAGGGTCCATGACTGTTGGCTATCTCACTCAGGAACCCTCAACATCGACTCCTTTTAATTTTACTCTTTCTTTACATCTCTCTTCTGCCCAGGTCTCCCAGAGTCCTACCCAGCCTAGTGGGTGATGGCCTGCCACCATTCTGGGCCACCCAATGAAACACGAGGGTTGAGGTCTCCAAAGCCTGTGTCCATGTTCAAATAATAAATACATTTTAGCGGGGGCTGTCCTGGCTTTGAACTTGCCTGGTATCCTCTAATCTTCCAGTCCAGAGACTCCAGTACATACCTTTAGTTTTTTGCCAGGTTAGAGACGGTAATCACTTGGCTGTACCGATATGGGATGTGGTCGGTCGGCCTCAGACAACCCTTTGGGGTGCTCCTCTCTTCATTTCCAGAGAGAGCTGCTGCTGGGTCAAATCTAAAGCTACAGAAGTGTAGAGCTGTCAGTTTCCCCAATTTCTGTCCATTTCCCCTTTTCTGAGGCTGTCCAAGTAGGTGTCCGTCTGCTTTGTAGCCTCCAGATCTTATTGTGGCAGTTACAAAACAAAACAAAACCCACCATGGCCCGGAAACCTGGGGAGGAAAAGTTCCCCTTACAATTTATAGGGCATCATCCAGGGATGTCAGGACAGGAATGCGCAGAGCTGATGCAGAGGCCATAGAGGAATTATCCTAACTGGCTTGCTCAGCCTGCTTTCTTACAGAACCCAGGGCCACCAGCATAGAGGTGGCATTAATGACTCATTAGGAAAATGCCCTACAGGCTTGCCTGCAGCTGGATCTTATGAGGCAGCATTTTTCTCAATTGAGGTTCCCTCCTCACAGATGACTCTAACTGACATAAAACTAGCCAGCACACTCAGATTGTGAAGCATGTCAGCAGGTACTTTCACATGCTGAGCTCTCTCTCTCAGACCTCCTGCTGGTATTTTTTTTTTTTTTTTTGCACCAATAATTTATTTTTCAGTTGGGATATCAAAGTCTGGAGAGGGGATGAAGGCTCCAAAGAGAGTCTTCACCTGCTTCAAGCTGGGAGGAACGAGATGTAGGCTAGAAACTTTGACATTTGACTTGACAACTTGGATTAAATGAAGGGAATCAAGGTTTTGAGACCAGACCTGCCTGGGTATCAAGGCACCTGCTCCTTTTCAGTGGTGTGATTCTGGAGGAGGCCACTTGCCATTCTGGGGCCTCAGTTTCCTTGCCTGTAGAATAGGAATAATGCTATCTGGTAAGAGGGTTTTGTGCAAGTGAGAAAAGGGAACTGCTGTGGAGGGGCTAGCCTACTGCTCTCTAGGCATACAGCGGAGGGGCTAGCCCACTGCTCTCTAGGTATAAGGTGGAGGGGCTAGCCTACTGCTCTCTCGGCAAACAGCAGGCACACATTAAATGTTGGTTTCTTTCTCCTTCCCCTTGGGACTAGAGACTACACCAGAGAGATGATGAGAAAGTCTATCCCGGTGTATGGCTCCACCTGTGACCGGCACCCACAACAGTCGAGGCCAAATGGTGAAATCTTCACAGGCCCCAACAGGCCATCTGAGCTAGAGGACAGGCATGTGGCCTCACCACTCCGTCACCCAGGAAAAGTTGACTTGGAAAACAAACTTGGCTTATCAAACCCAAAAGAAGACCAAGAGGAGGCTGCGGCCACACCTCCTTTAACTGGGATCTGGGTCTCAGATCGAGGTGCCTGGTTGACCCCATGGAAGTGGCTTCTGAGGCTGGTGCAGCTCCTGGGGGATGTCTGAAAGTCACACTAACAGGCAGAAGAACCGCATCACTTACTTCCTGCCTTTTGCCGAGTATTTATAGGCAGAGCATTCCTATTTGAAATGTGTGGTGCTGGATCAGTTTCAGGTTTTGTAATTTTTGAATTTTGAAATGCTCGCATATTCATAATGAGGTATCTTGGGGATAGGGCCCAAGGCAAAAAAAAAAAAAAAAAAAAAAAGGAAATTTATTCATGTTTGATATGAACTGAAAGGAACTTTGTTTATTTACTTATTTTGAGGTAGAGTCTCACTATGGAGCCCAGGCTGACCTACAACTCACTATGTAGACCAGGCTGGCCTTGAACTCACAACTTGCCTCTGCCTAAGTGCTAGGATTAAAGATATGTGCCATCACACCTGGTTTGAAAGTAACTTAGTATTTTAAGTAACTGTGTGAATGACACAAAGTCTATGATATAACATCTCTCACTTGTGGCATCAGAGTGCCACTTAAGCAATTCTAGATAGATTAGGAAAGCTCTGTTTATATTCTTGGTGTCAGGGATCTGTTAAAATTCTTTTACAATACCAATAAATAATAATAATTTTATTGATGGATGAACAATGTGATATGTACCATTCCATAACCTCATTGACCGGTGTAAATCCCATAAAGTCCCGCAGAAGGCAGATCTAATATTATCATTAGATCAATTTTGTACATACAAAAAATAAAACCGAGGAGTTACAAGGCTACACAGCCGGTAGACCACACATCATGCATTTGAAGCCGGGCAGTCTAGTCTTAGCACTGCCTTTGAAGATATATGGAATCAGGCATGGTATAGCCCACGCCTTTAATTCCAGCAGAAACAGGTGGATCTCTGTGAGTCAGAGACCAGCCTGGTCTACATAGTGAGTTCCAGGCCAGCCCAGGGCTACATAGTGACAGCATGCCTTTAAACATATATAAAATATATCTCAGCATGCACCTAATAAGCTCAACACCCCACAAATGTCTATAACTCCAGCTCTGAGGTAGCTAAACACACTTTTGGCCTTTGCACATGCAGGCATACCCCATCCCCCATTCATACACATGCACACTATACATGCATGCATACACTTTCATGGGCACATACACACAAATTAATTAATTGGTCTTAAAAAATATTAACTATCTGGGCAGATAAAATGGCCTGGCAGGTAAAGATACTTGCTGCCAAGTCTGTTGAGCTGTCCTTTGGCCTTCAAGGTGCACCATGGCACATGGGTATCCATACTACAAGTGTACATAAAAAAGTAAAGTGTAAATCCTCTTAAACTAGCTTGGGACTTTGAGTGAAGTCTCATTTTAACCATGGAGTTATGTGTCAATGGGGATATTTACTTAGTCTTTAACATGTTTCTAAGGAAATTGTACTAGGTACTTTCCCTAGACCAGTGGCTTTCAACTGGAGCCAATTTTGCCTTCTATGGAACACTGAGATGTCTGGAAATGTTTTCATCTGTTACAACTTCCAGGGCAGGGACACTGCTGGTACCTGGTGAATGGAGACCAAAAGGAAGGATACTTAACACCCTTCCATACGCAGGGCAGCCTCTGTACCCACTCTGAATGTCAACTGTGGCTAAAAATCTTGCTGTGGCTGCATCAGAAAAATGCATCGTTACCACCTTCACAGTGAGACACACAGAGTCTGAGTCTGGTAGCTACGGTTTCTCACGGTCAGTACTGTGGCAACAGACATGCGCCGGGCCTTCTGAGAACAGTTTCCCACGGCTGCCGTCGCCACGCAGTTTTTTTCTCGAGACTCTTTACTCCTACTGCGTTTGACTCTTTCTCCCATCTGACCTTTAATTTTATCAAGTTTATCCAAGAATGACATGACCAATATTGATACATCCTTCACCTAGATCACCCAGGGTTTTGTTTATTTTGGTGGTATTGGGGATGGAACCCAGGGCTCGCACATGTTAGACAAGCAGTCTATCGTTGAGTTCCATGTATCCCTACTCCCCCTTTAGGTTAGTTCACACACACACACACACACACACACACACACACACACACACACACACACACACACTATGTAGCCCAGACTAGCCTCAAACTTGTAACCCCTGGTTTAGCCTCTGGAGTGGCTGGGATTCTGGGCATGCTCCACCATCGGTGATGAGATCCTCCAGCGTTTAACATTCCCTCATTTGTTTATTACTCTTTCTGCCTGGTTAGGAATGTTCCTAGTTCACAGGAACTCTTTAACATGGCTGGGGATATAGAATGTGCCTCGAATACACATGGACCTAGGTTTGATCCCCAGCATCCCTTAGCCACACACACCCCCAAAAGAAAACAAAAAAGAATTCAACAAATGATGTTTGGAAACACCAGCAAAAGCTGAAGACACACACCACATTCAAAGCCATCAGTGTCTTCAACAACTACTGACAGTCAGCTTGATGCCATGGTTTATCCCATGCCTTCTTGCCCACCCAGAGTAGCTTCTTTAGCCTTTTAAAATCTAGACCAATTAACTTGCAGACTAGTCTACATTATGGATATATCTGGCTGTGTTCATGATTAGAAAGATTCGGTATTTTGTGCAAGAACCTCTATGAAGCACCCATCTCACAGGGCTTGTGGTAGCAACTGGCTATTTACTGGTGTTGTTAATTCCATCCCATATATAAAGGCTGCAAATATCTCCAATAAAAAGGAACACTTGACAGTCTAAAATTAGCAAATGAATTGTTGATTATTCTTATCATATAAGCATCTTATCACCCCCCAAAAAAGAAAGAGTATTTGCCACCTTTCAAACTATGGAGCTTTAGAGAAAGGAAAAACACCAACTTCACCTTTTCAAGCCTGAGTTTCACTAGCAACAATAGTGTCTCCATTTCAGGACTGTGGCAATGATAATATTGTGCACTGAACCCCTAAATTCCCATATAAAGCCTTAACTTCTAAAATGATGGGAGTTTGGAGGCAGGGCCTTTGGAAGGAAAGCAGGCTTAAGTGAGGTCCTGAGAAGTGGGCTGCTGTGCTGGGATTAGTGACCTTAGAGGAAAGACACCAGAGAGCCTGCAGGCTCTCTCTGCCATGTGTAAATCAAGAGAGCTCTCACTGGAACCCCCCATGCCAGCACTTCATCTCCGATGTCCAGCATCTACGGCTGTGGGAGAACACGGTGGCGGAAGCCATCTAGTCTATGGTACTACGTCAGCTCCCACTGACTAAGTCAAACTCGGGGCTAGAAGCCTCCTAAAAGCACCCGGCATGTCATTGGACCCCCAGATAGCTGAGATGGGGGGGGGCACTCCTGAGTGGCTAAGGAGGTCAGCACTGGGACAGTGGGAGGTCCAAAGGGCTGACTCCAGCCTTCTAGCTGAATGAACCTCCCAAATCAAGGGCATCACAACCAAACCACAGATGCTCAGACACCATGGTCACATGCCTATCCCCACTGCCTGGCCCATACCCAAAGTGGCAGAGATGACAGATGGGTTTGCATGTTATAATGGTCTCTCACCAGCCATAAGACCGTGGGCACATCATTATTGATTCTGAGCCTTGGTTTCCTTATCTGTTAGGGTGGCTATTAATCGTTCTTAATTAATATTTGAGTTGAAGAGAGGTGCCAGGAGGGCTGTTGGAAATACCAGATACAGATTGTAGGAACGTTCCTGGTGTGTAATAAGCATTCAGTAAACGCAGGAAAGATTTGGTTAGTAAAGCAGTGGCATGCCTCCAATCCCAGCAATTAGGAAGTAGAAGCAGGAGAATTCCAGTTCAAGGCTAGCTTGGGCCTTATCCCAACCTAAACAACAACAACCACAAAGTGTTGAAATAAGAAGTTCTGGTCCCTGAGGATCCTTGGCAGTCAGTGAGCTGGCAGTACACAGCTCTAGGGAGAAAGACAGGAGGACACAGCCTGGCTTGGTGTGTTCCTGTGACACCGGGGTAAATGAGGAAGGCAGGAGCCCTGCCTGTACAAATCTATAAATGCCACCAACCTACAGTGCACACAGATGCGCTGTGAAATGTGCAGTGACAGACAGCCACAGAGCTGAGGCTGGGGCCAACCTGGGGAAGGGGCTTTGGACAGAGCCGTCAAAGCAGCCCGTTGGTGGGGATGGCCCAAGGGATCAGGCTTGAAGGGTGAGGAGGTTATTTGTCGTGCATGCCAGAAAGTGTGAGCGCAAATGTCCTGTGGTAGAAAATTGAGGGGCAAGCTGGAGAACGAACGGGGTGAGAGAGGCTTAGTACACCTGGATGCTAGTGAATGGAAACCTGAGATGAGTCAAGGGTGGTCTGCAGGGACTGGTCACGCAGAGCTTTGCGGGCCTCACAAGAAGTAATAGGAAAACCTCTGGAGGCTGCTGGCTTGTTTGAAAGCTATAGTAAAATGTGTAGAACACAGGGCTGGATATCGCTCACTTGGTAGGATGCTTTCTCAGGATGCACGAGGCCCTGGTTCTGTTCTCAGCACTGTATTAAACCAGCATACAAACAGCACACACAGCTGGGCAGTGGTGGCATACACCCATAATTCCTCTATTCTGGGGAGGTAGAAGCAGGAGGATGAGGAGTTCGAGGCAAGCCTTAGCTACACAGCAAGTTAGAGGTCACTCTTTGCTACAGAGGCCACCCACTCTGTCTCATAGTGATGAAGGGCATTAGCAAGATTTCTCAGTGGTGAAGAAATACCTGCCACCAGGCCTAACATCCTGAGTTCGATCCTTGAGACCCACTTGGTGGACAGAGAGAGCCGTGCTTTATAAATTGTCCTCTGACTTCTCCACACATATGTGTGGGGAAGCATGTGTGTGCCTACATACATATACACACACAAAATAGAATGTAATTTTAAAATGTACACAATGCTGGATATGGTGGCACATGCCTTTTCATCTCAAGGGGCAGTGGCAGGCAGATCTCTGTGAGTTAAAGGACAGCCTGGTCTATATAGTGAGTTCCAGGCTAGCGTGGCCTACATAATGAGACTCTGTCCCCAAACCAAAAATCAGGGGCTAGAGAGATGGCTTAGTAGTTAAGAGCACTTGCTGCTCTTGCAGAGAACCCAGGCTCATTCTTAGTCCCCATTTGGTGGATCACAACTGTCTGTAATTCCAGGTCCAGGGGATTCCATGCCCTCTTTTGACCTCCACGGGCACCAGGCATGCATGTGGTACATGCAACAAAATTTAAAAAGAAAACAAAAACCTGAAAACAGCAACAATAAAAACAACCCCCGCCCCACACACTGTTCACAACATTAAGTATATTCCTGCTTAATGTTGGTAAAGTAAAGGTGGTATTGTCCATCGTTATCAGCCACTTCTAGGACTTTTTTTTCCTCCCAAAGCTAAATTTTGCACCCATTAAACAGCTCCCTGCTCCCCATCCCCTATAGCCATGGATGAGCTTTGAACGCAGTGATGTGGAATCTGGGTAACATTCCAAAATGTTTACACATGAAATAGAATGAAACAAACTGTAAATGGCCAAGAATTTGTTGCTCAACACGGAAACAAGTGGGGTGCTGGGGAGACAGCTCAGCAGGTGAGGGCACTGTGCAATCATGAGGACCTGAGTTTGGATCCTCAGCACTCATGGAAAAAGCCAGGCACAGCTGTGTGTGCCTGTAACTGCAGCAATGTGGGGAGGGAGACAGGAAGATCGCTGGGGCTTGCTGGCCACCAGTCTAACTCCAGGGAGAGACCCTGTCTCAAGGGAATAAAGAGATGAGTGACCGAGCAGGATACCCAACATCCTCCTCTGGCCTCCACCTCTATGCGTGGGTACAAGCGTCAGTGCACACATGTGCACACAATGCACACAGAGAGAACCAAAGAAAGAAAAAAGTAACAGGAGGAACAATACAAAGTCTGATAGTTTGTACAAGGAATGGAGGGGGGAAGAGGGCAGATTTAAGCACTGAAGCTACTGAGAGTGTTCAGTGGACAGTCCCTGCTGTACCAGTGGGGGATGCTGGCAATGGCCCCAGCAGTGGGAGGTACTCACAGCTGACCTGGGAGCCCAGTTTATGCTCCCAGACGGCATGCAACTGCTGATACTCCTGCTGTGCCAGCTCCAGGCGCTGCTGCTTCACCTGGTAGATCTCCTTTTGTGCACTCAGAGCCTCCTGGGCCACCACCAGGTAATCCTTCAGCATGTGCTCTTGTTCCCGCCGCCATTGCACCCTCGGATCCTCGATCTGAGTGGTTTCTGAAATAGATCCCAAGGCAATATGTCAGCACTGTATACGTACTTACTGCATTGCTTGGTGGGCTACAGAATCCACCACTAGAAAACAAAAGTATGATGTACACAAACTCCCAATAAATGTAAACGGGTTAAACTTACTACATGGTAAAGCAGTTCCATCTGGATTAGTCACACAACGCCCCCCCACCCCCCCAAAAAAAATCAAGATCAGGTTTTAACTGAACCTCACATTTGTGGAGATACATTGTACAAAAACATGATAAATAGCAGGCATATATTTAATGTTAATTCTGAGCCAATAACTGCTCTAGGTACTTTACATGGCCTCAATTCTTCAGTCTTTGCATTAACTTTACACAGTAGATTCTGATCCCACTTCCAGTGCACAAAATACAGCAAAATACAGAACTAAGACACAGAAAGGTTAAATAACTGGTTCAAGGTTGTACAGGAAATGTTTTTACCTGAAAAAAATGTGCATTCAAATCTTTCATCCATATTCTCATCTGTTGGGCTTTTAAAGATATTTTGTTTTTATTTTAGTGATGCAGATGTGTGTATATCTGTGTGTAGGTATTATGTAAATGAGCATGAAAGTCTGCACAGGCCAGAGGTATAAGATCGCCTGGAGTTAGAAGGAATTGTGAGCTACCAGGCTCACAATGAGTGCTGGAAACCAAACCTAGGTCTCTGCAAGAGTGGAACACGCTCTTAGCTGCTCAGCCATCTCTCTAGCCACTGTTGGGCAACTTGGGGGTAAGAGTCCTTGATAGATTCTGAATGTGGGTGCCGTGCAAATATTTTCTCCTTTCCTCTGGTGTGTGTGTGTGTGTGTGTGTGTGTGTGTTTCAAAATCTCTCAGATTTTCTCCTGCTTCATTTTTCCTCTTTTCTCCCCACCCCTGCAATTGGTCTTCAGTTCCTGGTCTCAAGTGATCCCTCCTCTGGTCTCTCTAGTTTGGAACCCTGACTTCTCAGCATTTTAGCTAAGATTAAGCATAGTATCTAGTGTTGAGACCAGACATATGCTATCACACCAGGCTTGGGTTTTTGCCTGTGTTTTCTTTTAGGTGTTTTCTAATTTTAGCTTTTATGTTTAGGGCTGTGGCCATTTTGAATTTATTTCTCATATGGAGTGAGGTAAGGGTAGAGGTAAAGAGTTCTCTCCCCTACCACATATCCATATGGAAAGCAACTGTACCCACAACTCTTGAGGTCTATTCTTTGTGGCACCAGGTACTCAGAAGGTCCCTTGATGGAGCCATGTTAAATGCTGTCGGTTCTGAACTGGTAAAGTGGCCCAACCACATCCCACACCTCCTACGGTCATGGCTGTACCTCACAATAGATAATGTCCCACTGGGGCAGGCTCTTCAAGGTCATCTAGGCTAACTCTCTTTTTCAGTTCTTGTTATTATTGAAGTTATACATGTTGTTGACATGTATTAAGTTAGGGCACGGTTGGACAGTTAATCATACTACCAAGCGTACAACTGAAAACACCCTTCGCTGTCCTTCCTTCCGCTCACGTCTCCCCACAGAGAGGCGAGGTGGCCACCTCAACAATCTTTCCGTTTATGGTTTAGAGAACCACTTCACTCACACCACCTTATGTTCCAGATCTCTGCCTATACACACATTCTTCATGCAAGGTAGACAACCACTACACTCAGGAACTTTGCATATCCTCTTCTCTCCTCGCCTCCCCACTTTTAAGTTCAGGCAGATTCGAAGTTCACTGACCTTGAACTCACTATGCAAATCAGGCTAGCCTGGAACTAGGGAGATTCTCCCAGCTCTGCCTCCAGAGGTGGGATCAAAGGTGTGTGCCACCACACCCATCCCCTCCGGCTTCTTATTTACACCACACACCTGCTTTCCACACACAGCAACCACATCCACAAAGTTAACAATAGTATTTTTTGACAATGTAACAATGTAACAACATAAAGAGCAACTGTTCTAAAAAGTTGAACATCTGGGGATTGTGCAACACAGTTATGATGCAGAGAGCTACAAATTAAAACTAGCCAAGTAATAATCTAAACCTATGAAAAACTGAATTAAAAAAATATGAGACCCCTGAGCTGGATTTGACCTGAATGTCCTCTTTTTGTGGACTAGCCTTAAGGGTACCAGAAGGGACAAGCAAGCTTCCAAAGGAGGGAGGCAACCAACAATCCTACCCAGCTACGACTCCTGTGAAGCACAACAATGAACAGCAATAACATGATAACCCTAGGGATGCAGTAGTGGCACACACCTTGGAGGTAACCACCAGCTCTCTAATTGGATATAAGACCCGATCAACAAGAGGAAACCATGCCCGGTACTGGAAACCTAGCCAACTACTTAGGGCTAATGAAAGCATGGTTATTGGAGGAGAATCTACAACCACTAGTTTACTAAACCAGCATAATCCCTAACAACAATCTATAAACATTTATTTGACCTTATACCCACAGATAACTGTTGTCTTCACTCCTTCATCAAGGAAATTTCTCTTTGCAACAGATGGAGACTACTACAGAAAACCATAACCAATCAAAATGCAGAGTTGTGGAGCCCAATCCCAATGGATCTAGAAAACATTCCTGCAGCTAAGGCTCAGGGAACATTGTGGAAGACAGGCTGGAAGGACTGTAAGAGCCAGAGGATCAGGGAGTAGTTTGCTGTGAGATTGTGTCTCTGAGTAATTTGGGAAGCCACACCCATAAAGTCTCAACCAGCATGACTGGACAAACATGAGCTGTACAAGGATGGCACCAAGGAATATGCCCAGGGATGAGGAAGTACCTGACATCCCAAACATTCCAACCGTTAGATAAGGTGGCCAGATGTCCTAGAGTCTAGCACACACCTATTTTCGTTTTACAGATACTCCTAGACAATTGTCAGCAAATCAGGGTCCTGGACCCTGGAAATCCCCTCACCCCAACCTCTGCTATGAGAAAAACTCTGCCCCACCTGAGCTCAGGGCTTTCTGTTCTCATCACTGAGTCGGACAGACAAAGGGACCAAGCTCGGAGCTTAAAGAAAATAAAAGCTCTTTGCTTTTACATGGTGGGGGGGTATGCAAATAGGAAGGAGAGAAGGCCTCAACCCTATACAAAGAACTGCAGGTAATGAGGAAAGCTGGGAGAAGAAGAGGCGGTCTTTCCCAGGGAAGAGAACACCAACTGGCTGTCCATGCCAAATGGCCAGCCTTGAAAATCCAAGTAACAGTATGTGGACTGAACAGGTTATATTTAGGAGTATGCAGTATGTATAAATATAATATATATGTTATATTCATGTACAACTAACAATTAGTCAAAATGAGGCCAAGACATTGAAGGTAGGAAAGGAAAGGGAGAAATGTTGTAATTAAATTATAATCTCAAAAAAAAAAAGAAAGAAAAAAGAAATGAAAATAGTCATATAGTGCAGAAGGATGAAGAAAATAGTACCTAATGGTGGTGGAAAAATTGATACAGACCTTTGAGGATACTCGTCAATCTAATACTATATAC
Source organism: Peromyscus maniculatus bairdii (assembly GCF_049852395.1). NCBI lineage: Eukaryota > Metazoa > Chordata > Mammalia > Rodentia > Cricetidae > Peromyscus > Peromyscus maniculatus. Next base: position 20,300,305 of record NC_134859.1, read on the forward strand.
CCAAAGTTCTCAAAGGGTTTTTATCTTTTAAAAACCATTTTTTGGTTTTTGTTTTGTTTTGTTTTTGTTTTTTTTGAGACAGGGTTTCTCCGTATAGTTTTGGTGCCTGTCCTGGATCTCACTCTGTAGACCAGGCTGGCCTCAAACTCAAAGAGATCTACCTGGATCTGCCTCCCAAGTGCTGGGACTAAAGGTGTGTGCCACCACCGCCCGGCTTAAAAACCATTTTCGTTTAATGGGTGTTTTGCCTGCATGTATGTCTGTGTACCACATGTGTGCATGCTCAAGGAGGCCAGAAGAGGGTGCCAGATGCCCTGGAACTGGAGTTATCTGGTTGTGAGGGGCCATGTAGATGCTGGGAATTGAAACTGGGACCTCTGGAAGAGCAGCACTGAGCCATCTCTCCAGCCCCTGTTTCCATCTTTTGACTTCATAATCTCATATAGTTTGTCTTGGTATCCATGGAAACTGTTTCTCAACTAACCCACAGATGCAAAAATTTACTCAATTAAGTCAATTATATGACCTAACATTTATAATTCACCTACACCTGAATTTACTTCTAGACGGCCCATGATACCTACTGAACACCAATCCTCTGCCAAGAGCTCTTATCCTGTATTATTTAAAGAATGACAAAGGGAGAGCCATGGCGTTCGTTATGGCTACAATTTTCTCCAAATATTTTCAACCTGAGGTTGGTTGAATCCATGGATGTAGGATTCATGGGTACAGAGCTGACACTAACAAGACACAGACACCTTTAGAAAATTATCACCGAGCAAAGCAAATAACGAGTCTCCCTCTGTGTATAATACAAATAAGTAGGGGGAGAGCCCAAAGGATTAGCAACAGGGGCATTGTGGTACCTTGGTTTTCTGTGGTAAGGTGTATTATGTATCTGCATAGAATGTACTTGTGTATTTAAAATGGCCAGTGTGAGCATCCCTCGAATACTCAGGAGAGACTCAGAAGCAGCAAAAAAAAAAAATGTAACTTGATCCCAGATTCAAATTGCCTGGGCAGGATGTCCACAGACACAAAACCAAGTGGGTCGTGTTTTGGAGTTCCCTGCTCCTTATGTTCAATTTCCCCATCTTCTTTCACACTAAATCTAGTCAGGCTTTTGTCTCCAGTCTTAGTCCAAAGCTGCTCTCCAAAGTCAAGGTCACCAGTGGTCGCTTGAATAGCCAAATCCTTCGGCCGATTCCCAGCTCTCTGTGTGCCTGACACCGCTGAGGGCTGTTCCTCCACATGCCGTCTTCCCAGACTTCTCTTGGTTTTCCCTCCCACTTTGTGGCCACTCCTCAGTCACTGCTGATTGTCCTCCTCCCTGCCCTTTCGCAGCCGGCAGCCCCCATGTCATTCTGCCCTCCTCTCCTTTCATGATCTTGTCCGTTTTCAAGTCTTTGCCCATTATCCACATGACATCTCCCAATTGCCCATCTTCATCTTCCGCCCATATCCATTTTCTAGGCTGCAGGTTACTACACTAAACTGCCCACCTACCTACCCCAGGTGTGCGAAGGTACCCGAGGCTCAACATTGCCAAATAAAGTCTTTTCTTCCTTCCTAAACCGACTCCACCTTGCTGTCTCTTCCGTCAGTGGATGGCAACTGTATCCTTTCTTGGCTCGGGTCCAAGGAGGGTCCTTCTGGCCTTTTTCTTTCCCACCCTGTATGTAAACAACCAGGAAGTCTGGACAGTTCCTATGATCTCTGCCCTGGTTTGCAGCCCCAGCCTGTTCCAAGCACTTCCCACGGGGCTCCCCACTTGACTGCTTGCTCAGTGAGTTCTGTTCTCTTGAAGCAGTCAGACTGACCCTTGATGATGTAAGTCACCTCAAGCAATTCCCATGTTTATGGCTCAGATAACTCCTACCTCACGTGTCAGCTTTTCAGGCACTCCTGCCGCTCCACAATGCTCCCTCTCTCCCCCAGTCTTTGTGCTCTGGGCATACTCACTGCTCTGCTACCCCCCTGAACAAATGGAATGAGTGTGACCAGGCCTCAGAGCTTTTGCTCTTTGTCTTCTGAAACAGTTCCTTCCAGTCTTAGATCAAGTCTTATGTGGCCAACAAGCTCGCCTTCCCTGAAGACCAGCTTTATGACGGCCATCATCACTGTTCCTTCCTCACTCCCCTAGGTCTATCCCAGCATACCTCAGTCCCACAGTCTGCTCTTACCCCCAGGGCACAGAACATTTTCTAACATCCAACATCATCTACCAATGATGTTTGTTTTCTCTCTCTCCTGCCTGAATGAAATTTCTGTAAGGGCAAAGACCTTAGTCACTTTGCACTCTTGTGTGTATCCCAAGCTCTCGGAACAGGCAGTCAGCAAATGTTTCTGAAAGAATGCAAGCTGGATTGTGAATTATGAGCAAACTGTTTGGATATATTAAATCTATAATTCTTTGCTTGTTTGAGACAGGGTTTTTCTAAGTATTGCTGGCTGGCTTCAACCTTAAGACACCCCCCCCACCCCCGCTTCTCAGCTTCCCCAATGCTGGACTTACAGGCATGTAACATTATGTCTATCTCATGAATCTGTGCTGGTTTGTTTTATGCCAACTTAGCACAAATTGGAATAATCTGGGAAGAGGGAACCTCAACTGAGGACTGTTTCCATAGATTAACCTGTGGGAAAGTCTTTGAGGGCATTTTCTTGATTGATTGATGTGGAAGGGCTCAAGCCACTGTGAATGATACCATCCCTGGCTAGGTGGTCCTATGTTATATAAGAAATTCTCTGAAGAAGCCAGTAAAAAGTATTCCTTCTGATCTCTGCCTCAGTTCCTGCCTTGAGTTCCTTCCCTGATTTCACTTCATGAGGGACTTGTAGGCTGTAAGCTGAAATACCTTCTGCCCTGCAAGCTGCCTTTAGTCATGGTGTTTGTTACAGCAACATAAAGCAAACTAAACAGACTTGGAGAAGAATTTTGCCCAAGAACAACACATACAAGTAAAAATGCTCCCATTCCATGGCTCTGATTGGTTAAGTAAGCCTCAACAGTCACTCACCACCCTTGTATTTGTCTCGATATTGCCATCTACAGATAGGGCATCTTCCATCCCACAAGACTACTTTCAAACCAAAGGGAAGCAGTAGCCTGTGAGCTGGTTAAATGACCAGGTAACATTCTTCCTGCTTGGTCCCATTTCATTAACCCTCACACATTCTTCCTGCTTGGTCCCATTTCATTACCCCCCCCCCCACACACACACACCACTTCTGCCATTATCCCCAGGAGAATTAACTCCGCCACAGCCTGCTAAACTCTCCTCCCTTCTGTTCCTCCAGCAGCTCCCAGAAGAAGCACCTTAAAATCCCACTCCTGCCATGAGATTTTAATGAGGGGGATGCTCTCAGCAATTAGAAACAGGAAAGGACTGATTAGGGCTTCAGTACATCAGCGTTTAACCCAGCATCTGATACAGCCCTCCAAGCATTAACCTCATTCCCCATACACACTCAATTAGGCATATTTACTTCTCATTATCCAGTGCGCAATCATGAGTGCTAATAAAAACCTTTGCTATCCCCAACAATGCCATTAATGCCATTAGCTGTCTCTCAGATACTCTCCTACGCTTTGTTGCCAGCAACAGTCTGCTCATTCATCCACTTCCTTATGCACTCATGCACATACACCCTTCTCTGCTTAGCAAGGGTTAAGTGCACACCTACTGTGTGCCTTGATGGGCAAAGGCTTGGAACTAGATAGAATTAGACACAGTAACTTCCCCAGAAGACATAGCAATAACAGGTAAAGAAAATTTAGAAAAGAAAATGGATGGACAGAAGTACAACTCCATTCTTAGGTATCAGTTCAAATCCCAGCTCAGCCATGTTTTCTCCTTTCCCCCTTGTTGAGATGGGTCCTTGGAAAAATCACTGTGTAGTTCAGTTGGCCTCAAGTTCACAGTCTTCTTGCTCAACTCCCCTAGTACTGGGATTACAGGTGTGCACCATCATGCCATGTTTTATCTCCGAGTACTGAGTCGCCAACTGCTATCTCTAAATCTCAATGAGGTGAAGATAATCACCCCAATACCCCACAGGGTGCCAGGGGGCACTGAATAAGACATTGCCTATTGAGCATCTGTCCCAGCACGTGGAGCAGAATGCATACTCAAAATGCAGGGGCACTTAGAAGTTGGTAGCCTAGTGTCAGCCTTCAGAGGCTGCCAGGCACAACCCATTCTCTGTCCTCTTCCTCTGGCCTGAAAGGATAAAGAGGATCTATCTGATGGTTCTAAAGGCACACTAAGATAGGAAAACCCTGTCCCTCTGCATACCATCTCAGAGGACAGAGATGGTCTTGGCTAAGAGGATGCACACGCCACCTGTCCTAAACTGTGCATCTCTTGCCTTCCTCCACTTGACAGACAACACACTTCTGTGTTTCCCAACTAGTTCCTCCATCCCGGTCCCAGAAGGAGAGAGTGACAGTAGGAATATTCATCTTAGATCAGAATACTGTGGTCCCAGGAAATGACAGTGGGCTAATCTACTAAGGACACACGTGCATCTACATTGCTAGAGGCTTGATAGGGCTTCAGATACCTGAATAAGACAATGTGCATTTATTTTTTAATGGGAAGACAGTCATCCTTGAACATATGAAAAAATATGCATATAGACACATATACAAACACACGATTGGAAATATTTGAAATGACACAGACGAAATCATCAGCAATGCTGCCTCTAAAAATCAAGGAGCTGGATGAAGTTGGATCACGAGAGAAGTTTCAGATTCTATTAAAAACCCTCCCGAACTGTTGTTTTCACATGAGCATACATTATCTATCTATATCCACACTGACATCTCTAAGTCTACATTAAACAAAACACAATCTGCCTTCAAGACTCCGCTGGGGCTCCTTCCAGATTGTGGAGGTGGGTGGGCACGAGAAGGGGAGGGGATGGGCATTGGGGTGGGGTGGGGGTCTGGGGTCTGGGGCCGGGAAGAGCCGCAAAGGACTTACTGGTGTTGTGGTCTATGAAGTAATCGCCAACCTGTGGGTCATATGCTTCTTCCCATCCTAGCGGCAACTCATCGCTAATGCAGTCAGCAAAGGTGAGCGGTTTGGTGTACCTGGCAAGGAAGACGAGAAACACATTCTGTCAGCCCGCGGTCCCCAACACTCCTGCAATGTGCCGTGGTTTTTTCTGGACTCCCTGCTTCTCCTGACTGTTCAACAGATCCAGACATTTTGCACTACAGCATGAACTCTGCCGGGCTCTGAGTCCCCGGGAAAGCGAAGACATTCTGCAGTAGCATCCACGTAAGGCTCACCACCCACCCCCCGCCCCCAGGTCAGGTGTCTTCATCTCCAATTGACAGTTTGCACAACAGTTCTCAGGCCAAGTCTTGGCTTCGTGATGTGGATTCCAGCCCCCCTCTGGCTTTTCCACCTGCAGCTGGCTAGCCCCGCCCCACGAGGGTCTTTGTCCTGGCCCTGTCTTGTATTTGTCATGCCCATTTGCCCTTCCGAAAAGCTGGCCTCCTGCAAGCTCTGGAGGAACAGACGCCCAGCCCCAGGAGTCTGGCCAGCCAGCCATATTTATTTGCTGATTGAGTTGGTTCCCAAAGGCCTGCCCCACACTGCTGCCTCTTCCCAGCCAGTCCCGGCCAAACTGATGATTTGGCAATAATAACTCCCTAAGGCCCCATCTCGCAGGGTGTGAACTGGCGGTAATCACCAAGTCTTAGTGGCTACATCAGACAGATAAACAAATTATGTGAGAGAAGCTGCAAAGGCTTGTCGAGGCTGGAAAACTGTACCACACACTATTTGTCCAGGGTTTCAGCCAGAGAACGGGAAGCCGGGGAAACTAACACGTGGGGCCAGTGGTTCCCCGTGCTGCCTTTGTCTAGAATAACCATGACCTTGTAGAGGTCAGGGGACAACTTTTGGTTGTCAGTTCTAGCCCAAGACAGGGCTCTTGTGTTCTGCTACTGTGTAATCCTCCTGTCTCTGACTCCCGTCTTGCAGTAGGGGATTGCAGACTGGTGCTACTGCTGGACCCCAGAGAAAGAACTCGGGTCATTGGTGTTTTATAGCTAGCACCTTTATCCATGAAGCCATCCTTCTGACCCTAAGACACTCATTCTAATATTCCTTTGTTTCTGTCTTTTTCCTCATTCCAATTCTGGAAGCCCAGGAGACTCTGCTTCCCATCCTTTCAACAGATTGGCAAGCTAGGGTATAATGGGACAGGAAGGGTGACAATTGACTACCTCTTCCTTAACCTGGATGATTGCTTTCTTCTTAAACCCCGGCTGCAGGCCTGTGTGTCAGGGGCTTGGCCCCTGGCTGAGTGCTAGGGCAAGCGATGGAGCCCTTAGGAGGTGAGACTTAATGAGAGGTGTGCTCCAAAGGTGAGAGAGTGGGACCCCAGCCTTTTCTTCCCATCTCTTGCTTTCTGGCTACAAAGTGAGCAGTTTTACTCTGTCCCATGCTCCCGTCAAGATCTGTTGCCTCACCGTGACAGGCTCAAGGCAAGGAAGTCGCTTAGTTATAGACCGGAGCCCCTAAACTGGTGATCTATACTGAACTCTTTCTTTTTGTAATCCCATCATTGCAGGTAGGGAGCTGACTAACAGCCTGAACTAAACCAGACTTAAAACTGACTGCTGGGGATGTCTTTCTGTATTCTGTGAATGTGTTGCTCTGATTGATTGATAAATAAAATGCTGATTGGCCAGTAGCCAGACAGGAAGTATAGTATGGGTGGGATAAGGAGAGAGGAGAATTCTGGGAAATGGAAGACTGAGTCAGGAGCACAGCCAGCTGCCATCGCCACCACGAGAAGCAAGATGTAAAGTATCGGTAAGCCACAAGCCATGTGGCAACTTATAGATTAATAGAAATGGGTTAGTTTAAGTTATAAGAACTAGATAACAAGAAGCCTGCCACGGCCATACAGTTTATAAGTAATACAAGTCTCTGTGTGTTTACTTGGGGGATGCTAGTGGGAGAGATTTGTCCCCGACTGCTGGTAGGCCGGGACACAAAAAAACTTCAGCTACAACTGACAGGGACAAAGAGACACTGTGACACTGAAAAAGCCCCTGGCTGACAAGACAGTGATGCACTCACCTGCCTGCTTCATACTCAAGGTTTCAGAGGCCGTGAACTGTATCTACCAATTGGCTTTGGTTAATAATTCACTGCTGCATTGTGGGAGACTGTGGTTCCATGAGACTGGGGCGGGGGGTGGGGGGTGGGGGTGGGGGTGGGGGGGGTATGTTTTTACACACAACAAACTAAGAACTATCAAATAAGGATCCAAGAAGCATTGTTCTTTAGCTGAGTGAGTTGGACAAGAGCTTCATCTCCCAGAGCCTTGGAATTTTTCCTCTGTGAAGTAGAGACTAATGTAACTCTTCTGGTTGTTGGATAGGTTAAGCATGATCATGTTTGGAGCTAAAATGTGTAGTACAAAGGCTGTGAGTGTGTGTTGGGGGTGGTGGTGGTACAGCACAGCAGTTAAAGTGTTTGCAAGATGATCAGAGTTTAGCTCCCCAGAACCCACCGAATGCAAGGTGAGTGTGGCAGCCCACTTATAATTTCAGCTTTGGAAGGGGGAGGCAAAGGATTCCTGGAGCAAGGTGGCTAGTGAGACTATCCATGTTGGCAAGCTTTGGGTTTGATTGATGGAGTCTCTCTCAAAGTATAAGGTAGAAGAGTGCTCAAGGACAGGTCCTGATATCCATCAGTTTTGGGCCTGTGTAAGAATGTGTGCCCACACACACGTGAACACGCAGAAGGGAAAACTGGGGCTAAAAGGCTATAATTGTGTCTTCTTCATTGTTTGTCTAGAGACAGGGTTCACTATGAAACCCAGACTGGCCTCAAACTCCTGGTATTTCTGCCCCCTGTGTCCCGAGTGCGAGGATCACAGGTTTACAACAGTACACCTGGTTAAAAGGCTCTAATAATCTCAAGAGAGCTGGGAAGGAAGAGGAAAAGGGAGAAGGGGGAAGGGGAGTGTGGTACTTCCATGTCATTGGCCCCTCGTAGGGAGTGGCACTATTAGGTGTGACTTTGTTGGAGTGGGTTTGGCCTTTAGAGGAAGGTGTCACTGTGGGGGCGGGCTTTGAGGTTTCCTATGCTCAGGATACCACTGAGTGTGTCAGTCGACTTCCTGTTCCCTGCAAGCCAAGATGTAGCCAGCACCATGTCTGTCTGCACACTGCTGTGTTCCCCACCGTGATGATAAGGGACTGAACTTCTGAAACTGTAAGTGAGCCACCCCAATTAAATGTTTTCTTTGTAAGAGTTGCCGTGGTCATGGTGTCTCTTCACAGCAATAGAAACCCTAACTAAGACAGGAAGAGAGAGGAGAGGAGTGAGGAGAAACTGAAAGATATGAGTTAAAATGTTGTCTTAAGGCAAGGGATATAACTCTGTAGGTAGTATACTTGCCTAGCATGCTCAAAGTCTTAAGTCCGACCCCTAGCACCACATAAAACTGAGTATGGGTGTACACACCTGTAATTCCAGAAATGGAGGCAGGAGGAGCTACAGTTCAAGGTCAACCTTGGCTATTCTGAAAGTTGAAAGCTAGCCTAGGCTACAAGAGACTGAATTTATTAAAAAAAATAATCTAGTCAGGTGTGGTAGCATATGCCTTTAATGCCAGCACTCAGGAGGCAGAGGCAGAGCTCTGTAGGTTTGAGGCCAACCTGGCAACATGGTCTACATAATGAAGTTCAGGCCAGCCAGGGCTATGTAGTAATCAACTAACTTAAAACAAAATAAAACAACCAAAAAACTAAAATAAAACAACTAAAAAACTAGGTATAAGAACTTAACATAGTCTCAATTTTCTTTTTCTTTTATTTTAAACAGAGTTTGCTGTCATGGTTGTATAGTAAGCGTAATTAAATATTGAACAGTGATTCTATCTAGGCCTATGAAGCATGCTATGAAAACCATGTTCCCTCTCTGGGTAGTAGGTGTTCTCGTTCGATTTTACAAATGAAAGCACATTCTTAACAATGCATAGTTAATACACCAGAGACTCAGTCTCCTGAGGCCCCGGTGTTGGCTCCCAGAGCCAGAGCTTTACCAATAAAAATTAACAAGACCCAGTGGATCTCGGAACAATCTGGAGCTGTGCTAGACGTGCAGAGGAGGTGGCTGCATGGGGAGGTGAGAAGCAGACAAGGGGTACTGGAGTTTTATGTGATGAGTGCTTTCGGTCATTGGTGTCTTGGTACCAAGCTGCTCATTAAACCTAGAAAAGCCACGGCTCCTACACGTAAGGACGGTTTAGTGTTTCCAAGCCATCAGTACAAATTCAGGCTCTCAAGGTGCCAGGGATGGGAACGTGGATAGGCGAACAGGACCCAAACTTCATTAAGTTCCCAGGAACTCATGAACTCCACATACTGCTCGAGCCTTGTATTGAGAAGGTAAAGCTCTCCGGTCATTAGCTGTAGTATCAGTGATGTGATGGACATGAGGCAAAGATACTGATCCCTGCCAGCAGTAACGGCAGGCATTTTACCCAGCAGGAAGGAATGCACAGCAATGGGCGGGGGGGTGGGGGGGGCACATCAGAAAGAGCAGCCAGAAGAGAAAGAAAGGCTTTGGGTTTTGTATTTGGGTTCCCCCTGGATGCAGCCATGGGGGAGCAGCCAGCCGATGCTCAGAGCGCTTCTATGGGAAACAGGGAAGTTGCTATGGGGAGGAACTATACGACTTACAGAAATCTGGACAGAAAGTTCTCTTTGGAACAAATGCCAAGAGGGAGATGAATTATTCAGTGTGCAGAGAGGTGTCATTCAGAGTCAGTATGAAGAGAAGTGTTTTAGCTTTGCAGGCACACACACACACACACACACACACACACACACACACACACACACACACACACACACACACACACCTAGGGAGAGGCAGAGCTGTCTGTGGACCCTATTCATCCCCAGGAGCTGTGGTGTTCCCCTGACCTGCAGTGTTCACCTTGGGAAGGGGTAACTGCTTTCAGATGTGGCCAGGATCTGGAACTTCCAGCCTCGAGCCCTCCAGACCTCCATGTCCCGGGCTGCCTAAAACCCACAGTCACACAATCCAGTGACCCAGCTGCTGGAGGAGCAAGAGCGAGGGAGGGCGAGGTGCCAGGCAAGAGCGAGTTCTGCCCCTTTTTAATTACAAATCTCTGAATGAGCACAAACATTCCTGAATGTTTCACAACTGGCCTTCCTGGCAAAACAGCCCGGATGTGTTGCCTTGGAGACAGGGAAGGCTCTGCCAGGTGTGCTCTACAAGGGGGACACAGGCGCACCTGTCAAGAGACGGGCAAGGAGAGCTGGAGGCACCAACAGGTCCCGCACTCTCCTCGCACAGCAAACCGTAGCTTTCCTAGAGGCTAAGGCTCATGGGGCACATGGCCAAAGCTGCTCTGGGTATTCGGGGTGTCTTCTAGGGAGGCAGGAAGCAGGGGGAGCAGGCAACGTTTTTGCCAAGTGTAACACTGGGTTCTGATTCTCTGGGGACTAAATTCAGAATGGGTAAGTCGTCCTCCACGGTCCCTGGGCCGCCCGAGCAAGCCCAGGCTTCTTCCCTCTTCATGACCATCCGGGAGAACACTGCTCTCTCCACCGGGAATCTCTCCTTCCAAGGGCTAGCTGGGAGGGATCACAGTCTAGAGCCCCTATCCCTACCCCAATCCAAGAACAATCTATCCTCAGCAGCAGCTCTCCTCCCCACCCAGGCACAATGGGCAGGCTGGTTTTTCCTGCCCCGGGCTGTTTCACATACATACTTTCCATAGTTTAGATGTCTAGGCTCCCGATAACACTCTCCCCCATCTGGCCGGTTTCTAAGCAGGCCCCGCCTTCATGTTTGAAAGTCTTCCTCCTCCCTCTCCTTAATTTGGTTCAGTGCTGACACCTTCACTGATTCCTCTAACAAACACAAGGATGATCCAAATAACCATCTCACAAAGCCTGCTAAGAGGGCGAAGTGTGGTTCTTGGGAGCTTTAATGAAACAGTCACAGAAGAGGACAGGACAGCGGGCACTGCTCTTCTAGAGTAGAGAGAAGACGATCCAATCATAAGTACATGTTTCAGAGATGCAAGGCATCCAGAAAAAAAAAAAAATCAAGGTTCTGGTATGGAGAATGAAGGGCAGCTGTGGTCACAGGAAGCCTCTGAGAAGGTGACCTTCTCGGGTGCTCAGGGGGTACGAAGTAGCCAGGTGAGGTAGCAAGGATCTGAGGGAAAAGCAGTAGGGATAGCACACTCGGAGGGCTGTGGGTCAGGATGGTGCTGGCGCACTGGAGGAACAGAAAGGGAGGTGAGGCTGAGTGCAGCGTGCTGGAGGGCTCTGAGCTGCTGGTGGGGACTTCGGGGCACACCCCTTTGCTCTCTGCCTGTGTGCTAAGCTTCCCCTCTCATTTCCGTGAACCCACCAAGCAGGAGGAGGCCCCAGGAGCCCAGTGCCAGGGAGACAGAATGAGGAAGACTTGTTTCTGTCCTCCAGAGCACTCTGTGGCCATGGAGACAGACAAGGTTGACACGGGGAATGATCCCTGTGACATTCCGCAACGGGAGATGTGGCCAGGACACTCCCCGAGGCAGGGAACCGCGGGTAATGAAAGGATGTAGGGATACAAGAAAAAGGTAAGCCAGAAAGACATGAGAAGCCAAGCGGATGGGGAACTGGACCGACGGTAATGGAGTGTGAACAGGGAGGGCAGAGCGCCAGGTCAAGAAAGGGAATGGACAAAGGTAGGCACTTCATGGTCTAGGAGGATTCAAGGTAGATGCCACCCGCAGAGGGTCAGGAATTCAACGCTGGGCTGAACCCCAGGTTCCACCTTGCTAAAGCTGTGGTTGTGGTTAGGTAACCTGACACGTGACAAATTCCAATCTTGTAATCGTGGTGTGGCTGTACAATAAGACAACCCATAGAAAGTGCTGAGCACAGGTTTGCAGGTAACAGGCACTGGTGATGTGAACCTTGGAGAGATACCTGTGCACTGTGGGAATTCTGTCACCCTGCGGCTTACATCCTTAACACCATCACTGCCCCCAGCAATGTTCTCGACTCCCCGGTGATCTGCAGCAGTAGAGACAACTCACAGGCTCCAGCAACAGCCCTGGGCTCTACACCTGTCTGCATAGGCATCAACTCTCACCTCCTGGCTTTGTTTCCTTGCGCATAAGAGGAGGCTGTCTAGAGCAGTGACCTCTCTGGAGAAGGCTGGGCCTAGCCCATGAACGCTGTTAGCGGCTGTGTGTTGGCGTGTATATCCTGGTTTCCATAATACGGTACGGAAACTGCGGCAGATAACTGCTCAGGCTTCAATAGCCGTAAGAAGCCTCGGGACTGCACCCCAATGCCTTCCTTCCTGAGGAGCGGGGACTGTGAAAAGCCCCCCACCCCCACGGGCTAGTGAAATGGTGCAGCGGGTGCAAGCACTTGGACACAGTTCTGATGACCCGAGATGGATTCCTGGATCCCACAAGGTGGCAGGAGAGAACGGGCTCCTGGGAATTAGACTCTCACCTCTGCACACCGTGGAATCCACATGTGCCGCCGCCCCCCCACCCCCCCAAATAGACATTAAAGCGGGCAAGCTGAGGGATGGCAGGTGTTTGGCTCTCTGTATTTGCGCTCTGAAAGAGATGACATTTGCTCTGGGAAGGCCGGTGTCCCTGTTTCTCTAAAACACCTCTCGCTCTCCCTTTCTCCTCTTCTCTGCTCTCAGAACACCTGTGTCCACGTTCTTGTTTCCAGACCCCAGAGTGTCCCGCGGGCCCTGCTTTGGCTTGGCTGGTTTACCCAGGCACCTCTTGGTTCAGTCCACTCCCACTCCCAGAATTCTTTTCTGAGGACAGGAAGAGGAAAAAGAACTCCGGAGGAAGAGTCCAGGCTATCCTTTCCACCATCTTTCCCTCTGACTTCATTCTGGACCTGGGAAACCAGTGACTCGCCTCCTGCCAAATCTCTTCATTCTGTCCAGCTCAGTTCCCTGAATGACATGGCGACTCCCTTCCTTCCCCACCATGTCCATGTTGATATGGCCGTGATCCTTCCCTGATGTCCTGCGGATCCACAGGTGCACCTGTGTGGGGGTCCCTTCTGTCTATCACCTGCCGGGACCTCAGACCACAGTTGTGGCAATCAGGAGTGACAATACGTAGGCACGGACGACCTGTCAGCCCAATTCCACCTGCAGGTGTGACTGTTCACTATGGTACTGGGTCTTAAAAGTGGGAGCAGTGTGCTGTGGGGGTGGGGCAGGTACTCAGTCCCCCTGCTGCTCTTTAATGCATTGCTCGTGTACCTTATCATACCAAGAGACACTGTAGAATGTCTGCTAAGGACACAGGACTCTGGACCCACACTCCCTGGGTTTGAATCCCCAGGCTGTCATTTTCTAGCTCTCTGACAGTGGGCAAGATACTTAAAAGCACGTCTGCAACATAAGAAAGGAAATACACTTATTGAGTCCCCACTGTGTGCTAGCAGCTGTTAACCACTTCATAGGTGTTTCCTCATCTCCATAACGACCCTTCTAGGTAAGTGTCATTCAGACCTACACAGGGGTCTTCCTGGGCCAAACAAGGCAGCGAGTCCGACGGTAGTTGAGTACACAGTGAGTGGGCAATGAACATGAGTTATTTGCTATTTATTTACCCCACTAATGTCTAAGTTAGGCCACTCAAGGAGCCTTATTAAAGAAAGTTAGCACTAAAAAGGATTTGGCAAATGAATGGCCCAGCTTTCACTGAAAATCAGGGCACACACAAGAAAGAAAGAAAGAAAGAAAGAGAGAAAGAAAGAAAGAAAGAGAGAGAGAGAGAGAGAGAGAGAGAGAGAAAGAAAGAGAGAGAAAGAAAGAAAGAGAAAAAGAAAGAAAGAAAGAAAAAAGGAGAGAGATTTGTCTAGAGCCACCCAAGGGTCCAGAGGCAGAGCTGAGATTAAAACCAGGGAACCAGCCTGGGGGGCCATACCACACTCATGACAGCAAGAGATCAAGCTGGCGCTGGGTTCGGCCTCAGCACAGTTTCCAGGAAATAGCATTAGCAGCATTCCCCAGTCACACTGACGCACACAGAGTGAGGACCTGTCGTTGGCTGGGAACCAAAAGAAAACTGTGACGCTCTGATTATTTTAGCCGGACCTCTTTGGAGAATAGCCTCCTGAAGGCCCAACACCATAGCAGACTGGAGTTCCTAATATCCCTGCCCTGCTGGCCCTTAGAGAGCCCGAGCCCCGCCGAATCCGAATCCTCGGATCAGGAGTTAGGTTACACAAGTTCTGTACAGAACCACCCAGGTTCATCCTTCCTAGCTGTGTGATCTCGGCCTATTCCTTCCCCAGCTTGGAGCCTCAGTTTCCCCAAAAGGTATATAGGTCAATCTAGAAAACTTGCTTCTCAGGATAAATTCGTGCCTGGCAACGACTCATCAGAGCACCTGGTGTTACAGCCCCTGGCACGACATGCCATCATTTTCTTTTCTGAACAAAAGATTTAAGGACACTCGGCCCCTAGCTTTGATGTTTTTTTGGTGCCATGAACTGGGTTTTCCGAGGAACCAGCTAGCCAGATGCTTCTTAAGCGATAAGAGCAGAGACCGTAGCCCTCCATTATTCCTTGAAATATAGCCATTCCAGAATCTTATCTGATTGCTAACTCACTCTAGCCTCACTACCTGAGAAACAGATCCCCTGAGAAAACTGGTCCCTGGTGCCCTCTCTGGGACCCCATCTGCCCAGGGCCTCCCCCGTGCTGGCATGATTCAGATGGAGCCCTGGGACAGGAGTAACATCTGAGTTTGGATCCTCTGTCCTTGGGCAAACACCCACTTTTTCTGGGCAACGAGGAAGATGGAATATGACATCTCTAAGGTCCTCTTTGTGGCACTGTCTCGGTAACTCCAGCAACCACCTCTCCCAAAGGCAGAGGGCATCGTGAGACTGAAACGGAGGAGCCTATAATTAAAACATTTTAAAGCTTGGTGTGACATCGATGCATTCCTGTAATTCCGGTATTTAGGAGGTTGAGGCAGGAGGATTGACACAAATTCTAGGCCAACATGGGCTGCGGAGTAAGACCCTACTTCAAAAAGGAGAACAAGGGCTGGCGAGACGGCTCAGAGGGTAAGAGTACTTGCTGGGCAAGCATGAGATCCTGCGTATCCCCAGCACGCATATGAAGCTGCACAGGTCTGTAACGTCAGTGTTGAGGAAGAGGGCGAATGGGAGGGGCTATTGCTGAGGCTTGGTGGCTGTCAGTCTAGCTGTTAAGTGGTTAGCTCCAGGTAAAGTGATAGATGCTAGCTCAAGAGAAAAAGACAGCGAGCAATAGAGGAGGGCATCTTTTATCCCTTGTCCTTCAGGAGCCCACACCTGCACATACACATGTACCTATATGCACCCCCCCAACACACAGGACATCAACATTGGACTATATATACAGTACATAGAACAAATCATGTCTTTTATGTTCACGTTGATTCTGTGAGGCAGACACCTGCTCCCTGCATGTTAGCCGACGGGAAATCAGTGAAAATACAAGCTGAAATTCATAGAGTCCATAAAGGTCTTGCTCATGGCCCTTCCAGAGCCTTCTATTCCATCGACTCCAAGATGCCCATGTTAAAGCATGCTCAGCATCTTTGGAACGGGGTCTGACTAATGCTGGCATCATGCCACCACTGTCAGCCAGGCTGCATCCTCAAAGAAACACCCACCCGTGTGAGCTCAGGTACCAAGGACACCAGCCTAGCCCCTGGTGGAATGGATGTCACAAGCTTGGGATAAGATCGCACAGCTAAGAGTGGAGTTCTTTCAACTCCTAGGAGCCACAGGCTGTGGAGAGGGTGGAGGAGGCAGTGAGCAGACCTGTCTAGCAACATTCCTAACCCAGGACCTGAAAGTAGGTTAACACTACCCAAGTGCCAGGAGCCACTGGAGCCCGCAGCCAAAGCTCAAGTTCCTGTGAGGGGCCAGATCACAAGGCTGTGCCAGAAACACAAAGGACAAGGTCAAAAGCACAGATATCAGCATCTCAGTGACAAGATCAATGAAAGGAGGCGGCTCTGGACACGTCTTAGGAACACTGGAGCTTGGTTTCGTACATGTACATCTTTGTGTTTCTCTACATATTGGTGTGTGAATTAAAACACCCCAGTTTAACCCCAGTACTTAGAAGACCATCCTCAGCTACACAGTCAGTTCAAAGCTGGCCTGGGGAACATGAGACCCTACCCCCCACCTCAAATATAAATATCCAAGTTTGAAAGCTCTCTCTCTCTCTCTCTCTCTCCCTCTCTCTCTCTCTCTCTCTCTTCTCCTCCTCCTTCTCTTTCTTCTTCATCTTTTTTTTAACAAGTATACAAACATTGTGATTAATTAAAAAACAGTGGGACATAGCTTTATGGTTGCAATGTAAGCACTTCCTTATATAGTCTACACTGTACTGTGTATTCTGTGTGTAAATATTAAATTCCTAATAGTACTCATAAGCATCTGTCTTTGTCTTTCCCTGTCGCTGTGATAAAACACCCTGACAAAAGCCACTTAAAGGAGAAAGGGCTTAATTAGCTCACAGCCAAAGAAATGGTCTTGCCTATATTCATGGAAGTCTTCTCACTTCCATGAACAGAGAGTTTAAAAAATGGTGGCTGGAGAAATAACTCAGTGGTGAAGAGCACATATTGCTCTTCCAGAGGACCCAAGCACCCATATTAGATATCTCAAAACCATGTGTAACTTCAGCTCCAAGGAGACCCAATACCTCTGGCCTCTCAGGATACTTGGACTCATGTGCACACACCCATGCCTTACCATACAAATTCACATAACTAAAAATGATGTTTTGATCAAAGGAAATTCCTCATAAAAGCACCCATACAGGACAACCTAATCTAGACAATTCCTCATGGAGACTCTCAGGAGTGTCAATATATACTGTCACGTTGACAATTAAAACTATCACACCTGGTGGTGACACACTGAAGGTCCTGATGCCACTAGGGTGAATGAAAAAGACAGAGGATCAAGGTGGGTTTTTGTTTGTTTGTTTGTTTGTTTGCTTAGCTTTTAATTCATTTGGGGGGGCATGCTGCAGGGGTGAGGGGATGATATGGAGGGACTGGGAAGTGAGTGGGATTGGAGTGAATGATGTGAAATTCCCAAAGAATCAATAAAGAATTATATTTTTTTTAAAAAAAGAAAAAAACAAACAACAAAAACTAGCCATCACAACTCCACCTTGTCAACTTGACACTCAAACCCATCATTTTTAAGCCATAACCTTCCATCCTTTGTCCCCAAAGTCTCATGTTAATCTCATAACATAACCTACAACCCGACTTCAAAAGTCCCCAAATTCACTGACTGCTCTAAGGCTTCAAAAGTGCCAAGTCTCTTAACTGGGAACTATAAAATCAGAACCAAGTGACACATTTCTAACATACCATGGCACAGAGTAAGCATTCCTAATCCTAAGGGGAAGCACTGGGGTATAAAATAATCCAAAGAGGAAGCATTGGGTATAAAATAATCCAAAGAGGAAGCATTGGGGCATAAAATAATCACACAGTTCTATTTGCTTCTTTGTTGCTATGATAAAACACCGACCAAAAGCAACTTGATGAGAGATGGGTTTATTTGGCTTATACCTCCAGGTCACAATCCACCATTGATGAAAGTCAGAACAGGAACTCAAGGTAGAATCTGAAAGCAGGAGCCATGAAGGAACACTGCTTACTTATGTCCAGCCAGCTCTCTTATACATCGCAGACCCATCTGCCTAAGGACGGTGACACCCACAGTAGGCTGGGCCAACCCACATCAATCGTCAATCATGATAATCTTTCACAGACATGGTCATGGGCCAATCTGATCTGGGCAGTGCTTCAACTGAAGTTCCCTCTTCTCGTGTGACTTAGGTTGTGTCAAACTGACAATAAGAACTAACCAGCATACATTAAAGCAAAACCAAAATCCACCAGGGGAACATCAAAGCCCGCGGCACCATGTCTGGCAACTGGAGCTTGCAATGGAATCTACTGGGCTCCAAAAGGCTTAGCCAGCCCCACTCTTCTAGCTCTGCCACTTAGAGCACACACGGCTTCGCTCATAGGCTGGCGCCAGCTCCAGTGGCAAAAAATCAGTTGTGTGTAGATCCCCAAGTGTTTGCTGATCACACCATAGAGGGTAGACTGATGGGGCCAGGAAATCTACATTACCTGCCCATCCAATGTCGTCTTATTTAATTTTTAGGACCAGAGAGGTCAATGGTAACCGGTTAAAGAGGAGATCACAGAAGGATTGAAAAAGAAAATGGTTTTCCTTTCTAAAAAGCATGACTTTCCTTAATACCCGCCATCACTTTTTCCTAAAGAAGAAAATGAATAGACTGCTGCTTCCGAGGGGAAGCCTGACAGCTACATCGACATGAAACACCGAAGTGTTCTGAGCTGAAGACAACTGCATTCAAGTCAGCAGTGCAACACAGGAGCAATTAAAACAGCTATTTTGGGAAGCCCTGGAAAGAGGCAGAAACAGTATGAATTATTCATTCTCACTGCAAGGATGACTTTAGGGCATTGTCCTCTCTGTGGGTGCTTGCTCTTTCTTGTTCATTCAGCCGCTCAAGCACAGACAGGGAACACAATACCCTGGCCTGTGCACTCATGAGTGCGCGTATACACACATATGCACACCACTGCAAGGAGGGCAGGATGCCACTCCAGATGACGAGCCACCCGGAAAAGAAGCCTGTACACAGTCGGCAGACCCGTTCAGCTCCGGTGCTGGGAGAGAATGCATTCCCAATGGGCCTAGGAAGAGTGAGGGGAAGAAAGAGGGAGACACATGTGTGTGTACACAATGGCTGTGGAGATCTCGAACACACATGAGAGATTATGTGGTATTCCTGATATTCCATGAGCTTCCAGTTGGCATTCATTTGGGCAGGACACAGACCAGCTGATCCCAGTGTTCCCGCTGAGATCCCCAGAGCATGGCAGATAGCACCATGGAGCCCTTTGTGAGTCCACCTAGGGCCTGGGCATCACGGGGTATGCCTGGCAGCCTTGATGCAGGCATGCCATCATCAGTCTCCAGCACTGCCCTTCACTAATTAATGACAGGAGTGGCATTGTGTCATTATTGCTCATCTTCACCTATGAGAGCTCAGTCCAGTCCTTCCTCCCAGGAAAGGTATTCATGGTGTCACTTTGTCATGGCGCAGTCACGGAGGAACATTAAGCATTGGCTTGAATGTTTCTTTCTCCTTGGGGACTTGAAAAGTGCACTAACAATGGCTCAGGACTTTACATGTGTCGTGCTCTGAAGGTGCTGCTACAGCCTTGCCACACGGTTCCTTTCACAGCCCCCTGGTACAGATGGCACCTTCCTGAAGCCATGTTAGATTGATTGAGGCCACTTGGCTATTCAGAGACAGACTGCAGATTTGAATTTGGGTCTTTACTGCTGCTCAGAAAATGAATGGAACAGCTGACTCAATAAAACTGGGCGACCAGAAGGAGAGGATCTGTAAAATACCATGCAACTAGGAATCATTCCTAGAAGGAGCCTCCCTTTGTAACGTCTGAAAAGAAGGAAAAATTAAGGGGTTATTTTTGTAGAGAAGTTAGCTGGCTGAGGGAGACTAGAAAGGGGGAAAAGTACATTGGGTAACCAGGAGACGCCCATTTTCAAAAACCAACCCAGCAGCAGCAGTCACTATTGGTGACCAGTAGAACAAAAGTCAGAGAAGGATCTAGAAGGGATGGGTTCTAAAGGACTTCACTGGTATTGAAGATGGATGCATCAGTGACTTGCCATCGTTCAGCAGCTAGCTACTGAAGATGTGGCTCAGGGATAGAGCCCTTGCCTAGCATGCATGATGCTCTGGGTTCAATTCTCAGTTATACATCTCTCTCTCTCTCTCCCCACTTAGGTGGAAAGATTTATACACAAAAAAGTTCAACATAGCATTACTTATCATAGGAAGAAGGTCTGAGGATACTGCTCAGTGGTAGAGAACTGCTTGGCATGTGTGAGTCCCAAGGCTGAATCCCAGCTGCAATCCTGCCAACCCTCCCCCCCAACAGCCTTATCTTTTTTTATTATGGGGAGATGATGAAACCAGCTTCAGTATTTAGAGGGAATGTAGAGTTGATAATGGTTGTTGATATTTGCCTCTTTGGAATAAGGTATTCTGGATGGCACAGGAAAACCTTACAATACAGAATTTTACAAGAAACTTTAAAAAACAGGAGACAAATTATATATAGCACTATCAGACTTTACTGCAAGAAAAATAACTATAAGGAAAAATGCCCTAAATGCTGTCTGTTTACAAGGGAAAATGTCAAAATGCTGATTATATTTGCCTTTCAGTGAGCAGGAATAAGAGTTAGGGTGTGTGTGTGTGTGTGTGTGTGTAACCAGAAATATGACAAATAAACTTGAAGAGGTTGAAAATATTTTTCTACCCAATTTTAGTCCTGCTATTCAGAACCTCTCACTGTCATCACTTCATAAAAAAGTTCATTCCAGGGGCTGGAGAGATGGCTCAGGGGTTAAGAGCACTCTAGTGAAGACCTGAGTTTGGTTCCCGTCACCCACACCAGGCAGCGCAGCCACCTGAAACCATAATTCTAGGGTATGTGATGTCCTCTGTTGTCCCCCTACAAGTACCTTCATACACGTGGTACACATGAACACATGAACACACACACACACACATAGCCGTAAATAAACAAAAATTTAAAATACATTGTTTTGAACATAAGAACAGGTTATAATTCAAAAGTCCAGAGTTATTTGAAACTGGAAAATATTTTCTCTGTAGAAAATAGTATAAATGATAACATTTCCCAATAAGCCCCTTTAAGCCAAATAATAGCTGAATTATATATATAAATATTGATTAGATTCTGGGATACAGAAGAGACCTATCTTCATCTGTTCAGAGAGCTATGTTTTACTTAAGTTTTGTAAGTGAGATTCCTATTCATCTTCCCCTTCACTGTTTGATTTATGGCAGACATTTTTCTACAGGCTAATCCATAATCTAAAAATAATTTTAGCCTCCCCTCCTAGAAGTATAGCCAGCATATTCTTTCATCAGCTTGATACGGTACAAATTCTTATCCTAATAGTGAAATGTTTCACTAAAGCTTGCCCAGTGATTGAGCAAAACCAAAACTTATTATAAACCACAGTCATCCTAGGGTCCACCCTGCTAGGTAGCCTCCCTAGATCTGTGGGTTGCAGTCTTATTGTCCTTTGCTTTAATAAATTTTAAAAATTCCAAAAATTTCAAAATGAATTTATTTTCACAACAAGCCACCCATAATTGAGAGGTTGGAAATAACCCAAAATCTGAAGCTAATTGTTTTCTTTTTTCCACCACAACAGGGGCTTGCTATCATAACCCAGGTGATTATCCATGGAGCTCTCTATTGTCTTACCTCAGTCTCCCCGGTGCTGGCATTACAGGTGTGCGCCACCGCACCTGGATGAAAGTTCTTGACCATGAACATGACACCAAACATTGGAAATCTACCCCTGACCCCTGGCAGGTCCGGGATAGAAGGAATTATACTAAAAATACCAGTTGAGGTTATGCTCTACCTGCACATGTAAAGTGCACGGATAACAAATGAATTTTATATTTAGGCTTGTTCTAAATATACAATCCCTGTTCCTAAGGCTGCTCATTAATGGGCACATAAATATTTATAAATTCACAAAAATCTCAAAATTGAAATGCTCCTGGTATCAAACATTTTAGGGAAGCACTACTCAACTTAGGTAAGTATAAACAGCACTACTGTGATGGTTTGAATTAAAAACTATTCCCTATAGGCTCAGGTATTTGAACTCTTGGTCCTCAGCTGGTGCTGCTGTCTGGGAGCTTTGCTGGAGGAGAAACACCACTGAGGGCTGGGCTTTGCAGGTTTACCGCCTGGCTCCACTTCCAGTTCTGCTCTCTGCTTCCTGTTTGCGACTGAGATGTGATTGCTCAGCTTCCTGCTCCAGATGCCTCTTACGGTGCCTCCCCTGCCTTACGGATCCTTTCCCTCTGGAACCATAATCCAAAATAAACCTTTCCTTCCATTAATTGCTTTTGTTCCTGGTGTTTTATTACAGCAACAAACAGGAACTAATTCAACCACCATGAAAATAAACTTTAAAGAAACACATCATGAACTGTACTTATTTGGCCCTACTGAGAAGTAGGCTGCCAGGCAGCGTGAACCCTGGTGTAGACTCCTGCTCTCCGACCCTGCGGTCTGCAGACCCCAACAGACACTAGCCTGAGAAGCTGCCTAGGGGCTGATGAGAGCAGAAACCTGGAAATCACTTCTGCACACTTCTTTCTTGGGCGCCTGTGTGTAAAAAGCATAGAAAATAGACAAACCAATAGCGATGTCCCCAGATCACAAACGCTTTGGCTCCGCCGGGAGAGTGCTGGGGGTGGGTGGGTAACACAATGGGGGCGGCCTGGATGACCCTGAGTGTCAAACAAACAGATGACAAAGATCTGGTTGGCTTGTCACAAAAATAACTGGTGAGGCCATGGCTAGGAATATGGGATATTAGGTACACTTGTACCCACTCCCATGAACCACTCAGCCCTCCGAATCACGGTGACTCTGGGAGCCACTCAGTACCGTTCAAACATCCTGATTTGTCTTTGTTGTTCTTTCTGCCCAGAACGTCTCTCCCCTGGACACCCATTTACCTGGGCTTGGAAAGTGATTTTTTTTTTGGGGGGGGGGGGGATGTTTATTTTCTTGATGCTTAATTTTTTCCTTCTTCTTTTATTCTTTTCTCATACATTACATTCTGACCGAGGTCTCCCCTCCCTCCACTCTTCTTGGTCCTCCCCCCACCTTCCCTCTCACCCAGATCTACTCTTCTTTAAAAAAAAAAAAAAAAAAAAAAAAGCAGGCCTCCCAGGAATATCAACCAAATACAGTATAACAAGTTACAATAAAACCAGCAAAACTCCTCTCCATATCAAGGCTGGATGAGACAACCCAGTAGGAGGAAAAGGGTCCCAAGAGCAGGCAACAGAGTCAGAGACAGCCCCCATTCCCACTGTGAGGAGTCCCACAAGAACACCCAGCTATACAACCATAACATAGACGCATAACACATACAGGGTCTGTGATGGTTGCTTTATCAGAGAGGTGTCATTCAACAGCTGATGGGAGCAGATGCAGAGACCCACAGCCAAACACTAGGCGGGCTCGGAGGGGCTCACGGAGACCAGAGGAAAGTGATCTCTTTGCAACACATTCGCTTTCACTCTTTGCCCATTCATTGTGAACTCCAGGAGTCCCATGAGGGCCTGAGAAGATTCTTCCTAACTGACACAACCTCAGTATCCGATTTGAGTGAGTGTTCATGGAGGGAATAAATGAACTCTTAAAGAAAGTAAGAAGTGCCGGGCAGTGGTGGCGCACGCCTTTAACCCCAGCACTCGGGAGGCAGAGCCAGGCGGATCTCTGTGAGTTCGAGGCCAGCCTGGGCTACCAAGTGAGTCCCAGGAAAGGTGCAAAGCTACACAGAGAAACCCTGTCTCGAAAAACCAAAAAAAAAAAAAAAAAAAAAAAAAAAAAAGAAAAAGAAAGGAAGAAGCATCTCATCAGAACTCCCAGCAATGTTCTCGGGCAGCTCTGCTTGTCCTAACAAAGGGAAGTCTGTGATTTAAGAAACACCGTGAGGCTCTGAGTGTTTCTGCCTTCCACCATAATTTGATTCTCAAATAACCATCATGACAACAACACTGTGACCCTCATTATTATCCCTGCATCTGGGGGACAGCCAAGGGACATCCAGGGACTCTCCTACAGGACAAGGCTTCTGGGTCCCTGTTTTGTGCCAGGGTTGGATGTGGGCCACTTGAACCCTGGCTCCACTGCTCAGTCGTCCCCCCCTCCCAACTATCCCAAAGGGCCTCTCCCTCATTCCCAGCTGGTAACTAGAGAAGTGTGACTCCAGCCAATTCTCCTTCCCCTGGGAGTGGCTAGCCCCTGGGGAGCTTACAGAGCTTCTGTCTGTCCTCCTGCTTCATTTTCATCAGTGGGATCATCCTCACGCAGAAACAAACCCGCCCTAGCACCTGCTTCTGTAGTCCTTGGATGGCTCTGCTCAAGAGTCTGGAGGGAAGGGGCATGTGGAAGGTTGAAATGATTCTGTAGACTGAATCTAGGTGTCCATTACATTGGAGTCAAGGCTGATTCTATTACCACGTGCCATCCTTGGATCAGAGCAGGGTGTGTGGGGCAGGGAGCCCATGCAGCCTGGCTGACTTGGGTGACCCTCACCTGACACTGATGTGCCTGGCTCCTCTCCTGGGCACCCATGACACACAGGAGCCCAGAGGCCTGAGGAACACATACTCATTTTGGAACCACAGGGCCCTACTTCCCCAGTTTGGGCCAGACGCTTTGCCTACTCAGCATGTCCCTGCAAAGAACAGGGCTCAAGCAATGTGCAGTACTTTCTCTCCAGGAGGTCTCCGATAAAGATGCTCCCAGGCCTAAGGTGGAACGCACATGCAAGGTTTCATGGTGGAAAACAAGAAATTTGGATACAGAACCAGTGTAGGAGTCCACATCTTCCTCTGCTCCTGTTTCTTCGGCTCTGCCCACCCCACCCCCCACCTCACCCCTCCATCCTACAGGGATGGGGGAACAATCCCTGTGCTCCCTCTTCTAGACCTCACCTGGACTGTCGCCCAATGGATTCTCAAAAGCGCCCTAGATGGTCCCCACAGGTTCTTACCCCCAAGGGCAGCTTTGACATGTCTCCCCAGCTCTCTTTCCCCCACATTCTCCGAAGGCCTCTCCTCACATCCCTCCCTTGCTGGTGACCTTTCCAGATCTTCCGTTCTCTCCATCCGGTCCATTCTCCCTACCCTCTCCATCACGAAGACAAACACGTAACTACTCCACCTTGTCATTATCTCGCGTTCCCCCCTTCAATGTCTTCCCGCCCAGACTAGACGAAACTCAGACTCCTTGCTGGAACCTGTGCAGTCTGCCTGCCCAAGACTTTGCTCGCCCCTGGTGCAGGGCCCTCACTTCTCAGACCGCAGTAAGCACATTCCTAACTCCCAGCTTTTGCTCACACAGGTCTCCGTGCCCTGGGTGCTGCTGTGGCCTGTCCACATATTCATCTACCTTTTAGAAGACCATCTCCTTCTGTCCTTTAGCTCACAGCTCAACTGTCTCTTCCTGAAGGGCTTTTGTAGGCAGCCCTAAGTGGGCCTCCCCTTTCCTTTGTCCGTCAGTCTGTCGTGTTGTTTATTGCTACACTGACTATCTTTCCATGAGAACCACACCTATGTTTCACCACAGCCTTAGTGTGGTCCAGCCTAAGTCCTGGCACGAAGCTCATGCCCACTAACAGGGACGGAGTGGCGGGACAACAGAAGACATGTGTGCACCCCTCTCCGAGAGGGACGTCTTAGGCGTCAGGCTTTGCTTTCTCTTTTTTCTTCTCAAGTACCCGAGCCTCACACTTGTGGAGCCAGTGATTCATTCAGGGTTCCGGGGAGATGAAGGACACAGCTTCACTCCTGGGCCTGCTACGGACGAGAGAACGGTTCTCTCTCGAAGCCCACTGCTTTCCATGTTCCCCAGCAATGGAAAACACTGAAGAATGGGCCCTAAACACCTGCCTTAGGCACAGGATGTCAGGCTCTCTCGATTAGGGGGAAGGGAGGCAGTCTATGCGGTGGGGCTGGAGTCTAGGGGCACAGCCCTGCAGCAGCCTAACCCAGGAGCAGGGCTGTGGGCTGCCGCTGTTTGCTCAGGAGCATCTTGTCTCTTTACTGAGGAACCTTCGCTTGCAAAGGGCAAAAATTACCTCAGGGCACAAGGTCTCTCAGAAAAAGTGTGTGTAAATGCGTGTGTGTGTGTGTGTGTGTGTGTGTGTGTGTGTGTGTGTGTGTGTGGTCTGGGAGGTCAAGGATAAGTCAGTTTTAGAAGTATGTCCTGGGCCCCTGGATGGGGTCTCAGAGCCATGGAGGCTGCCAATGGAAGGAACACAGGCTTCAGAACACAGAGGTCTGGCTTCAGATTTCAGTTCACTCAGCTGCTTGTGAGGTGGTGACCTCACTTGATTAGTTAGCCGGTGACAGTCAAGGTTCCTCCTGTCTGGCCTTCCCATGTGTTACTACTGTACACACTAACTCATGCAACCCACCAGCAACCCTGTGAGAAGACACTAGTCTACATGACTGATTACTCTCACATGGTAGATACCCAGGGCACTCCTGCTGGAACAGGGCAGAGCTGGCGTGTGACTCCGTCAGGCGGCTTCTGAAGCACTGTGGGCCACCTAGTCAAACAGGAATCCATGACATAAATACTTTGCAGGGTCTGGAGAGATGGCTCAGTGCTTACGAGCACTGGCCACTCTTTGAGAGGACCCGGGTTCAATTCCCAGCACCCACAGGGCAGCACAGAGTGTGGGAACTTGGCAGGGTGTGTCAAGGGGGAGGCCATGTCATCGTGCACACAAATGTGATAGCTGGGCACACTTACCAAACAGCACTAGTAAGATTCACGTGTACACAGGAGAGGCAGAGTGGCTGGTGGAACTGGGACAGAAAGGATGCAGATGCCCTGCATGGTGGGGCGCAGAAAAGCAGAGCACTGCTGAAAACCTGAGAAAAGAGACCTCTTTCTGCACTTTCCTTGAATCCTAGAAGACTAACTACATCAACAAAGGAAGTGGACCAATACAGCAGCAGGCAGAGAGAAGAGAAAGAGAGACGGGGGTGGTCTGGGTGATAGGAACAGAGCTCTGGCTGTACAGGGACATCTCCTAGGCTTGTCCAGTGTGTGAACCAATGCATTCCTCTAGCATTTAATATCCACCTCGGCTGAGGCTCCTGTATGAGATTTCAGAGGAATGAGCCGGGCCTGGGTGGTGAATCAGGTGGATTAAAGCATAAATAAGAGCTGGCATCTGGGGGGCCAGGAAGGTACTGCTGTGTGGATCACCACCCTGTCTGCTGGACAAAAGACTCCTTTGAGGAGACAAAGGGCTCCCAAGGAGGCTGCTGATGGTCACAGACTTGGGGCTGAGGGTCCAGACTAACTCTTGCAAAAGCAGTAGTGGAGTCCGCCTCCAGCCTTGCTCTCCCTCCTTCCTGAAGACACGGCATGAAATGGGCAGGCGAAATGACTCAGTGGATGAAGTGTCTGTAACATGAGCATGACAACCTGAGGTCAGATCCCCGGTCCATGTGAAGCTGGGCATGGGCATGAGATTCCCAGAAGCTTGCCTGGTCTAAGCAACCATAAACTTAGATATCCGGTCTCGAACAAGGGAGAAGGTGGGTATTGAAACCTGAGGTTGTCCACTGAACTGTGTGTGTGTGTGTGTGTGTGTGTGTGCGCGCGCGCGCGCGCGCACACACACACACACACACACACACACACACACACACAGTGGGCGGGGCACTGGGGGAGACTGAGACTGAGAGATTTAAATAAAAAGAGCTGAGCCAGGGTCCTGAAAGGGAAGACAGTGGCGGTCCTACTATGTGCTAAGGAGCAGACTGGGTAGAAGTCTCAGCCTGGTACCCTCTTCCACAGTGTGTCCTTGGACAGTCCTTGCCAGGTGCTAGGAAATAGGGGGTGTCACTAAGGCCCTTGTGCAGGGTTGAGCTTAAGGAGAGGACGAGGCTGTGTGGCCAGCTGCTGGGACACAGTTGTGAGAACCTAGTGCTGACCAGGCTTTTAGAAAGAAGTGTCAATCATACCACTGTGGACGACTCCAGCATGAACAGCTCTAGAACCTTGGGCACATCCGTCAATCTGCTTTGCTTCGTTTTCGCCTAAGTTAATGAGGATGCCAACAGAGTGACAGAGAAGCTTCCAGGACGGTGTGCAACACCAGGTGGTACAGCTGGAACACGAGGCACTCCAGGTTGATCAGCAGGGCATGTCCACATCACTCAGCGATTTCATCCCCAGGAGAGAAAACCCCTTCTTCACATTTCTCCCAAGCAAAGAGTCCAGACCACAGTTTTGGGGGCTTAATACCTTCAGCCCCACCCCAACCAAATTCCTGCTAGGCCACATTCAGGAAGAGCTTTCCTGGGTTGATCATTTTCTTCTTTGTGTTTCTCCAGCGGACCCTGACCAGACAACTACACTCCGATCCTCCTCATCCCCAGCCCTCCGGATGGAGCCTTTGTACTTCCTCCTTGGAGAAGTCCTTGTTTGTGATGGCCATCACCCCCGGCTGGCAAGATGTGTAGGTCTCCTCTGGCCTGTTGAAGTGACATAATGGCAGGGCTGTGTTTGCAGCCAAGCTCCCGCCCCACCCCGGAACTTCTTGAGAGGTGTGCTTCAGTGAAAGGGACAATGATGTGTGGCCCTTCCCTCTGCCAGCAGCAGCAGTCCCCATCCGGCTGTGGATTAAAGGAGCCTGGGTAACTGCCCAGGCGGAAAAAAGCCTGCAAACATCCTGGGTAGTGCCCCTCACTGGCAGGAGGGCAGGAGAGGGGGTTAGGGTGATGGCCTTGGTCTATGAGCTTCTGCTACCCAATCTTATACCCATGTACACACACACACACACACACACACACACACACACACACACACACACACACACGCATCTCATGTCCCAAGCACAGATGCCAGGGCTGCCACTTGCCAGCTGTGTTCCATGTGAACAGCACTGTCCTGTGAGCTAAGAGTGAGCCCGGTGTGCAGACCTCACCTCCATATGCCCTTCCCTCTGTCTGTGTTCCTAGCACTTCCCAATGCCTTACAGGCGTTCGCTGGGGATGATGACCACGACAAAGGCAGGGATCAAGACTGGACCACTGCCGGGTCCCCACTGGCCAGGGGCCAGAGTTATTCTGGATCTGTAAGAAGGATAACAAGTCCACACAGTGAGTTGGTACATGCCTGTAATCCCAGCGCCAGGAGGTTGAAATTGGACTACCTAGCCAATGCCAGGCCAGTCCGATCTACAGGGTTTGTAGGCTCTGTTTCGGAGAATGAGAAACACATAGAACAAAAATCACCAGACATCCCCGGGCTGGTAATGCAACAGCCGTGACACCAAACGCTGCAGAGGGCAAAGAGGATGCACACTGGGCATGAGCTGACAGAGTGGCAAAGGAGGGGATGCAGCGCTACTTCGGTGGGAGACCCAAGGGAATGAGCAAACCTTCTCACTCTCGCTAGCATATCAGAGGAAGCGCAAGAAGATGCTGGGACGGCCAGGCTCCATCTTCCAGTGTGGCTGAGTGGGGTGTGGGAGACCCTGGTATAGGGACCTCTCCTAGTCTGCTGGGTAAACTGAGCAGCCCCAGGAGCTCTGTATTCCTGTACACATTTCCACAACTAAATACTCTGACCAAAGCAACAATGGAGAAAGGTTTTACTTTGGTTTTACATCTGGGGGGTCCATCGTGATAGGGAGACATGATGGCAGGAGAGGAAGCCTGGTCACACTGCATTCATGGGCAGGAAGCTAGTGTTCATCTTGCTTTTACCTTTTATTTAGTCTAGGACCCCAGACCATCCTCAATGAACCCAGTCTCAATAAGTCATCATAGGTACGGCCAGAGGCTTGTATCCTGGGTAATCCTAAATTCTATCAAGCTGATATTAACTATCACAAAAGCTCTCCCCCCGCTCCCCCCTTCTGGGGTTGGCCCCGAGGGCCGGTGACCTTACTCAATTAAGTCAAGACCTCTGCCTGTCTAGAAGAGCACAGCTGAAGAACACCCATGGCAGTGTAGCTGACCTGGGCAGACCCTGACCTTGGCCTCCAGGGAGGATCTGGGTGCTCAGTGGGTAGGGTTTGGCCAATGCCTGGAGGTGGTTTCCAAGGACCACACCCCACTCCCCCATCCCAGGGGAAGGAGGAAGAGTCCAGACTGTATGCAAATCCAGGTTCAGAGACTTAGATTAACTTTCCGGGGACAAGGGGAACCACGACTGTCAAAGGAGGACCCGTACGTACCCTTCCGCTTTACTCAGCCCCGCTCCTCCTGACCTGCCTGGTCCCTGAGACTGACTGCCTGGTGCTCCTGCGTCCAAGAGGAAGAACCTTACGAGACTGGATGAAACACGGGACCTGGCCCTAGCCAGGGGGCACACCTCAAATACATAGAACCAAATGTCTGTGTCACGATACAAAGGCACAGGTGGCAAGTCACTTCCAAGCTGCCACCCATGTATGAAACAGTCTCACTGGGGCAGCATACCAAACCTGCGCCCTGGGAGGTCACTAGTTTTTACTTTTTAACTAATGCTAATTCTTTGGACAGATTCTCCACAGTGGCTCGCTGGAATTCCTCAGCTTGGAGCCAAACAGGAGGTATTCAGACACAACAGGCATTCTCCATGTGTTTGGTCTCCTGGTAAGCATTTCAGGGGTGCCTACTAAGTGCAGGGTGTGTGCAAGGATCTTGTTATCACGTTTTTCTACCTGCAAAATTCAGATTCTTAGCTCAACCCATCTGAAAGAGCCTGCCCCTCCCACACCCTGCCCCTTTGTCCTTTTCATCTCAGACACAGGGTCCTAATACAGGAACAGTGGCTGCAGGTGGCAGGACAGCCAGGACAGCCAGGACTGTGGCATCCCCTGCAGACGAGCTCATCATCCATCTGGTGTCAGGAGACAGGGCTATCATTTCTCCCTGTACACCTGCTGCTGGGGAGACAGGGCCTCTCAACACACGATACTCTAGTCGTGGCTGTAGTACGGTCTTCAGCTCCCACTGCCTGCTACAGATCTTGGTCTGTACAGTGCTACGGAACTCCTTAACTGCAGCATCACAGAAAAACTGGGCCACATATAATTTTTTTTTGATTAGGAATAATCATATTTAGCCTTTGTGCAAAGTGTTCATGCGGACCAGGTGCAATTCTTTACAACTACTTCATAGACCCTTCATGGAAACTCCCTGCATTAGTGAACACTATTCCCTTTATATGGGTGGTTAATTGAGGCTATCTTATCAAGAGCTACTTATAATATAGAAATAGAAGCTTAGGTTCAAATCCAGGCTCCTTTCACCATGAGAAACTCGGAAACTGGATATTTGTTTTGTTTTGTTTTTGTTTTGATCCCCGTACTTTGAAGAATACTTGGTAAACCGGGAGTCATCAAAATATGAAAGCTTGACCATATACTATGAGCTTATGAAGCCAATGCCTGCTCAAGCATCATTCCCCATCTGACACCAGTGTAAATACAATGTCCATCACTGGTACTCAAAGAGCTACGGCTTCATAAAGTTGCTGAAAGTGACATTGAAAAACTACTCAAATCACATCTGAGGAGAGACGCCGTTAACAGTTAAGGAGATGAAGCCACCACGCTGAGATAACAGGTCCTTACGGTCCTTACGAATGGAAGGCTTTCAAGTGACATTAAAGGGTTAAAAGAGGCTACCATGAAAACTGAGTGGTCTCTTCTAATATTTTGCAAAAGAAAAGGGCCTTCCCTATGAGCAATTGAAAAGTCAAATGAGGAGGGCTGTCAGGTTTTGTCTTGTGCTCTTGTGGCCGTAAATAAACGCTGCCTTGGTCCATACTACGAGTCGTGGGGTAGCTGAATATTATAGTACGGCAGCTCAATTGTGTTAACTATAGTCATGTGCCATGCAACAACACTACAGCCAATGAAGGACTGAATGATCAACCACGGATGGTCAGAGGGCAGAAGCATTCCTACCCAGGTGGCCTTGCAGCCATCATACACAGCAGTTAACACACTCCTCAGCTGTCTCTGGGGTACAATATTTGGTCATGGCAACGATTACTAGTTGATGAAATGAATACACTGCAGTACTGGTATTTTAGAGCATATCTATTCTACTTATTGAATAAGAAAGTTTCCTGTAAAACCGTAGGCCATGTCACAAAGGCAGCAGCCTCACCTCACTGTATACCGTGTCTCTTCGACACAAGAGGCCACGCCAACGACTGCTGCCTTGGATTATCCAGGCATGAGAGCATACTGTGACATGCATGCAATGATGATAATGGCTTATGACACATTTTTTTCATAAAGTATCCCACCATGAGGGGTACACTTGCTATGTCACCCTGACCCATAGGCCAATTCTGCAGGACAAAAGTCACCCTCACAATTTACAGACGAGAAAACAGGTTCGGATAAAAGTAGCCTGTCCAGGCCTCTCAACCCACCACTGAGAGCTTTAGGGGTAGAACCTGGACTTTTCCCCCTACCGACAGTTCTTCCTTTGGGATTTTATTTGACACATAGTAATTATACAAACTCATTGGGTACCATGTGACATCAATGCATGTATAACACATAGCGTAATATAAATAACATAATAGGACCAGAGTGATTGGCATGCCTCTTGCTTCATGAACTGTCCCTTTGTTGAACTCAGACTTTGTTGTTTGTGTTAGAAACAAGGTCTTGGTATAAAGCCAGGCTGGCCTTGAACTCAAGACTTTTCTACCTCAGCCTCTGGCATGCTGGCATTATTGACATGCCACTACCATACTCAGCTTCGATCCAGTTTTAGCCAACCATTCCTCCCCTTGGGGTACCCACCTCTCTCAAGCTTAGGGAAGACAACTCAAAAATTTTGCAGACTAGTGTATTTTCAGACCAATGTGTTCTTTTTAAAAACTAGATGCAAAGCTACCTTAAGACATTTAACACATCTCCTTTCCTGTCACAGAAAAGGTCCAAGAGAGAGACAATGAGGACATTGCCACCACTGCCCTGTTGAGGCCACTCTAGGTGGAAGGTAAGTCTAGGAAGCGCTCTGTTTAAACCATCAGCAGGACAGGCCCCGCGAGCTGCTCTTCGCTGTGTTGTGTAAGAGCCAGGAGTTAGTTACAGGGGGGTGGGGGGACCAGACTGAGCAGGGTTCTTTAATGCCTAGCTGGGCAAGGAAGCAGAGCATGAACTATTAAGAAATTCCATCCGTGAACAACTGGGTGGGGGGAAAGCTTCTAAGAGGACTAAGTCCCTGAGAACCAGGAAGTAGTGCCCGTGGAAGCAAGCATTCAGCCCTGCAGGTGTAAGTCAGCAGCAATTCCTCCTCAGTCTACGCTGCCGCCGGCAAGCAGTGCAGGGTGGTGGAGGAAAGATATTCTAGAGTCAGGCAGCCCTGAGCTCTGTGACTCTGGAAAGTTACCCCTCTCTGTGACAATGGTATTCCTCTTCTGTAAAATGGGTGATGACTGTGCTTGCTATGAAAGAAAACGGGGGCACAGCACAGAGCCTGCTTCGTGGTTAACACGGTCGTGAATCTCCCAGTGCAGGCACGTGGTGACATCCAATCAAGATGAAGTCCCTCATTCAACTCCTGAATCAAGGGACGTCGTGACTTTCAAAAAAAAAAATGACTATCGTATATGCCATTAAGAAAGGGAAGGAAAGCTCGGTAAGCTCTGGGGTAGGCTGGGGGGGGGGGGTGTTAAACCGTACAATGGAAATAAATGCAGACCCCTGGGATCTTAGGGCTGGGGTGGTATTTCCAGGGTAAGAACCCTAAGCTTTCGGGAGCCTAAGTGTTCTGGGAAGGCAATCACAAAAAGAACTCACTTAGCCCTATAACAGAAACACACCTTGAACGCTGCTGGTACTGACGTCAGCACTGGCAGTGGACATGTGGTCAAGTCCCAGTGCCCCGAGGGTGGAAATGGCTAGAGGCCCTACCCCGGGCCCTCAGCCATGTCCAGAATGAGCCCTCAGCACTTTCCTACTCTCGGTTCTCACTCAAGAATCTGTGAAGGGGGGATGGAGAGATGGCTCAGTGGCTTAGAGGGCTTTTATCTTGCAGAAGACCTAGGTTGGATTCCCGGGACACACATGATGGCTCATAATCATCTGCAGCTCCAGTTCTGGGGGGACTGGTGGCCTCTTCTGACTCCCAAGGGTATCAGGAACACATGTGGTACAAATTCACACATGCAGGCAGACATTCATACACATAACATAAAAATAAATAAATTTGAAAAGAAAAAATGAATTCGGGATGGTTTCCTTATCTGGGCCTCTGGGGTTCTTCCTCCTTTACCCTTTGGGGATTCTCTCTCCCCATGAACCTCATCTGTCATGTAGTGTGTTCCATCTAGTCACTGTGTCCCTGTCCACCTTGATGTGTCTGCGTGTGTCTTCTGAAAGCATTTAACCCACTCCGAATTGGTCCATTTTGCCTTTCATGATCCAAGGATTCACTCTACTTGACTTCTGCTGGTGCACATTCCAACCAACATCCCCGCTTAAGGCTCCCGGGGACGCTTCCCTGGGTGAACTCCTAGACAGGGCTTGTGCTCCATAGTTCCTTTATTCACCCACAGCATGCAACACACAACCTGGATCTGGCCAAACTCCTGCACAGCTGCTTGGGGCCTGCTCTCTGCCCAGTGGCTGGATCTTCTCTCAGCCCTCCTGTTTGGCTCCATCAGCTTCTAGAGTTTCCCAGTTTCACACTGACCCAGGGCTGTGTGTCTGCCCTCCACCTTGCTTTGCTGCAAGCAACTCAGAATCAAAGCTGCTAGCTGCTCAGGAGCTGGGGAGAACCTTCCCTGTAGCCGGAGGCCATTCTAGAAGTCCCGGCATCGCTCCCATCCTCCGGCACTGGGGTTGCCGGCCAGAGGCGATAGCTTACTGTCTGTTGGAGTGCTCTAAGCCATTATTCTACACCATGGCACCTCACTCGTTGGTATGTGACAGGCTGTGCCCTGGCCCTGGAGCTGACTGGGAGCAAGAGCAGCATGGTTTTAAGCCTTAGGGTCTAGGGGGACAAGTGATCACAGTATCTCTGTACCTGCTGTAGACCTGCTCAGGGAATGAGGGTGAGTTTTATGGCTGATGGCAAGGGCTTCCCCCAGCTGACCTTCAGTAGGCCACCAAGTCTTCTGCATGGCTCAGAAGGGGATAAGGAAGGACTGTTTGCCCAAACAGCAGGCAGTTTTCATCTGGTGACTGAAACATTTACCTTTTTCCCAAATCCATTTTTTTTTTAAACCAGCAAAAGACACCCACAATTCCTCTGAAGTGGAGCGGATCTTCTTCACCATTTGAAAGGCCAAGTGCCCAGAGGGCAGGAGATGAAAAGCGCCAGCCTGGTTCTGATCTGAAGCGTGCCAGCCTTTTGATGTTAAAGATGAGAAGAGGGATCAAAACCCGTGTTTTTCTGACAGAAAGTGGCAATGCCCGACAGTCAGATATGTTCCCGCCTGGTGCCTGAGCTGGAGAGACTTTTCTCAGTCAGCCTGTGCCTGAGATAGAGACTAAGTAAGTGCTTGGCTTTTCAGAGGACCTACACCATTCAGCCAGTCTCCCAAGGGCTTTGAGCCCCCCTAAGGTGGCTGTTTCCCTTCCCTTCATCTCTGTCTGGGTAACAGGAATCCTACAGATCTCCTCTCCTGGAAGCCTCAATCCCCTGTCTTATCTGATGATGACAAGTCCCAGGCCCCACCTGCTGAATCTTGGAACTCTCTACTGTCACCCTTAATACAGTTGTCTTTGATTACTGCATGTGGTCACCCTAGAAGCCTAGCCAGGCAGGGCCATATCTGCTCTGACTTCCCTGGTCTGTCTGGCTCCTGGCGTGATAGCTGCTGGGTAGGAAGTGTTGTGGGGGGCACTCGGAAGAAGGGCACACACCGAGCAGTGTGTCCCCATAATCCCAGTAATGGGAGATGGAATTTGGAAGGATCTTGGGCTTTTGCTGGCCAGCCAATCTAACCAATTGGTGAGCTCTAGGTTGGTGAGAGACTCTGTCTTAAAATGTGAGGTCAGCTGGACCAGGAGAGATAGCTCAGTGGTTAAGATCACTTGCTGTTCTTGCAAAGGGACCTGGGTTCAGTTCCCTGCACCTACATTATAAATCACATCACTCCAGGTCTAAGGGAATCTAATGTCTTCTGACATTCACAGACACCAGGCATACACGCACGCAAAACGCTCGTCCTCATAAGCTAATATTTTTTGAGAGGTCATTGAGATGGTTCGGAATGTAAAAGTACTTGCTGCGGGAGCTGGAGAGATGGCTCAGAGGTTAAGAGCACTGGCTGTTCTTCCGGAGGTCATGAGTTCAATTCCCAGCAACCACGTGGTGGCTCACAACCATCTATAATGAGATCTAGTGCCCTCTTCTGGTGTGCAGACAGAACACTGTATACATAATAAAGAAAAGAAAAGAAAAGAAAAAGTACTTGCTGCATAAACCTGATGACCTAAATTCAATCCCCAGAGGCTAAAGAATCCTCTGGGCTTCTTAATCCCCATGGGTAAAGAAGTGACTCCCAAAATTTGTCCTCTGATTTCTACATGTGTGCCCTGGCATGTGCATGCCTACACACACACACACACACACACACACACACACACACACACACTCACACACACACACACACACACACACACACACACACACACACACACACACACAAGATGTAAAAATATTAAATTGGAGAGAATTAGGGGAAGACCCTCTAGTCCCTACATGCACACAAAAACATGCACACATTACCATACTCCAAAACAAGAAATAAAATAAAAAAACAAAAACAAAACAGAAATATATATGGATGAGCTTTTGTTTTGTTTTTCGAGACAGGGTTTCTCTGTGTAGTTTTGGTGACTGTCCTGGATCTCACTCTGTAGACCAGGCTGGTCTTGAACACAGAGATCCACCTGGCTCTGCCTCCTGAGTGCTGGGATTAAATGTGTGCGCTACCACTGCCTGGCTGAATGAGCTTTTAAAAAGGAAGAAGAAGGAGGAGGAGGAGGTAGAGCAGAAGGTGGAGGAAGTTCAGAATAGCAAATGTCTCGTGACAATCAGTAGGTTATCACTTGCCTAAGGCTAGGCATGAGGTAGACCTGGGACTGAAAAGTAAGGGCTGCAGGCTTGTCAAGCTGGTTGTAGAACTCTGTGACTACACTAAAAGCCACTTGACGATGAGTTTGAAATAGATGAATTAATAATAACAATGACTAAAAACACAGAGAAGCCAGGGTAGGGATATAGCCTTGTGTCTTAGTTTGGGTTTCTATTGGTCTGAAGAGACACCATGACCATGGCAACTCTTATAAAAGAAAACATTTAACTGGGGCTGGCTTACAGTTTCAGCGTTCTAGTCCATTATCCTCATGGTGGGAAACATGGTGGTGTGCAGGTAGACATGGTGCTGGAGAAGGAGCAGAGAGTTCTACAACTTGATCCGCAGGCAGTGGCAAACTGACTGTGTGCCACACTGGGTGCAGTTTGAGCATATGAGACCTCAATGCCTACCTCCACAGTGACACACTTCCTCCAACAAGGCCACACCTCCTAATAGTGCCACTCCTATGGGCCAAACATTCAAACACACGAGTCTATAGGGGCCATACCTGTTCAAGCCACCACGCTGACCTAGCATGGGCAAGGCCTGGGTTCCATGCCCAGCATAGGAAAAAAAGAAGGTACTTCACATGGGATGTTTAAGAATTCAGTTAAACATACTAGTGTCAGCAAAGGTGTCTGTTACCTAGGCTAACTACACAATGAGGTGCTCCCCGTGTTCCTGGCGGGTGACCCTAAATCGCACCTCCAACACAAAGTGGGATTCTATTTTAACCACTCTACGGATGCAGAAGCTGAGGTGACATACCTTACCTAAGGTGACATAGGTGATAAGCAGCAAAACCAGGCATGTCACTAGCTGCCCTGAGCCTTCACATCCACAGAACAAGGTCTCCAACACAGAGGACCCCGGGCTTGAGGTAGGAACTCCTTAGCAAAACCACAAACCAAATTACAGTCTCTTGAACCTCAAATGACAGCCCCCACCCCCGGCCCCCACCCTCCATGCTGTCTGCCTGCTTTCTCTCCTCCGAAGCAGCTGGGAGTGCATCAGCTCCCTCCTTGAGCACTTCCCAGGACCCTCCCACAGAGAGAGCCTGTAACTGGTTTTTGGGACAAGTACAGTTTACAAGCTCCTAGTTATACCATTCAAGCTATCCCCATATCTTCTAGGGAGCCAGTGGCTTCCTTGGCGCCTGGTTTCCTAACACCTCCCAGCATGCCCTTCCTCCCTTTTGGGTTGTTGTTTGAGACAGAGTCTCACCACATAGCCTTGAGGGGCCTAGAACTTGCTATGTAGACCAGGCTTGCCCCAAACTCATAGAAACTTGCCTGCCTCTTTTCCCTAATGTCTGACTTTATCCTAGGGTTCCCCTCCTCCCGCCCCCATAAGGTTTCTTTGTGTAACAGTCCTGGCTGTCCTGGAACTCACTTTGTAGACCAGGCTGGCTTCAAACTCACAGAGATCCACCTGCCTCGGGAGTGCCGGGATTAAAGGTGTGTGCCACTACAGCCCAGCTATCCTAGTATTTTTATTATTGTGAAATCCTTTCCAATTCATAATATGCCTGTCTCTGTTCACACCATGCCCTGTGTGTGTGTGCGCGCGCGCGCGCGCGCGCGCGCGCGTGTGTGTGCACGTGCCCTCTGTTTTTCTTTGAGACTGTGTAGTTACTGTGTAGCCCTGGCTGTTTTCAAACTCAGCATCATCCTGCCTGTCTCTGAAATGCTGAGATCAGAAGTGTACACCACCATGTACACCCTCCCCTCTTTCTGTCTCGCCTGGTTAACTCCAGAGCTCGTATCCCAGGTTAAGGGTCACCTTCTTATCTGAATGAGCCATCTTAATTGGTCCCGAGTTCCTTCCCACTATGGCATCATTTACTTCCTTCATGAACTTGTGACAATTGGCAATTGTTATTTCTTTGTTTCACTGACTGTGTAATTCACAGATGTCTTCATCACACCCTCTAGACTTTACCAGATCCACACAAGCAGGAGCCACCTCTGACCCGTTCACTGGGTCTGCACAGAGGGTCTTCACCATGAGACATTATGGACCCTAGGGCTGGATCGTTCTTTGTTGTGGAGGGCTGCCCTAAGCACAGTAGGGTGTTTATCATCCATCATTCCTTGCCTTTAATCGTCAAGGGTAACCTCCTGGTTAGGACAACAAAAAATCGTTTCCAGACTTTGCTACGTGTGCCAGATGAAGGGGGAGGGAGAAGACGTCAGTTTCCTTAGCTAAAAGACACAAGACAGCCGGGCGGTGGTGGCGCACGCCTTTAATCCCAGCACTCGGGAGGCAGAGCCAGGTGGATCTCTGTGAGTTCGAGGCCAGCCTGGACTACCAAGTGAGTCCCAGGAAAGGCGCAAAGCTACACAGAGAAACCCTGTCTCGAAAAACCAAAAAAAAAAAAAAAAAAAGACACAAGACACTGAGGATTTTACAAAGGTTGAGTGGAAGAGTCCATCCTGAAGCCCCTTCTAGCCTATGAGGGAAGTTCGGGAACATTTGTTCCTTTAGTTGTGGAGCTGGGACTCCAGGGCCCGGGACAGGGTGGGAAGTGCTGTCCATCAGCATTGGTTGCAGAGGTCGGATCGGCCAGTATGAGGATTACGTTCCTTTTCCTCAGGATGACACTCTGGTTACTCTGTGTAACTCAGGGGTGTTTGCTCAGTGTCCCTTTCTAGCTGTGCCCATGATACATGAGAAAGCACAGGTTCTCCACAATCAAGACTATTGCAAGGATTCCTGTACTCTGAAATTCTTGGGACCAGAGAGGTTTCAGATTTCACAACTATCTTAGGGAATGGACCCAGGTCTAAGCATAAAATTAATTTTATGTTTCACGGAAGAAAAATCCTCTATTCGGCCAGTGATACGGCTCAACGGGTAGAGGTGTTTGTGGTATAGACCTGGTGACTGAAGTTTGATCCCCAGGACCCAAATAAAGGTAGACAGAGAAAACTAACTCCACAGGGTTATCTTCTGACTTCCACATGTGTGCTCCCTACATCATGTGCACACATACACCCATAAATACCTAATTTTGTTTCACGGATTCCTCCTATATGTCGCTTACAGGTAATTTTATATAATACTCTTAGTGCCTGTGTTTCAACTATTACCGTCTATGTCACATGAGGTCATCTGTAGGATTTAACTTGGTGTTCAAAACATTTTGGATTTTGTATCATTTCGGATTTCAGATGCTATTGATATCTGTTAAAGTTTTTTTCTTTTTTGCAGAGCTCTCACATCATCCCTGTTGACCCCGAATTTGGTATTCTCCTGCCTCAGCCTCCCACATACTGAGATGACTGGCATGTGCCTTAGCGAGGCTGGTGAAGTGAGTCTAATCGTCAGTATTGAGAATTGCTAAGCAGCTAACAAATACTGCTCTTGCAGAGGATCCTGAGTTCAGTTCCCTGTACCCTTGTCTGGCAGCTCAGAACTCCAGCTCCAGGGGATCGACACTCTTCTTGGGGCTGCACTCACACATGTACTCATCTATGTATATCATATTTACTACGCATAGAAATAAACAATAAAACAAATCTTTTTTTTTTTTTTTTTTTTTAAATAGCTAGTATCTTTCAATTGAACACTGGGGTCTGAGGCATTCATCATTACTCTTCCCATCATGAGAGGAACACAGGCAAAGCCAGGCTGGGTATCCTGACCAGCCGTAGGCTGCAGAGCGAGGGCACAGAGATGTGAACAACCTGGCTAACTCACAGATATCCTGCACATCAAAACACCAACTGCATGCGAGAAATAATGAGTCCTGTCAGAGTTCAGGGAGTGTCCACACACAAGATGGCACCCTGGAACCAGGCTTGATCCTTCTGTCGGGATCCTGAGGAGGCTAGCATTCACCAGATACTGTGTTTTGGTTTTGTTGATGTTTTGTGGGGGTAATGTTGTTGTTGCTAAAATAAGCCCCCCTTTAGCCCAGGCTATCCTTAACCTCCCAGTAATCCTACTGCCCCAGCCTCAGGTACCTCGGGACTACAGATGTGCACATGACCAGACGTGGCCAATGCTGTGCTTAAAAGTGACAACATACTTCTTGGCTCTTTCACTGTGCTGAGAAGTCACAGAACCAGAGAGGGCTGCTTCGGCGGCTAATCTTCCTCGTCGATTTGATCGAATTTAGAATTACCTGGAAGCATACCTCTTTCTACGGACTGTTGCATAATTTCCTGAAAGATTCAATGTAGATGGTCAGACCTACCCTGGGTGTGAATGGTGCCATTCCTTGGGTCTTAGACTGAATAAGAAGGACAGGACAAACAGCACCCATGT
Organism: Peromyscus maniculatus bairdii; assembly: GCF_049852395.1. Lineage (NCBI taxonomy): Eukaryota > Metazoa > Chordata > Mammalia > Rodentia > Cricetidae > Peromyscus > Peromyscus maniculatus. Next base: position 20,341,456 of record NC_134859.1, read on the forward strand.
CTGTCTGTCTGTCTCTCTGCTTCTTGAATGCAGATGCAATGTGACCAGCCAGCATATGCTCCTGCCCCCATGCCTTGGCTGCTGTGAGTCCCACTGTGAGCCAAATACACCCTTCCTTCCTCCTAAGTTGCTTTTCTTGGGTACTCTGTCACAGCAGTGAGACGAGCCACTGACACAGCTGCTCACACTGGGCAGGCTTCTGGAAGTCACAGACAGCTGAGATGCACCCTCATGGGGTGCTGGGCACCCACACACCCAGGTGGGCTGAGGCAGCAGGGACCAGGGATCAGAAGAGTGGTTGGCATGCCAAGTTCAGTGCAGATCACATCTGAAGACCCAGCTCTGACCATCTGAGCATCAGAGCCTCCATTTAATAGATAAGGAAACAGAGGGCCGGCCGGAGAGGAAAGAGATCTGTCCTGTGCGACACAGACTTCCCTTTTCCCAGAGGAAGGAAAGCTGATGCCGGGGGTAGATGGAGCTGTGGCCGAATTCAGTCCTGCTATTAGATTCGTTTCCCTAAACATCAGTTACTCATCAGCAAAAGACAGACCTAACCTGTCTTCTTCCTCAACAAGCTTTATACACAAAAGTGGGTCGATGAGCATGAAGCACAAGCAGACAAAAGTAGCTGTGCTGCTTGGCCAGGTAGGTGGTAAAGACAGGGGGAGGTGGTCCAGTGGTTAGAGTTGAGGCTTGGGAGTTGTGAGAGGGATCCATGTTCAAACACCAGCACCTCCACCCGGGGCCACGTGACGACAGCAATTCTTGGAGTTCCAAGTCCTCTTTTATCTAACAGCATATTAATTCCTTGTATACAAGTGAGGTGGGAGGTCCAGGCTGGCAACGAGTGAAGGGGACAGTTAATACTCCTGTCACCTTCTAGTCAGCTCCTCATAGGACCTGTCTGGGAGCGATCCTGCGAGTGCCTAGGAAGCACCCACCAGGGACCTCAGTATCTCCTTGGAGGTCAGAGACAAAGAATCCCGAGGCTGCCGCCCTTGCACCAGCAAGAGGAGGACCTAGGTGACAGTGGAGTGTGACAAGGACCCAGCTTCTAGGCCCCCACACAAAGAATGTGTTGCATGATTGTACCCTTTATCTTGATTTTTTTTTTCTTTCTTTTTCATGTGGGGGGTGGAGAATAAAGGCAAGAACTTCAAGGTCAGGTTCACTTCCCTTCAGGCTCCTTCAAGGCTGCAATGAAATTTCAAGAATGCAGCCTCCGGGCCCAGTTTACATTCCCACCCTCTTGGTATCCAGGATACCAGAAGGACCTGCAGCATTCCATCCTTGCCAATCAGTCTCCTTGCTGGTCTGGTGGTCTGGGTCTCAGAGGCTTTCAACTCCATCCTAAGCTGCCCTCCTACAGTGTCAGGTCTGCCCCTGGTTCGTGGGAAAAGCATCATTGCTTACCAGGAGGGTCATTCATTCACCGGCCCAACACACATGCTCAGGGCTCCCTGACGCAAGGCATTCTGGTAATCGGCTGGAACTCCCGGTAGACTGGAGGAAACTGACCCAAAAATAAGCTGAGCAATTCTGCAAAGTGGCAGCACACTGTGGCGTGCGTGGTGTGGGGATGATTATGCTTAAGATCAAGGACAGCTTCCCCAGGAAGTGGCTATTAAACTCAGAATTGAAGGATGTGTAGGCAGACACAGATGGAGAGGAGAGGGAAGAAAATTCTATGGAGGGACCAGCGTCTGCAAGGCTCTCTGTATTGCAAAGGTTGCCATGCTGATGATTCCTTTGAAGACCTGTGGCCAGCCTGTGGTGGAGACTAGTGACAAGAGCAGAGATAGACTTACACTTACCCTGTGCACACGAGCAGGATAGGCATTATACTAGGAGCCACAGCAGAAGGTTGGAAGCATTTTATGCGAAGGAACTATTTCTGTAAGTGCTTCCTAATAACGAGACCGGACAGATGGCTCAGTGGTTAAGACTGCTTGCTTCTCTCACAGGGGATCCAAATTCTGTTCCTCACACCCACATCAGGTAGCTCACAACTGCCTGTAACTTCAGCTCCAAGGCAGCATCTGATGTTGTCTTCTGGCCTCTCCAAACACCTGCCCATTTGTGGGGGTGCACACAACACACACACACACACACACACACACACACACACACACACACACACACATACACCCTTTTGTTACATTTTTATTTCTTTAGTAGTGTATACGTGTGGAGTTGAGAGAACAACTTGCAGGACTCAGTTCTCTCCTTCCATCACGTGGGTCCCAGGCATCCAACTCCAGTCAGGTGTGGCGGCAGCAAGAACTTGACCCACTGAGCCATCTCACCACCGTGCCCCTCGACGCTTCCTTTACTTTATGATACTGTATTTATATGGACTCAAAAAACAAAGACACGAAATAAGTCGGCTAGAGTATCGATCCCTGTGTCACACCTGTGCATCTGCAAAGCCCTGGGCTCCATCCTCAGCACTGGACAAAGTCCCCAGTCCCCAGCGACTGTGCGGTCCGGCGTCGGTCTTTGTACCACTGAACGTGAAAACATTTCTGTTTCTTTTCGTCCCTCCTAGGGTGTTTTTTTTTTTTTTGAGATGAGATCTCTATGGCCAAGGAGATGGTTTAGTGGTTAAGAGCACATGCTGCTGCTCTTGCAGAGGACCTGAGTTCAACTCCTAACACCCACATTAGGCAGCTCACAAGTGCCTGTAACTCCTGCTCCGGGGGATCTCCCAAGTCACTGAAAACTGCTTGGATTCAGGAGTTTGGTTTTACTAGGAAATAGAGAAGAGATATTATTCCACCCTAACCCCTCCCTAAGCACCTGCACTAGTGGGGATTGCCTCATCCACGCTGCATATGACTTCTGCCACTGACCTACATTCCTAGCCTTTAAAAAGAAAAAAAAAAAAACCAACACATTTATTTTAAACAAAGTCTCATTAAGTCGTTCATGCTGGCCTTCAACTGGCAATCCTCCTGCCTCAGCTTCCTGGGGAGCTGGCATTACAGGAACACCAGGCCCAGGAGAAATGTTTCTCAACAAGAGCTTTGCTTGCAATGATCTTGAAGTGAATTTTCACAGAGAACAGAGACAGGCTACACTTTTCTGGATTCACCACAAGCACAGCATAATTCATTCATGCGAAGGCAATCACAATGGCCCATGGCATTTGTAAGACTCGCCCCGAGACAAAGATGTCCACAGGCTAAAAGAAAAGCTAATCTTGAAATGGATGGACTGCACTACAGTGCATATACAATCACCCTGGCCGGAGATATAGCTCAATTGGCAGAGAGCTTGTCTCATGTTAGATAGAGCCCTGGGTTCAATCAGAAGTTCAAGGTCATCCTTGGCTACACACCAAATTTCAGGCCAGCCGGGGATACATGACACCTTGTCTCCAAACAAACACAAAAACTCCGGAGTCTCAGCTGATATGGGTTGCAAATTCAAATCCCAGCATGACCCAAGGAAGCAGGGTGTAGCAGTAGAGCAGGGATGTGCTGATCCGTATCTTTCATTGGGTGGTGCTCGGCCAGCAGCTTTGTGGGCCAAGCATTCCTGTGAAGCTGAGAAGTCTTTAGAATCTTAGCAGCTGTGAGTGTGAGCATTTTTAAATGTCTTTTAACATGAGGCGTATTATTCTCAGGCCTGCCGGATCTTAGAACTCTGCCTGCTTCATCTCTCCAGCTCTGCCTCACTGTTCGCTGGTGTTTGAGTAGCCCAGACTACCCTTGAAGCCTCATATTGCCTGGGCTAGCCTGAAATCTTAATTCCCCTGTCTCTGCTTCCTGAAGGCTAAGGTCATGCACGGTATGCACACACCTCTCCGACCTCTGCCTCACTCCGGTCAACGTCCGCATGAACCTCCATGGCACAGTGGCTCATCCCACAACCTCACAGCCTCCAGTGGGAGAGGCGCAGGCTGGCTGCCGGTCTTCCTGCTCTCGAATGAGTGGCCGAGATAGCAAGACAGCTGTGGCCCTGACTCACAGCTCTCGTGGAGGGGCAGGGTGCACACTGTGATGGCCCCAAACTAGCCAATGGCTGGTGAGTCACCTAGCCAGTTCTTGGCGCTCTGGTCATGAGTGAGGCCTCCGGAGAGGTGAGGAGGGAGTGATGGAGTGAACATGTAATGGCATCAGTGAAGGAGGACTAACTCCTCCCCAGTCTCCTAAATATAGGGCCTCCGAACCCCCAAATCCAGCTGCTCCTGCCCATGGCCCCCAGACAACTACTTCTGTTTGTAACATGCCACTCTCCCTCTCGGCCTCCCCAACACCTTCCAGGTGAACAGAGGAGAAAGAAAAGCCAGAGAGGCTTCTGTGAATGAGTGCATGGGGGGGGGGGAGGGGGGAAGACGGGCTTAGCCTTGATCCTGGGGTCACTTCCTATCATATCACCCTCTAGCACATTCCATGCACCCATGCTGAGTGCCACAGGGTGGGAACAACAACACTGACCTCATAAGCCATTGCTGAACACTGTGCTGAGTGAACACAATAAATAATACTAATTCTGAAGGTGCCTGGTGTTCACTCCAGTTTATTAATGAGAAACCTGAGCCTTGGAGAAGGTCAAGGGTACAGCCCGTCAATGGCCTCCCTCCAAAGAATGTCTTACTTGTTCATGGATTCTTTCCAAGGTGGTGTTTTTCAGGCCCTCTCCTGAAAATCACCCTATTTCTTCCCGAAAGCATGGGCCCTGAGCAGTCCCAAGAACTCTCTACTCCCTGGGCTGCCCAGGACCGTTCTGAGGGTGCTGAGGGGCCGGGTACTTTCCTTCACTCATCCTTCAGAAAACTTACACTTTCACCAGGGCCAGGGCTTGTGATCAGGATCCAATTGCATCATTTCACTTTCCCTCGGTTTACCTTTCCACCCTTCTAATGACTGGCTGGCTCTGTTCCTCCCACTTCCATGGACTGACTTCCCCACCAAGGGAGGAAGCAAAGGGGGCTTCCTCAGCTTGCTTCTCCAGGGGCCCAAGAAGCGGAGAGCATGCTGGGAAGACCCAATTCCAGGTGCATTAGCTGAGTTATAAACACAGAGTTCTCCTCCCTCCAGCCCTCTCCCCAGACACCCCAAACAGCAGATTAAGCTTTAACTCGGGCTGACAGCACCTGCTTTTGCAATCTCCCCTCCCCACCCCCACCCTGGGAGGATTTACAACACACAGGTAAACATTGACACTGGTTAAGAGTTACTGAAAGGAGTCTGGAATGCTGCTGGCTCTGAAGTCCTGCCTCCAGGAGGGGAGAGTCCTTTCCAAACACCCAAAAAGAGAAAATAAGGGCTGGAGAGAGCACTTGACCAGGACCAGTCAGGTGTTCACAGACATCTGTAACTCCTGCTCCAGGGCATCTAAAGCCTTCTTTCAACCTCAACTGTCACACGTACACATGTGGACAGACACCCCAACACACTCATGTACACACACAAATAATAAAACTTTTTTAAAAAAAGAAAGAAAAGAAGCTCAGGGTGGAAGAGGAGACGTTTCAGGCTTCTTGGTGATGCTCAGCCAGGTTGAGTGTAATCAAGGCCTTTAGGCCAGTGGTCATTAAACCCTAAACAGGAAACTGAAGGTCTCTGCCCCAGGTAAATAGGGTTATCAGTCAAAAAGTGCATTCAAGTGGCCTCCTGGAAACTCTTGCAGAGAACTTTCTTCTTGGCCAAGATCCTACCGAGGGAGGGAGGCAGGAGCATGCTACAAAGGGGAACCAAAGCGTCAGACCAACTTACTAGTGGGAGTTGGTGGTGGTGGGGCGTATCTATCTGCCCACCTGCTTGTGCCTTCTCCACAAGCATGGCTGTTTTAGCAGCAGTGACCTGGTGGGGGCACAGCCAGCCCCCATGGTGCATGCTGGCCGATATGCAAATGCAGTCACCTGACTGAGGCTGTGCAGGCATTTACTGAGGGAAAGATGTAGGGTGACTCTATAACAACACACAGGTCAACACTGACACTGGTTCAGAGTTACTGAAAGGAAGCTTTCGTGAGTCTTGATCAGGTGGGCTGAGTGGACGATGAGCTTAGAGACATAGGGACTCACAGGAAACGGGTCACTTAGAGCCAGCTTTGTCCCAGGTCCCTGCTGACTGCTGTGTGGATAGTTACCTCGGCCTCTGGAGGAGATGGGTAAGGGGTACTAACCTGGCCAAGGTTGCTCTTCCTACCATCCCTTCCAGATGGAAGACACGCGGTCAGAGCAGCCTGCAGTACATGGATGGCTCAGAGCGCTGAACCTGGGCTCTCTTACTGTGAAGCCCAGCTCTGTCTTGAGACACTGAGTCACACTGAGCAAATTATTTCACCCTCTGCAGGGGCTCTGATCCTACCTACCTCTGTCTTCAGCAGCTGCGCCTCGTGGCTGCCCACTGTGGGAAGTAGTCTAAATCCACCCACTTGCTCTGACTTCAAGGGCAGTCGACTATCCTGAGTTGATTAGCACAAATGCTGATGTTTTTATTGGGGCTCCCCTGTTTCCTGGGTTCTTTAGAAAGTGACAGGCATGTTATCTTCATTGTAACCTGACAGAATCATCACACACGTGTCCAAAGCTGGAAAAGCTGCCGGCTTAAGGCTATCCCGGCACGATTTTCACACTTTACGGCTTCGTTTTCTTCAGGCAAATATCTAAAGTTCTGGCTGTTCATCCTTCAATCAAGCCTGGCCTCCTTCATTGATAAAAAGCAGAAGCAGGAGCCCTGGGCATCGATTCCTGCCGCCTCCAACTCCCTGCAACCTCCTAAAGGCCAAGCCTCAGAGGAACTGCTTCTGAATTCAACAGAAGAACCAAAACCGCAAACCTATCTCTCTGAAGTTCTGAAGCGCAGTTCTCTAACTTGTCAAGACGGAATAGAAGGATTTACCCTGCCAGGTTTTGAGAAGCAGTGCGGAGACCCTAGATGGAGAAGTCAGGGGTGAGCCTTTCCTTATAGGGCCCTGTAGCACAGAGCCGGTATGAAACACGCATGTCAGTGGATTCAAACACAAGAAGGAACGGACTGAAGGGACAGCGAGGGGTCTGGAAGGCCAATGGCCACTGAGTTATGTGACCATCTACAGGGTTTTCTATGGTCCCTGGAGAAGCAGGAGTTATTTCTGGGAAGGGCAGCAATTTGCCCTTGAATTTCTGGAAGAAAATTCCAAAAGTAGGGGCTGGGGATGTAGCTCAGTTGGTAGAGTGTTTGCCTAGCATGTTCAAAGCCCCGGGTTCGATGCCTAGCACTTTATAAATCAGGCGTGGTGGGACACACCTGTAATCCTAGCACTGAGAGGATGGAGGCAGGAGGTCATCCTCGGCTACACAGTAAGCTCGACACCAGTCTTGGGTTAGGTAGTGAGACTGTCTCAAAGAAGAAAATTCCAGAAGTAGTCTGCCAACCCTGCCGGCTTACGATCACAGCAGCCGAAACAGTAAGTGACGGCTCAGCCAGTGACCATGGCCAGAAAGTGAATTGGGTCACAAGACCAAAATCATTCCCCATGTCTGTCAGTCTGTATCAGCACGGCAGATGCACAAGTGTAAACTTGACCAGTTTAGCTGTTAGTGTATCAACAAAAGTGACAGGAAACTGTCCCAACCCAAACAGGAATTCCCATCTCATTATCCTAAAGAAAGGAAGGAAGGAAGGAAGGAAGGGAGGGAGGGAGGGAGGAAAGAAAGGAAACTCTCTGCCCACAACATGTTCGTGGCATCGTACCAGCATTGTCTGCAACAGCCACAGGTGGAAGTAACCCAAGCGTCCGTCAACAGGTGAATGGAGAAGCACAAGGGGACCCGACTGGGCACTGGAACTAGAGTCAGCCGTAAAACGGAAGGAATGCTAACACAGGCCGAACCCTAAGGACACGGTATGACGTGAAGGAAGCCAGCCACAAGAGAGATGGATGTGGTGTAATTCCACCATGTACTTAGAGCCATCAGGTTTATAGAGCTCCAGAGGAGAGTGGTAGTGATTAGGAACTGGGAGGGGAGGAAGAGTGGGGAGTTGGAGATCTGGGGGGTACAGCAATTCCGTTTCGCGAGATGAACGGAGACAGATGCCAGGGTGACGGTAATAGCTGTACCTGGCGAAGGTGCTTGATGCCACCGGGAGAACTAAAATTGCTTAAAATTAATAAACCCTATTATTATACAGTTAAATAAACACTTAAAGTACAAACAGTTAAAACGGTCAGCTCTAGCTTAAAGAAAATCATAATTAAAATGGTAAGCCATGCGCTGTTCTTGCTCCGTTCTGTTGCTGTGGAAAAAACACTTGGAGCGAAAGGAACCTAAGGGAGGGAGGGTTTATGTGGCTCAGCCCTTCAGGTACCAGTCCGTCTCAGAGGGCAGTCAGGGCGGGAACTTAAGCAGGAAGCACCGAGAAAGTTGCTTGCTGCATCACTTGTAGGCTCCTGCTTAGTGTGCTTCCTTAGCACAAAGGAGGAGTGCCTCCTGGGGGGGTGGGGGGCTTGACCCTCCTACATCAGTTAACAATCAAGACAGCCCCCCACCCCACCCACCCACTAAGACATCCTAGAGGCCAGGCTGATCCCAGCAGCTCCTCAACTGAGACTCCCTTCTCAGACAACTCCGGCCTGTGTCAAGTTGACAGTCAAAGCTAACCAGTACTAGGCCTATCTGCCATCATTTTTTTTTTTAAGGAAGGAAAAGAGGGAAGATAGAGAGGGAGAACAGGAAGGAAGAGGAGGTAAAAAGGAGGGAGGGTAAAAAAAAAAGGGGAAGGTAGGCAGGCAGGCAGGCAGGCAGGCGGGCGCACAGGCTCGGACAGCATGGCTTGCCAGCACACGGGGCTCCCGGGGAAGCTCTTCCCCTTCCAGCAGGGTGGACCTCAATTCTTTCTCCAGTGTCCTAGGTCCACCCAGAGTTCCTGATGACCAACACTATCCCATCTGTCACTCCAGCACCCCACTTATGCTCCAACACCAGCAAACATGGTCCCAGGTCCTGGCTGGTATCCCATGTGAGCTTGGAAGTTTTTAGAAAACTCTTCATGGCAAGACAAGCTAGGGGTGGAACACCCTTTGGTTGTTATTTAAGGTGGGCCTCCCATTAGGGACCTATTTGTAAGAAAGAGCTGGCCTTGATGCTGAGCACAGAAGGAAGCCTCTGGGTTCAGCTCCTCCACCTGCCTCTGTCCTTTTCAGTGGTTCATAGAAGGCCAGGGCTGGAATGAGGAAGTGGATCCAAGAGTCCATCTTCTGCTGAGAGCCACCCAACTTGCTCTACCGGATCCGGGCACCTCTTCATGCATTTGAACTCAGCTATCAGGTATTTGCACAAGTGACCCTGCCTTGTCTTCTCGATGGATCTATCTGTGACTATTAAGACTCCTTTTCGTAGCACACCAATGGCTGTTCTCAGTCTTGTCTCTTAACTGTGGTATAATGCTCCCATCCTTGTACTTTTAACCTGCACTGAACTGAGGTAGGGTAAATCTCTCCTAGGCAACCTGTATATCTGAGTCATACTTTTCCTCCCAACCTGACAGTTATCTCTCTTGGTTTTCTTTCATTTTTATTACAGTGCTGGAGATTGAATCCAGGGCCTTTATGCATCTAAGGCAAGTCCTCTAACACTGAGCTGCATCTCCAGCCCAATAGCCACCTTTAAATTGAAGTGTTCTATCTATTGATTGATTGAGACAGGGTATTACTATATAGACCAGGTTGGCCTTGAACTCAGAGACCCACCTGCCTCTGCCTCGGAACACAAGGATGAAAGGTGCACACCACTATGCCTGTCCAGTTCATTTTCAAAACTTTATTTATTTTTGTTTGTTTGTTTTATGAGACAGGGTTTCTTTGTGTAGCCCTGGCTGTCCTGGAACTCACTCTGGAGACCAGGCTGGCCTCGAACTCACAGAGATCCATCTGCCTCTGCTCCCGAGTGCTGGGATTAAAGGCGTGTGCCACCACCACCCGGCCCAGTCCATTTATTTTTAATGAATTACTGATGTGGTTAGCTTGAAGTCAAACTTCTTCTCCTTTTGTTCTGTATTTTTCTCATCTCTGTCTTGATTCCTTGTGCCCACTTTTCAGCTTTTAAGGAATTTATCCACAATGCATCATTATGATGTCTGCTTTTGTTTAAATAGTCAAATCTCTTAACGAAATAAAGAAAAAAAATTAAGTCTTTTAAAGCTGGGCAGGCTGGTGGCCAATGGGAGAGACTGAGGCAGGGGGCAGGAAGACTGCAAGTTCAAGGCCAGCCTAGATGTGAGATTCTAACTCAAAACCAAACAACCCTCCTTGTGTTTCTGCTACCCTTAATTTCTTGTGGAGAGTCAAGCTTGTCTGCTAAGAATTTAACACCTTTCGTTAGGTAGCCCTGCTGGGGACAATTTCTCTCAGCCTCAGACTGCATTTGAAAATGTCTGCATTTTCACCTCATTTCTAAGGGGACATTGTTCCCCTGTCACAGAACTATAGGTTGGCACTCCTTCCCGCCCTGTTCGGCACTTTCAGAACTTCACCCCGTCATTCTTTGCCGAGCACGGCTCCCATCCAGAAGTCATCCACATTTCTTACTGTTCTCTGCGTGTTATTCTCCAGAGTCAACCAGTCAGACAGTTCTCCCTGGCTTCCCGGTCTCCACCAGTTCTACTCCATGTGTCTAGGTGTGGATCTCTGCATGACTGCCCATGCTGCTTGGATCTGCTGTTTCTTGGATCCGTGGATTGATATTTTTATCAATTTTGGAAGGTTTTGGTCTTTATGCCTTCATATCTACACGTTGTCCCCCAACAAACATTCTTCTGCATTTCCATTATGAATCCTAATACACATTTTTAAAAAAGATTTATTTTTATTTTATTTCATTTTGTGTGTGTGTGTGTGTGTGTGTGTGTGTGTGTGTGTGTGTGTGGTGTTTAGGCAGGGGGTACCCTCTGAGGCCAGATGAAAGAGTCAGATACCCTGGAGATGGAGTTACAAAAGTATTCTGGGAATCAAATTCTAGTTCATTTGCCAGAAGAGCAAGGAGTTTTAATCACTGAGCCATCTCTCCAGCCCCCAAACACACATTCTCTTTCTTTTCTTTTCTAAGTTTTCTGAGACAGGGTCTATGTAGCTTTGGTTGGCCATGCCCAGTAAATACACATTTCTTAGACTGCTTTGTAATGCCCTGTAACACAAATTGCTAAACGGTCTTATTAATAGAAAATCAGGAGCCAGATATTGGGGTGAAAGCTGAAAGATCAGAGAAGCAGAACAGCCAGCCACTAGCTACCTCTACAAAATCCTCAGCCTCAAGAGAGTGAGTTTCTGTTTCCTCATGACTTATATACCTTTCCCTGCCCAGACATCACTTCCTGGGTTAAAGGCGTGTGTGCTTCCCAGTACTGGATTAAAGGTGTGTGCCACCACTGCCTGGCTCTGTTTTCAATGTAGCCTTGAACTCACATAGATCCACATGGATCTCTGCCTCCTGAGTGATGTGCCACCATTGTCTGGCCTCTGTCTAATCTAGTGGCTGGCTATGTCCTCTGATCCTCATGCAAGTTTATTAGGGTACACAATCTATCACCACAATGCCCCATATACCACTAAGGTTCTGATCCCCACCCCCAGCTTCCTCCTTATTCTGTTCTAGTCTGACACTTTTCCTCATGCTCATTCACACTCCCTAGTCTTTTCTCTACAGTATCCAGTTTAGCAGAGTTAAATTCATCTAGTACATTTCCCATTTCACATATGGTAGTTTCCATCTGGAACCTGCATTCGATTTTATCTCTCTTGACTTCCTGTCCTCTGAATCTTCAAGCCTACCTATAACAATTGTTTTAAAGTCATCTCCAGCTAATTCTACCATGCCTGGCATCTCTGTTTCTCTTGCCATTCTTGCAAACCAATTACTTTCCTATTATACAATGCATACGAGGAATGCTCAGTTGGACGTTTCGTTTTGTTCTGGTGCGTGGTTAATTACTAACTAGTCAGTGAGGCTTGTTGTCAAACTAAGGAGTGAGTTTAAGGATGTAACAGTGACAATATGGAGTAGAATGACATAGGTAGCTTGGGTCCCTGGTGACAACACAGGGCTGGTACCCCAGCCCTAACTGGCTGAGGGTAATGGGGAGGGAGAAGATTACAAAAAGGTGCCATTATGTATCTCTGGCTGCCCTGCATCTCCAGATCCCCCTCCTTCAATGTGCTGCAATTACGGGAATATTCTATCATCTTCGTCTTTCTAAAAACATAACCAGAAAGCCAACATCATAACAAGAAAGCCAACATCTGTTTTGACAGTGAGCCACAGTTTGACCTATCCTGTGAGCAGCTAACCACTGTTTCTACGGAAATGACTGGCATTCACTAAGTAACAGACGGGCCCTGGGCGAGGTGCTGGAGGTAAAGCCATTTGTATGACAGACAGGGCTCCTGCTCTCTTCGGCCTTATTAACTCAGAACACGGGTGGCAGAGCAGAGCCTGCAGGCCGAGTCTGCCATTATCCACTCCCCAAAAACTATGGCTGAGACACGGCCCTGGCCCTTCAGTAACATACTGCCTTCAGCTGCTTTGATGCTTCAGAACTGAAGAGTTAAGACAAAGATGGCGTTGTACACAAAGCATAAAAGATTTACAGCCTGGGTCTTTATTGACAGAATCCTCCCAGCCCTCGTCAGCTACAATAGTTCTTGAACCTTCTGGGCTCAGGACCCCTTCACATTCTTTATTGAAGGCCCCAAGAATGGTTGCTCATGAAGATTTTTACTGACCACGGTTATCATATCAGAAATGAAAACTACTGGCTGGAGAGAGAACTCCACAGTTAAAGAGAACTTTCTGCTCTTCCAGAGGACATGAGTTCGGTATGGTGATAGTTTATTTGTGCTAAAATGTGATTTTATTTGTATGTTAATAAAGTTGCCTAGGGATCAGCGATAAACAAACAAACAAAAATCCTCCAAACTGGAGCCATTTAAATACATTCCCTGGGCTACAAGATGGCATCGTGTGAAAAGACACGTGCAGCTAAAGTTAACAACCTGAGTTCAATCCCTGGGACCCATATACTAGAAGAGAAGAGACTGCTGAAGGCATGACTACATGCCTGACTACATGCATACTCATGCAAGCACATGTGCATATGCACACCACACATACACACACACACATAAATAAATGTCATTAAAAAACTCCAGCAGGGCCGGGCGTTGGTGGCGCACGCCTTTAACCCCAGCATTCAGGAGGCAGAGGCAGGCAGATCCCTGTGAGTTTGAGGCCAGCCTGGGCTACAGTACAAGTTCCAGGACAGCCAGAGCTACACAGAGAAACCCTGTCTCAAAAAAAACAAAACAGCAAGAACAAAGTTTTTTTTCCACTTACAACCCCTTTTTGTTTTATAAACTTTTACAAGGCCCTGGGCATATAAATAATAAGAACAAAATGCTTTTTGATAATTTATATATAATATATATATTACAAAAATTTATTTTAGGGACTGGAGAGGTGGCTTCAGCAGTTAAGAGCACTTGCTGCTCTTGCAGAGAACCAGGATTCAGTTCTCAGCACTCACATGACTGTTTACTGTTTAGCCCATTTTGCAGATGGGAAGGTAGAGAGAGGAAGGGGGCAAATGAGTCAGCAGAGAGTAACAGGCAAATGACTCAAAGAACAAAGTGAGGAATGGGGCCGGGATGAACACCGGGCATCATGGTGAAGAATCTGCCACCTGAACATTTCCACAAAACATCTCTTTCATCATTCCAGAGAAATGCAAATCAAAACCACAAGGAGCTACCAAGTCACACTCATCAGGGTGGCTACTAAAACAGCAGGAAGCACGTGCTGGCAAGGACCCGAAGAAACAGGAGCTGCTGGTGACTGTGGGAGGGAACATGAAATGATGCAGACCCCGTGGGGAAGCCTCAAAAAAGTAAACATCAAATGAGCATGGGGCCCCTGCTTCTGCCTATACCCACCTAAGGCACCCAACAGTGTGGCACAAGCATGTATTTGAACACCACATCTGCTGCAGCAGCATTAGTCACTAGAAGGTGAGAGTAACCTGGGGCCCCAAACGAGTGCACAATGTGGTCTACAGGTAAAAGGGGATTTGACACAGCCTACTAGCTGCATGCATTCTGAGGGCAGTATGCTAAAGTGAAACAGCTGGGCTCAGAGGCAAATGCTGTGCGCGTCCACTTACATGGCGTCTATAGAGAAGTCAAATTCATGGAGGCAGAAGATGGAATGCTGACTGCCATGGGCTGCAGGGAGGGAGGGACAGGGAATTGCCATTTAACGGGTGAACGGTTGTGGAGTTAGGGTGGTCAATCCTAGAGCCTCCCAAGTGCTAAGTGAACACTCTGCCGCTGATCATGCCCCTCCTCCCCCGCCAATCCCAGGGTGGTAGTTTTGCAAGATGAAGAATGTTCTGGACTTGGACAGTGGAGATAGCTGTGCAATGGTGGAAATGTCTTCATGCTACTCAGTTGTATCGTTTTAAATGGTTAAAGTAGGGGCTGGAGAGATGGTTCAGTGCTTACCAGCACATGCTGCTCTGCTCTTGCAGAGGATAGAAGTTCAGTTCTCAGCACCCACATCAGGTGGCTCACAAACACCTATAACTTTTAGCTTCAGGGGATCCAACGCCCTCTGCTAGCCTCCAAGGGGATGCGCGCGCGTGCACACACACACATTTAAAAATAAATCATAAAAATCGTTAAAATGTCAAACTTTCTATGATATCTATCTTTAAAGATAATTTAATATGAGGCCCGGGAATGTAGCCCAGTTGGTAGAATGCTCGCCTAGAATGCAGGAAACACCACACATATCAGTCATGGAATTACAGGCCTGAAATCCCAGCACTCAACCCTGGTAGAGGCAAGAGGACCAGAAACTCAAGGTCATTCTTAGCTATGTTGTAAGTCTGAGGTCAGCCAGTGAACCATAAGACGTGGCTTTGTTTTCAATATGATAATAACCAAGTTTCCCTTAATGTAAACTATAAAAGCTTCTACATAATAAGGCTGAGGACCTTTGTCTGTAATTATGGTCAGGATCATCCTGAGTAACAATCTAATAAAAATATAATGGACTGATCCCACCTCTGAACTTCGGGCACTGAGGAAACACTGCAGATAGATCAAATACTGTGGATTTTCCCTTGTTCCACGTGAAAATCTAGCAGTGGAGAACAACCCCAGACCGCTGACTCATAGACTCATTTGCCCATCCATCCATCCATCCATCCATCCATCCATCCATCCATCCATCCATCCATCCATCATCCACCCATCCATCCATCATCCATTCATCCACCCACCCACTCATCCATCCACCCCCCACCCCCCCATCCATCCATCCATCCATCCATCCACCCACCCATCCATCCACCCACCCTCCCATCCATCCATCCATCCATCCATCCATCCATCCATCCATCCATCCATCCATCCATCCACCCACCCTCCCACCCAACCACCCACCCACCCATCCATCCATCCCCTTAAAAATTTTTTTTTGAGATAGGATCCTCAAGGCTGGCCTCAAACTTGCAGTAGTCCTCCTATTTCTGCCTCCTAAGTGCCAGAATTAGGATGTGAGCCAACAGGCCGGACTTAAACTACAGATTTAAAAAAAAAAAAAAAAAAAAAAAATCACCTTTTGACAAAGAGAACAGGAACAAAGCCAGTCAGCCTAGGAGTTGTTCCGTTGTCCCGTGAAAGCTGGCTTCCACAGAGCACAGGGCCTGTAGCGGTGTTCTCTACAGTGGGGAATTTTCTCACGTCACCGGGTCACTGCTTTGCAGAATGGCCTCTGAATGAAGATGGGGGTATCTGAGAGGACCTCTTCTTCCCTGAGCTATTCGCCTTGTCATCGGAGCAGTCAGCAGCACTGGCCTTTCCTCCCCCAGCATCCCGTCTCTGTCTCTCCAGGGAGCTGGGACAGTAGGAACCCTGGACATGAGGCACTGCACGCTCTCTCATTCCCACACGGCTAGAGTCTAAGAGGTTGTGGCAGGTGAAGTATATATGACCCCAATAAATGGCACTCCCACCAGCAGGCAGTCACCATGTGGCCAGCAAGATTTGTTGTTGTTGTTTCGAGACAGGGTTTCTCTGTGTAGTTTTGGTGCCTGTCCTGCATCTCACTCTGTAGACCAGGCTGGCCTCGAACTCACAGAGATCTGCCTGGCTCTGCCTCCTGAGTGCTGGGATTAAAAGCATGCGCCACCGCTGCCCGGCAAGATTTTTTTTTTTTTAACCTTTACCATATTAGTACGATATATTTTTTTAAATATGAAATCTTGACTCACTAGCTCCAATTTTGAAGCATTCACTGTTGGGGCCCTCGGCGACTTTGGGGCCCTCCGGCCAATTTTCTCTTCCTTTTCAAGGTAGTTCTAAGCCTTCTACAGAGAGGGCTTCCCGTCCCCAAACCTCCCAGCTGTGGTCAGCACACAGAGCTTGGCCTGCCCTTTCCAAGTCTCACTGCCTACAGTGAGCCAGCTCAGAAGAGGCACCAGGACTGGTAAGGCAGGTTTGGGGGTGGGAGGGTGGGGGAGTCAGTAGCAAAGAACAAGGAAAGAATTTTGTTTTTCAGGGTGATAGACACCAATCTTGGATCCCAGGAACCTGGCTCTCCCCACAACCAACACAACAGAGACAGCCTGTCTAGGGCACTGGCAGCTTAGTCTGGACTCTGTTGATTGGGCCAACAGTTATTGGGCTGGGCCAATAGTAATGGCGAACCTCTCAGGCAGACCCTGCCAGTGAGCTCTAAGGAAGCTGTGGGAAGCCCTCTGAGCTTCATGGCCAGGCAGCTCCCTTCCTCCGCTCCTCCCACCTAAAGGACAGCAGGGTGGCCTGAGCCCTACAGCCACACAAGACAGAGACTCAGACCTGGCGCTGGAAAGTGGCAGGGTCTTTTTTTCCCCCCTACAGCAGAAAGACTTCCAAATGACAGTATCTTCTCCAAATACAGACAGAAGAGCCAATTGTGGTGGCACATTCCTAAAATACCAGCATCTGGGAGACGAGGCAGGAAGATCAGGAGTTCAAGACCAGTCTCACTACAGAAAGCACTTAAAAAACACAGGGGCTAGCCATGGAGCTCACTTGTTTGCATGAAGCCTTGGGCTGGATCCCCATCACTGTGTAAACCCAGCATGGTGTGTGTGCCCGTCATCCCAGCACCCGAAGGGAGAGGTAGGAGGGTCAGGAGTTTAAGGTCATCTTCAGCTACTCACTTCAAAGCAAGTTGAGGCCCTGCTGGATGACAGAGACCCTGTCTCTCTCTCTCTCTCTCTCTCTCTCTCTCTCTCTCTCTCTCTCTCTCTCTCTCTCTCTCATACACACACACACACACACACACACACACACACACACACACACACACACACACACACAGCTGTGCTTCCCCAAGGCCACCTCAGTCCCCTCAGCTCCCGGCAGGTGAGCAATGCCGCCTGCCAGTCTCAGCTTGGGCTCTTCTTGGCCCAAGTGCTCAGGCCTGTTGGCAGGATGCAGAAGGCAGACTGTTGGTAGGAAGCGGTGCTCCTGGCCTTACCCTGCAGGGATCCCCAGCCTGGCAGCCAGCCAGCCCCTTCACAGGTCTCCTCTCTCACTGAGGAGTGCCAAACCTTAACCAAGCCTGGGGAGACCCCATAGGATGTTTCACCACTGAGCGGAGTGGTCAGGAAACAGTGAGAGCTATGGGGAAGGCACGCAATAGAAGCGTGGAGGTGGGCCCCACACAAGCAGGTCTAATAGGGCACCTTCTAGGGAAAGACAGCCACACTGGACATGAGAGTGATGTCTCAAGGCAGCCATACTTGAACCAACTAGGAAACATATTGAAAATGCAGATTCCCTGGGGGGAAGGGCTGGGAGGATTGGAGGGAGGGGAAACTGTGGTCAGGATGTAACGTATGAGAGAAAAGGAAGGAAGGGAGGGAGGAAGGAAGGAAGGGAAGGAAGGAGGAAAATGCAGATCCCCAGGAGCCCTGAAATTGTATTCTATTCAGCTCACACAGTTGTGTGTGGGTGGCTCAACCAGGCGGTCTGGGGAGCACACTCTGGGAAATCCTGCTTTGAAGGATTGGAAAGGAGAAAGCTCTCTGTGGCTTTGACAGAATACTGGTTTATTTCCTTGGGATGTTCCCAAGGGGACTTCGGGCAGATTGCTAATGACTCGTTCTTTGGTCATTTACACAGACACATACCAATGTGAAACACACTAGAAATAAACCCAGGAAGGGTGTCAGCCTCTCTCCCACACACTACAGGGATTTCTAGGGAGGATGGGAGGGGAAGGCAGTGGCAGGGCCTGGGCATATTATCTCAGGAATGTGTGGGGCAAGGTCCTTGCTCACCCCGAAACACAGTCCACAGGTGAGCCCTACCAGGAAGGGCAGCGTCCCAATCTGGAATGGAAAAACTTCTGGAATCCAGCCACACTTCCTTGCCACCTTCATGCTAGGAGAAGTCAACCAGCACTCTGCTGCCTGTGGCTAGCTCCTACCCCCTGGTTGAAATCCCCGGAGTAGGAGTCACCCTGTGGGGCCCCAGGCTCAGGCCAGGGTTTACATGCAGGGCCCTGGCTTAGTCAGCCCAAGCCTTGGCCACCTTTGTGTTCCGTTCTGTCAGTCCCTTGTTCCCAGAAAACTGGCCCACATGTTCCTGCCTGGGAAGCTTGCTGGGAACCTCAATGCCTCCTCATCTTGCCCCTGTCCATGGTCTGCAATCCTGCCTCTGTGATGGGATAGCATCTCCTCATACCAATAGCCAGTAAACAATGCTCCTGTGAGGGTCCCACCACTGGCCCTATGTTCCCAGATACCAAGTTCCACAGCTTGGCCTGACTCCATTCTAACCTTTGGTATCCAGCCCTGCTGGTCGCTGTCATGTGGCCTCACGGCCTTGCATGTTCTCAGCAGGTGTGAACCCCTAATCAGGAGAATTCCATCGCCTCACCCCACCCAGCTTCAATACCTTACTCCATGTTGGGCTTTGAGGATAGCTAAGAAGATCCTTTCTGATAGCATTTATAGCTGGCTGTAAAAGTTGACACCACAACCATATGGCATACCCCGGATCAGAGCTCACAGGAGGTTCAGGCTGCACCAAGAGAGGAGACCACACCACCTGGCATGCTCAGCACTCAAGGGCCACGCTCACAGCCCACGCACGGCTGGGACCCGCTGAAAGTGCAGACTGTTATGTAACACGTGCACGCCACTGAAACCCCTCGCTGTAGCAGTAAATAATGCACCACGAATGTGTCATTGGGACAGTTTAATGAATGCAGATGTTGATTCAGTGGGCACCTCTCAAAAGCTCTGAGGCAGTGGTCATGTGATGGCCTAAAGCTCATAACCTCAAGCGGAAGAGTAGAGGGTAGTGTTCTTGCGAATAAACAGGAGTTTGCCACGGGGGGTGGTCTGGACCAAAACAAATGCTCAGATGCAGTAGCCGCCAGACCCTGTGCATTGCCACGAGCTTTAGAACAATTGCTTTTGTGGTTTGGAGAAGGGACGCTCTACAGATGCTTACGGCTGATGACATGGCCCTAGTGAACAGCTGCTATGGTCAGTACGTGACTTTGTTCCACGAGACTCCAGCTCAAAGTCTGTCCCCTAGCTTTTTAGCCCACATTTCTGTTGCTTGTGTCTAGACTGAGGGCTTGAGGTTAGCTAGAGCCGCGCACACCAGTTGGCTCACCAGCACAAGAACACTAGAGTAGAATACTAACTACTGGTATTTCTGAGTATTTAGGAGTCCGCCAGTGTTGCAGGTTAGTAAAAGGTAGGTTCATACCCGGGGATTCGGGGAGGACAGAGGGAAGAGGAGGGGGACTACGGTACCTCAGTTGCTCCCAGTCTCTTGTTGAGGCTTCCATTTGCCCCAGGTGGGCCTGAGTTCTTACCTTTGGCTTCCTGAAAACCCCCAACCGCCCCTCTCCCCACCCCTACCACCCCAGTCCTTGCATAGTGTTGCTTTTCTAGGCTTGGTCTCCAATAGGCCACTGTGGTTTGGGACCTTTTGGTTTTTGAGACAGGGCCTCATGTAGCCCAGGCTGATCTCAAGCTTATTGTGTGTATGAAGATGACTTTGAACTTCTGTCCTGCCATCTAAATGCTGGAATTGCAGGAAAGCACTATCTAACTTGCTCCAGCTGCGGCTTTGTGCATGCTAGACAAGCACTATCCTAAGTGAGCTACAGCCTTGCTGCCCGGAACAGAACTTAGCTCAGGCTTTCTCCAAACCAGCAGAAGCAGGGGAGGCAGGAAAGGCTGGTCTCAGGGAACCAGTGTCCTCCAAGGCAGTGGGGTCCCAGTGGTTGTAATGGGAGGTGGGGGATTCATGCAAGGGGAAGAGCTGAGTGCAGGGCAGGCTCGGGACTGTCCTGACCCACATAGGCTAGAAGCAGAAGACCAGTGCCGAGAATTTGCTAACTCCATCTCCTGAGTATTGGCCCTGTGAGGGTGGGGGATGCTTTGTAAAATTAAAAATTGAAAAACAGAAAGTTGTGGTATTTGCTCCGCCCATGACCCTGGGCTACACGGCTCAAGGAGGCGGTGGTTCCCGGTGTTGTACTTGACCTCTGATAAGGAGCTGGAGACGGAGGAGACAGGCCCCTTCTCCCTGCTCCTGCCTGCAGGGTGGATTCACTCCTCGTTAGGTCAGATCAGAGGACGACTTCTGCTGTCTACTCCGTTCTGTAATCATGAGTGTATTGCCTCAATTTATATCTTAATAAATTCTGTTACCCATTTAACAGGTTCACATGGATTGATCTGTTTACAACTTACCTTAAATAAGATGGTTTTCAGAATACTGAAAGTTAAACACCTCTAGCCCCCAACTGCTCAGAAATCTGAAAATTTTGAGCATTAACATAACATGCAAATGGAAAGTGCCACCCCACAGATCCATGTCACATGAACTAAATTACTGAAAATTCAGCCTGTGCATACAAGGGTGTCCATGAAACACTGGTGAATACTGTGTTTTGACTTGGCCCCTAACCCCAACATGTACAATGTGCATGCAAATATACCCAAACTGGAAGAAATTGGAAATACCTCTAGTTCTCTGGTTGTAAGCATTTACATTTCATACAGAGACTTTAAGCTGTATGCTGAGAGAGAGGGGGGGAGAAAGACAGAGACAGAGACAGAGAGAGAGAGACAGAGAGAGAACACACAAGTCAAGCAGACACGTGCAACAGTAAATCAAGATAAAGAAGGCATGGGAATTTTGCAAGGTAGTTTTACAACGTGGCCATCTTCCTGAAATCATCCCTAACACAAGATATCTAAGTATGCATGAAAAAGCTGGGGAATTTTGTGTGTTTTCTTATTTTTGTGGTACCAAGAAAGGGCTATTGATTTGCTTATGTGTTTTATGGGTATGAATGAGTATGTGTATGTTTGTGTGGAGGAAGGGGTGAAGGCACATTTTGTGGTTTTGTGTGTGTATGTATATAAACAAACAAACAAATAAATAAATAGCCAGCCAAGAAGGGATGGTGAGCTGTGGGGAGGCTGAGGGGATGACAGTTCTCTTTGGATTTCTATTGTGATTTGCACAGATCTGCCCCCTTAGGCAGTAGTGAGCCAACCTAAGATTCCATCCTAAGCACTGGGATGTTGGGTCCGGATCTCATCTAGAGATTTGGACTAGGTTGGATAGCGCAGGGAATCTGCATCTGAGTCACTCTCCAGAGTGACACACGAGGTCAACAGATCATACAGCCTTGGGTAGGGAGGGAGGACTTCCCTGGCAAAAGTCAGGAATATTGTTTATTGCCAGTACTGTGCCATGGACTTGTGGCTGTAATGAAGAAAGGCTGAAGAGGTGGTCAATATCAATGGGTCTTATTTAAACTAAAGGAAAAAACTTACTTTTCCACCTATGAATCTTTCCAACTGTGTACCTTGATCTTTGGTGTCATTGACATGGTACACCATTTTCTAATGCACTACCCTGTGCGTTCTCATAGTCCGCCATCATTCTGTCTGATGAGTTTGTTCAGAGTTAAGAGTTTGTTTTCACAGTTGGCCATCACTTGTTTGATCACTGTGAGTGCTGGGGGGATGTCTGGCTCTGTTCACTGCCGTAGCCATTCCTTGTTTAGTGCCCATCAGGAATCACGCAGAAGAACTCATGGAATTCTTTTTCCTTCTTTCTTTCTTTGTTTTTGTTTTTCCTTTTCTTTTCAAGGCAGGGTTTCACGGTATAGCCCAGGCTGTCCTCAAACTTGTGTTCCTCCTGTCTCGCTCGGGCTTCCAAGTATTGGGATTACAGGTGAGTGCCACCACACTTGGCTTAGAATTTTTAGTTTCTCTTCTACCCAATGTGTACAAGTGGAAGACAATCCAAGCGTGGCCAGACACACTTCCTGCTCAGTAAACCTAAGTCCGAGATGACCCACTTGACTTCTAGTGAATTCAAAACAAACATCCTGAAGGATGTTCCAGTGGCTGAGCAAAAATGCTCCAGACCAAGCCCACTCACTGGCTATCCATGCCCCTAAAACCACACCAAGAGTTGGTTCTTGCCAAGCAAGGGTGATTGGAGCCAAATCACCTGGTTGAGCTCCATTAAGCAAAACAGGGTCTCTAAGAAGGAGGAAGTCTACACTGTGGTTAGGACCTTTGGCCGAGGAAACCATTACCAGGCGGGATGCTGGCAAACCAGGTGAACTCAGGAGAGCTCACCAGCCCTGCACGCTGAGAGGCACAGTAGCTGAACCCAGAGGAGAGCCAGCAGAAAGTCCTTCCCACTTCAAGTGGCTGTCCTGGAGGGGTCACAGGAAGTTGTGAAGGGAGCTGTGGTTGGAATGACCTCCCTCCTCGGTATTGCTCTCCTCAACAGCTAGCCTAGCCTGACCTCCAGAATGGTGGAGAGCATGAAGCGGGTGAGGTGGTTCACGTGACAATTTTGCCACTCATTAGCTCTGCAACCACAGGCCAGTTTGCAGTCCCCCGCACCCCGGTGTCCCCACCAGCAGGATGGAGATGGCCAGAGTTCTTGCCTCAGTGCTGTCACTTGAATGAAAATGGATGACACAGTCAAAGCACACAGCCCAGAGACTGACACAATGTAAAGTCTCAAGTAGTCGACAGTTCATCTGTTCAGGTCAGCGAGCTATGCTGCAGAGAGCGGTAAACACCAGCGCCTTCACTTCAAGCGGCTGGTGGATGCAGGGGCATGGGTGGAAGCCAGAGCCAGTCCTGCTGGTGGGAAGGAAGCTGAGCCTAGCTTCCAGGCTGGCAGCGCTAAACAGCTTAGACCAATTTATTGCAAAGCATCACAAACGCAACGGGAGTGGAAGATTTTCACATCCAGGTAAAAAGGAGCCTTTGATATTCCACACATCAGGAAAGCAATACCAAGATAGTATAGAAGAGGGAAAATTACAGAAAGCAAACTACCTGACGTTCCCTAGATACATACGCACTTCTCCACTTCTGGCAACTATTTTTTTTTTTAACACTTTCCGAATCACCTCAATTTTCCCAAGTAGAACTGTATAATGATAAGTTTTGAGATGATGTTCACATGGGTGCTCTTTATGTGATACTTTCACACAATCTCATTCAAATTGGACCGGAAAGTAGATATTTAACTATAGCTATGATTCTCCAATCTAGATGCACCCCAGAGTCAACTGGGGATTTTATTTCTATTTTTCTTTTTGAGGTAGGGTCTTGCCATGCACCGAAGGTTGAACTGGAACTCGCTATGTAGCCCAGAGTGGCCTCAAACTCTCCACCCTATGTTCTCTATTTTCGAGTCATCATTTATCAACCTGTGCGTCACGATCCCTCCGGGTTCCCTCACCAAAGACCGTCAGAAAACACAGATATTTACATTACAATTAATAACAGTGGCAAAATTACAGTTATGAAGTAGCAACGAAAATAATTTTATGGTTGGGGTCACCACAACACGAGGGACTATTTTAAGGATCACAGCGTTAGGAAGGTTGAGAGCCTCTGTCCTGAGTGTTGCGGTTACAAGTGGGCACCAGCACACCCTTTTCTCAATGGGACATTTTCTAGAAATCCCAACTAGGCTGTACCCTGGACCAACTAAGCTAGAATCTGTGTGTGCAGATTTTGAACATTTCCACCAGTGATGGGTGTTCTAATATGTAGCATTAGCTGGAAACTACTGTCTTTTTTCTATTGCTCCCTAGCTCCAGCAACATCCCCTCATTTTCTGTTATGCAAAGAAATCAAAGGTCCTTGATTCCCTGTTGGGGAGTTATGGAGACCCAGTCACAAGAGGAGCAACAGACTTCCTCCTACACAGATGGATCAGAAACAGAACACACTGGGCAGTGGTGGTGCCTGCCTTTAATCCCAGCCCTCAGGGGGCAGAGGCAGGTGGATCTCTGTGAGTTTGAGGCCAGCCTGGTCTACAGAGCTAGTTCTAGGACAGCCAAGACTGCTAAAGAAACCCTGTTGAGAGAGGGAGAGAGAGAGAGAGAGAGAGAGAGAGAGAGAGAGAGAGAGAGAGAGAGAGAGAAAAATAGAACCCAATACTCTTGGTCCTGAAGCATGCACTTCCTGACTCAAATATTCCCGCTACACGCCAACCACTGACCCACCCAATAACTAGAACCGAGAAGCCCCAGGTGACCCTGCTCTTCTGATGTAGCTCATAAGGTGCTACAGAGCCAAGGCAAGGAAGGTGGGGGAAGACTTTCCAACGCATCTGAGAGCTGGAGCACAATGCAAAGATGTCAAAGGACAGTGGGGTGTCTAAAGAAGGGCTTGAACAGTCACCACAGGGGCATGATAGTAAAATGTTCATAAGATGATGAAGATCACTTCCACTGGCCACACAGAACTGCTCCAAAGACTGTGCAGTACTGGCCAGTGCAGTGAAGGCAAGGTCTCCTAGAGGACTGTGGTGAGGACTCCACAGCAGGAGGAGGCATTAGCCTTTTCCCAACATGATCCCCCCTGCACTTTCTGGAGTGAAAGCGATGGGAATTTTCAGGGGTGAGGGAGCCCTGAATTCCTCAGCGCATGGCTTAGCAGGGAGGGCGGTCATGGACAGATACATTCTACACATCCTAGCAAAAAGAGATTATATCTCCAGGCTTCTGGAACCTTCTCAGATTATGTGCTCTACTCCAACATGTACAAGAGAGCCCCACAGGTCTAGGTATGCAGGTTTCATGGTCTAGGCCTACAATCTCAATACTCAGTAGGTGGAAGCAAGAGGATCAGAGGTTCAAAGCCAGCCTGGGCCACATAATTTAAAAAGTAAGCTCATGATTTGGTTATCAAAACCAGAAAAAGAATACTCCAAACAATCACGGAAGGGTGATGAAACTACTTTCTTAGGCCCGCTAGCTCGTGTAGGGAGGAGCACCACATGATTCTACCTATACTCATTTCGCCACGGTACCCACTCTTAGCTTATTGCCATGATTACATGAGTCAAGACATCACTTCTCAAGGTGCAGGGTACAGACCTGACCAGGAGACCTGTTGGACACAAACATTCTAGAGCCAGAACCCACTCCACCTCCAAGGCTTTTTAGTACCCTCTAGGGCCTTCTGACATCTTCTAGAAGGTGAACCTCACAAGGGCAACAACTTTTGAGGTCATGTTCAATGCTGAGTCATCAGTGTGGAATGCCGGCTGCCATATTGCAGACAGATCATCCAATAAATATTTGTTAAATGACGGATGTGTCGAGATGAGACCGGGGAGAAAAGAAATGGGCTCAAAGGGCCTGGCACCTCTAGCTGTATTTCCATAGTTCCGAGACTGCTACGTCTCTCTCCAATTTGTAGTAGATTCCATGAATTGGAGGCTTTGTATTTCACAACTTACTTTCCCAGTGCTCAAAGCAACTCACCACCAGTCAGCTCTCAGTAACACCTATGGCGGTCACAAAGGTCTTTAGTTTCCAAACCCAGATTCATACCACCAGCATGGCGTGTCTCTTTTCCTCACGTGGGTAAAGGAATTCAAGAGGACCAAGTCCCGGGTCATAATGCAACTATCTGTTTAACCATTGGCTAGTCTTCCTCAACCAAGCATCCACCCCACGGCAGGGGGACTTTGCTCTGATCCCCGGCATCACAAGCACTCCATAAATACCTGTGGAGTGAATGGCCGACACCTGGCTGGGTGGGACTGATAAATGCCAGGGCCCTTCTGCACCTCCAGCCCGCCCAAATCCCCAGATTCTCCAGCAGCTAAAAGGAAAGACGCGGAGGGCAATGACCCGCTAACAAAGCAGTTACGAGAACGCTCCTATGTGAAGCCTTGGCAATCACAATTTATTCCTCCTGCTTCACACACACAGTCCTGGTGCCAGCTCACCCGCAAGTCACTCCACTCAAGAAATTCCAAAGTAGGGCTTGCCTCTGATAAGGCCCATGAGGAAAAGTTTATTGATTTATTTATACAACGAGTGCTGCCAAGATGGTCGGCAGGCACTAATGTCAGCATGGCTCAGGTGAGCCCTGGCCGTCCAGAGACTTTAGCTGGAAAGGAGGAAACAGTGGGGTTAGCTCCTCTACCGGCACACAGTTAGTCTAACTAGCAGTGGCTTGCCTTGTAAAGCCTGATATTAGCCAGTGGGCTGTGATCTTATACCTCGGTATCATCTCGTCCCCAAATAAACCTTTGGGGTAGGCCTAGCCTATTTCACCTCTCCCTATTTTACAGCTGAGGAGGAAAAGTGGTTCAATGTTATTCGCCGGAGGCAAGAGGGCCAGCCTAGACTTACTGCTTGCTCTCCAGGGATCTTTATGAAGCGCGCGCGCGGACTAATGGGATAGGTCAGATTTATGGTAAGCTACAGCCGCGCGTGTATTTTTCCCTATAGTGACAAAGTGCATCACTGACAGCTCCGTCTACTTCTTTGCTGTCGTTACTAAGGCCCCCTTCTCTTTGGTTTCCCTTTTTCTCAGAACCCAAAGGAAGATTCTGCAGGGGTGGAAGGAGTAAGGCTTTGAAATCTTAACCCCCTTGCACCTGCAGGACCTTGGAATTGTGGCTTGTCCTCTTTCTACCTCAGTTTCCCTACTTGCAAAATGCCGGGAACTATGGCGCACAATAGGACTCGGCGCATGACAGATGCTGGATGAACAGCATTAAAAATAAGTCATTTTTCTTGAACATCACCATCATTCCGTGCCAGTTAGGGCTCTCAGTACCGCTTCCTGACACAAAGGCAAGCCACACACTTGCAAGCACTTCCCGGAGTACACAGTGACTCGCTGGGGGAGCTTGATAAAGCAACCTTTAACCATAGAGGCAGGGTGGGAAGGCTGTCCTAATCATCTCACCGGAACAGACACCTGATGCCTGTATCTTGACATTTTATCCCTCCAAGCCAGTTGCCAGTCGGTGAATCCCAGGGATACCCCAATGATGGCCCAAGAACACGAGAAGCCAAGGTGTTGGGGGGGGGGGGAGACTGCCACCAAACCGGGGAGAGACAACAGCAGGCAGCCGGCTGGGGAAAGTCAGCAGCTGCCGCTGGCCTGGTGTCCCTGCTGCCAGCAAGTGATGAATGGGGGACTGAGAAAAAGAAAAAGCCAACAAAGGTGTCCCTAATCTTGATGCAGTTTCATTTCCCCCCCTCCCTGGCTGACCATTGAGTGAGAATTTAAGCCTCCGTCCCTTTTCTTTGGCAGACATTTGAAACTGAAAGATCCCGTTTCTTCCCAACTGGGAGATGTCATGGGTAGAAGCATCTAGGAGGCACTGGGGGTGGGGGTGGGGGGAGCACGTGACCCCTGCACACTTGTTCTTTTTGTTCTCTCCTCCTCATTCTCTCGACCCATCTACTCTTCCCAGACCAGCATTTTTACAGGATGTTCTTCTAGTCCAACCATAGTGAATGTCTATCCTACCCTCCCACCCCACTGCATTATTTTGGTAAGAAGTTTTCTGCCTAGGAGCGAGAGGCTTAAACGGCTTGTATGTAGAGGTTAATTAACAGAATCTTAGTCTTCTCTCCCACTATCACACTCTGAAACAAGGATTCAAGCCTGGGAGAGGCACAGCATGGTATTCTCATGGAGATTCAGCTCCGGTCCTGCTCTTGGTCCTATCCAGGTAGAAGGGCTCCCTTATCAAAGAGCCCTTTGCCGGTGACCGAAATGCTATTGAAGCCACTTGGAGTGAAGCTGATTCCACTTATCTGGGTCCCTTGCTGAGAGAATGGGGCAGCTGAGAAGCTGCCACGTGTCATCAGAGAGCTCTAGACACTCTATGTGGTCTGGCCACTAAGTTAGCATTCCCTAAAAATGCCATCAAAATCCTGACCATGGATTCTCCCTGAAGCAATAGGCTGGTCACCTCCGGCTCTCACACGGTCAAGCCTGTCTCTCCTTGCATGCACTTGCATTTGACATGTCAGCCTTCCTGGTAACTAAGGCAACTTGATTCTCTCTCTTCAAAAGGGCAGTATTTCTCTCACGGCTACCTGGGACCCTAGGGGATTGGAAAACCAGGTCAGTTTGGCTGAGCCCTCTCCTAGAAGGGGGAGGGATGGGGACAGAGACAGCTGCCCCCTCCATTACTCATTTCCTGGGTGGCAGGCGATTTGCCCAAGCGACTCAGAAACCCTGACCTCGCTGCACAACTTTGCATCTTTCAGAGTCTCTTCCCACTTCTGTGGTCTCTCATGCCCACTGCTTCTGTGCCAAGAAGGTAGAAGAGAGTCTAAACAGTCTCCTAAGCTGCCATGGGGCCCCACTGGCCCCTCCTATCAAGGGACTTTAGCAGCATCTTCCCCTGAGATCAATGTCAGATTTGCTCATTCCCAGAGTATGCAATAACCAAAGCCTACCTTGTCCAAAAGGCTCGTTGTGAACCTGACGTGAGTGGATAAGCTGGAGCAGGCTACACTACTAGATGGGGGTATTGATTGAGAGGTCCCCCTTGCTGGGTATTAATTATTACTTAACCTTTCTAAGTTTCCCCATCTCAAGATGGGAAGGGTAATACTATCGACTTCATACTGTTGAAAGGATTAAATGAGATCCTACTACACATGCTAAAAGCCCATAGAGCAGTTCAAAGTGAAAATTCAACACATGGTATCACTTACTGCCTTAGGCATTTGTGGGCTTCCAAACCTCTTGTTTCTTCTCATTTACATCAAGTAGTGTTTTATAATCCAACTATTTCTGGAAATTGACCCAAGGTGTTCCCTTGCTTAGTAGATGTTCATGGAATATGGAGGGAGATCATGTGATTATATAGCCCAGGCTAGCCTCAAACTCATTATTCTTTTGCCTCAGCTTCCTGTGTGCTGCGATTACGGAGATGTTCCATCACATCTGGCTAAACTCAGGCCTGGAGACCGGTAGAAAAACCTCTCAAGTAACCTGCATACAGGCATTAGTGTAGCAAGTGTATATGTAATGGGACGTTAGGAGTGTAAACATGAAACACACAGCTTTGGGCAAATTCCCCAGCGGGCCTGTGACACTCCCGCCTAAGCAAGCATGTCACAATGAGAACTTGGAAAGTGACAACAGTCAGACAGTGTCCTTAAATCCATTTTAACCGATAAAAATAGTCATTCTCATGCGATCACGGGCGTTTTCACTGTTTCACATGTTGCAAACACGAGTGAAATTTGCTTGTCTAGCCCAGACAAAAATGAGGAACAGTTCACCAAACCACCACAGGTTAGGAGAACCTGGAGCTGGTATTTAGGGGAAAGTTTCCATAAGAGAAAGAAGAGAGATGACCTTTACTCAAGGCTGAAATCGATTTGCTGTGTGACCTTGGGTAAGTCACTTGTCTGAGTTTCATCAGTGAAATCAGAAGCCTGGGTTACATCATGAGAACGGCGCATTCCAGCCGCACAGCTGGGTGGAGACTCGGTTGACTTAGGTACCTGTTTCACAGGTGCTTTTCCCAGTAAACGCTGAAGAACTGACATTCCCCAGGAGTGCCTTTTGCATGCGGGCCGGCCAACCTACCTGCTTCTGCTTATTCAAAGCGAATAGCCTCCTCTGATGGTTTGTGTGTAACTGCTCATGCAAGAACAAACAAACAAATAAAAAAGAAGCAGGCAAAACCAGGGTGCAGAGAGGTTACGTAAACGAGTCGAGGTCACTAGAAGGCAAGCCGCAGAACCAAGATTCCAGGATCCAAAGGCTCACCCCTCTTTCCATGATCCATTCTTGCCCCCTGGTGCACCATGGCCACACCAGAATGGTCACAGGTAAGTGAAACCATTCTTGGCTCAGTTCCATTTCCCAAGGCCAAATTCCTGCCACAGTGGAGCAGAGGTCCTGAGTCAGCAGCTCAGTGGTCTGGAGCTGGAGGCTGAATGGTACAGTCGTTAGAAATGTGGGCTCTACCCCAACACTGCTAAATAAATAAATAAATAAGTGCATAAACTAGAAAATGCAGGTTCTGTCTACACTCAGCCTGTCTAACATTCATAGAGTTTTACAAAAGTTGGATGATTCCACCTGGGGTAGTGTCTCAGTGGTAGAGCATTTTGCTAAGCAAGCCAGAGGCCTGAGGTCCAATCCCAGCGCTGTGAAAATTAATAAGTAAATAAAATTGTGTGGCTTCACTGCATTTAGTCTCCCAGAACCTCAGATAATTCAAGTCCCAGGGCTGATGGGAGGATTTACAGAACTAATGACCCATGTAAAGCTCTCAGTAGACCTGAATACAGTGAACACTCAACCATGATCTGTTCTCCGCCACACAGAGGACGGAGACAGGGGGACAAGCAAGCCGTTTGCAAGTTTGTTTACGGCAGGAGGTATGAACCTGGAGTTCACTGGGCCCAGAATTACATAGAGAAAACCTCGTGTGCACTCGGGAAAGAGTCTTGCTGTTCTGCTAGACTAACAGGGCCTAGAACATGAAGACTGCAACTAGAGACTCAAGCCCCTACAACAAAACTTATTTCTGAACAGGTTGACAAACAGGCAGTTTGATGGTGGGAGAGCCTGCCAAGTGCTGAGCTACATGGGTCTCCAGGACTTGCTGCTCCAGCCCAGAAAATGCTCAGAGTTCTCAGGGAGTTCCTGCAAGATCGAAACACAAAGCCAGGAATGTCCTCTGTGGAGCCAGTCCCATGGTCCACTCTTCCTCAGCAAACAATCGGTGCATTTGTTTTTATATACCTCGAAGCTGAACACATGTGGGACGCTGGGCCTTTGCTGGCAGCTTCCAGAAACACCTATGCTCAGCGGCCCTAAGGGGTGTTCAGGTATGGCCCTGCAGCAGCACCTGGTTCTCTAGGGACCTGTCCCTCCCCTGATTGGCCTTGACTCGGGTAAAGCCCGGGTGCTACTGCAGCCTTTGGCCCAGTGGGCAGGGTCCAAGCTGCCCACTGGACCCTCTCCCGTTGTTGGGACAACCGTCCTCAGGAATTCCAGCCTCCCGGTCTTCGCTGGGTGAGAAGGGGAGAGAGTTGGCAAAGCCGGCGGCCTGGCTGCTCTTCCACCCCCCTGGTGAAAGGGGGAACTGAAAACTGGATTCTCTACCCCCAGCAGCTCCACGGACAGCACACAAAACAGCTTAGTCCCAGAGGGTGGAATGTGCCAAGACATTCTTTAGGGTTGGTAACCGGAGACACTATTTTGTCCTTGGTGGCTGAGAAATCCCTTTTCCAACTGAAGGACCATTTGAGTGACTTCTTTGAAATTCAGGGGAATGGGTGGGCATGGGCTGTGATGTACGCTCAGATACACACACTCTTAAGGAGTGAGATTTCCTTAAATGTGATTTTTCATTTGTTTGCTTCCCACCATTAACTAGTTGTAAAGCTGTGACTAACTACTCAGGGAGAATCTGCTTCCCCTCCCTAACCACCCCTCCCCAACAAAAAAGTTCAGCTCTTCTCAGCTTTGTTAAATTGCCACCCCCCACCCACACCCCCCGGCCCATGCTTATGCTCCTAGACAAACCCTATCATAGCTCCTTCTCCCTCATAATCAGCTAGGCTAAGGAGAAACTGGAAGGCTGAAATCATAGCTCTGGGAGCCCCATGGACTAGGCAACACTTAGCCGACCTCTTCCATCACCCATGGAGCACTCAAACCTCACAGAGCTCAAGCAATGAGCCCATGCCCACACAGGCAGGGTTAAAAGGCAGGACCCTTAACCAGGTATACGAGGGATTTCCTGGACAGAGAAGCAAAGATCCTTTGCACAGCTCCATCCCCAAACTCAAAGCTGCCCACCAGAGTGATTCCTCAGTCCTGACCCCACGCTCAGGGGCCGTGTAGGAACCCAGAGCAGGTGGGCTGAGCAAGGAGTAGAAAAGTACAGAATGCTCGCAGCTCCGTCAAGCACCGTCATGGTTGTGACTTCTCCCCAAGCCAGTCTTCCTAAAACAGAGGTTGCTTGGGCCTGGCTCACTGCAGAAGGGAAGGTACAGTAGCTAGTCAAAGCAGAATTTTATTTTTTTTAAGATTCTTTTCTGTTAATGGCAATATGTGTTAATAGTTTCCCAATTTTTTTTTTTTTTTTTTTCACTGAGACAGGGTTTCTCTGTGCATTTTTGCGCCTTTCCTGGAACTCCCTTTGGAGACCAGGCTGGCCTCGAACTCACAGAGATCCGCCTGGCTCTGCCTCTCGAGTGCTGGGATTAAAGGCGTGCGCCACCACCGCTCAGCGATACGAAATTTTTTAGTGAGCTGGTGTAAAGCCAAGCACTAAGCAATAGTTCAGGTAGGTATATCCAAAAGTTATGAATGTGGTATATAACTCTACAACCTGGGATCTTATGTTCTAGCTGAGTCAATTCTTGGGAAGCTGTTCACTTGCCCTCTTCCAAGGGCAAATGATTACTGGCATTTTTGAGAAGTTTTCCATGTTGTATTATTCCCTCAGATGCATGCTCAGCAAGGCTGGCAGGGTAGTCCTCACCCACCAGCATGACATCCTAGAGCTATCAGCACCCAGGCTCAGCTGCAGGGACTTACGGGGTAGGACACATAAGCTTAAAGTTGTCTGTTTTAAGGAGAAGACAAGGGAAACGGCTGTCCAGCTCACCAACACAGTTCTAGAGCCCCTGGGGTACCTTGACCTGAGAGGCCTGGGGAAGAACGCAGGGCAAATTTAGAGGTTACAGAGTCAGGGCAGAATGACAGCGTAGGAAGTGGAAAGGGCAAAAAGGCAGAGCAAATCACGTCCCTGGCTTTCCGATTTTCTCTTACGTTTAAAAATGGGAAAATGGCCGGGCGGTAGTGGTAGCGCACACCTTTAATCCCAGCACTCGGGAGGCAGAGCCAGGCGGATCTCTGTGAGTTCCAGGCCAGCCTGGTCTACAGGTGAGTTCCAGGACAGGCACCAAAACAACACAGAGAAACCCTGTCTTGGGGGGAAAAAAAAAAAAGCAAAATGGGCTAGGTGCAGTAGCACACATTTTTAAGCCCAGCCCTCTGGAGGCAGAGGCAGGCAGATCTCCTTGAGTTCCGGGCCAGCCAAAGCTACAATGCAAGATCTTATCTAAAATATATGCCTTTAATCTCAGTACTCTTGAGGCAGAGGCAGTAGAATCTCTGTGAGTTCGAGGCCAGCCTGGTCTATAGAGCGAGTTCCGGGACAACCAGAACTGTTACACAGAGAAACCCTGTCTCGAAACCACCTCCCCCCCCCTCACCCGCCTCCCCCCCAAAAAACAAACAAAGAAAAAAAGCCACCAAAATATATAAATACTAAATACATTAGGGGAAACGGGAGTTGGAAGTTGGTGAGGTGGCTCAGAGGGTAAAGGCATTTGCCTTTGGTCACCGGGGGCTGCCAGGTGGAAAGAGCACACTGACTCTCACAAGCTGTCCACTGGCCTCCAGAGGCACACACACATGCGTACACACTGAGAGAGAGAGAGAGGTGTCGGCGGGGAGGGGGCGTGTGGGGAGGAGTCAGGCTTGCACCTTCTATAGCCTTTCCAACTTTTTTTTTTGAGACAAGGTCTCACTATGCCACCCTGGTTGGCCTGTCTTCTTGAGCCCTCATTATTACTCCTTCCCTTCCAAGCAAACTATTAGGCAGACACAAAGGGAAACTGAGGCCAAAAGACGAAAGCAGCCTGCTTAACATTCCGCAGCATTAAAATTTTCTCTTCCAAATTACAGGAAGAAGACCAGCACTCAGCAAAGAGTAGGCACCCATGAAATCATGAATGAATGAATGTACTCAAGAGAAACTGAACTCATTGCTTCCTGATTTTTTTTTTTTAACTTTAACCCCCATCTTGATATACAGTCCATCCTGGACTTCTCAGATCCCCTTATCTGAACCACAAAAGATGAAGGGTCCTGGGTTGCTTCACTGGCACCTAACCCCCCAAGGTCACAGACCAGGTGAAAATTCAACATGTCTGGGACACTCTACCTGGCTCAGTTAAAAACTACACCCAGCGAGGTGGCCACCAAGGTCAGGACTGGCCGAGGAGCCTTGGCCCCAGCAGGAGAGGGAGCAGAGGAGGCTACAGGCAGGGTTTTGCCCGAGGCCTCTCACCTCCATCTGCATCCTAGCAGCTTCCAACGTGCTGTGAGATTCCTGGAGAACCAGTCTCCCTCCCGTCCCCTCCCCCGCTCCCTCCTTCCCCTCCCACCTCCGGCTTCCCCAGACTTGCTCCAAAGCTTTTCTCAGCAGCCAACGAAGCACCTGTCAAAAAGCTGCTTTCTCTTCGCCAGGCAGAATGTCCTTCCTCCAGTAGTCTCCTAGCGACCCTGGGGCTCCCTAACCACCCCTCAACGCCCAAACCACCCCCTTTCAGCCAGGGGAGTCCCCAGGGAAGGCTTATTTCACCTGGCTTGGTCTTTGCCTTCATCCTATCCAGACCCCTCTTTCTAAAGCTCCGCTAGAGCTTAAGGTCAAAACTCTGGGCAGGTGCCACCGGGGCCTAAGTCCTCCACCTGGGGCGGGCTGCGGGCGGCCCGCTTGGCGTCCGCCCTTCTCTGCAGCTCTTAGGGCAGGAGTGCAGCCCAAGAAGGGGTGAGGGTGTGGAGGGGAGCAAACTAAGACCTTCTAAGAGGCACGCAGAGTTCCCCTGCACACCAAGGGCAGGTGCGGCCCAGGCGCGGTGCCGGGTCCCGGTCCGAGCACCCCGGGTCCTACCTGTCCCGCGGGTCGATCCAGCTGGTGGTGCGGTTCCTGTGGTCTATGTAGTAGACCTTGCCGTCGAAGTCGCGCGCCTCCTCCCAACCCTCCGGCAGGGGCAACTCCGGCCGGGGCATCTTCCCGAGCGCGGCCCGCGCTCCCCCATGCAGCTCGCGGCCGCCGCGGGGCTCAGCGGCTCGGGCCGGCCGCTTTGGGTCCAGGCGGTGGCCGAGGCAGCATGATCGGGGGGTGGCGCCCGAGAATCGGGGGCCCTAACGGGGGCCGGCCGGAGTGGCGCCGCTGTCCATGCGGCCCTGCGGCCCCAGCCCCGCGCCACCCGCCTCTCACGCTGCCATGTGCGCCCGCCGCGGCGCCCAGCCGGCCCGAGCGTGTGGCCAGCCGGCCGGGAGAGCGGCCCGAGCCGCCGCCTGTCGCCTGCCTCCGCCGCCGTGCGCCGCGCTCCACGCCGCCGCCTCCCGCAGCCGCTGCCGGAGCCCCGCCGCGCGCCCCGAGACTTCTGCCTCCGCCAGGTGTGGCTCCGGCGGTGCAGGTAACTGCGCTGCCCCGGAAACGGGAGGCGGAGCGCCGGGCTCCGGGGTTCTCGGGTCTCCTCCCCGCGCCTAGCGCCGCGAGGGCGGGTCCTAGAGCCCGAGACGCGCCCCCTCGTGGGACAGTCCCAAACGCCGACCACCTCTGCGCTGCCCCGGGAGGCTAGCCTCTCTGCTCGCCGAGTGTCCAGGCTCTTGGCACTGGTGGTCCCAAATCTTGACACACCCTGTTTTCTGTGCTATAGAATGAGGAGTCAGGCAAGAAGTGGTTAAGTGAAAACATTCTTGCAAATCGGAGAACATAAGTTTTCCAGGATCTCTCGTCCCTTCCCCCAGCACTCACACCATCTGTCTCCCTCCTATTCAATTCTCCCCACGTTGTTTCAACCCTCCCCTCCGTAATTTGCAAATGTAGCTGGCTTTCCTTAGGGTCCCTAAAATTAGGAATGCCATGGATCTGCTTCCCTAAGAGGATTTCCACCGGTTGACAGGGGAGGAGAAGGAAGGACATATCTTGCCATAGTGAAGTGCACCTGTCTCTCAGCTACTCAAGAAGCTAGCTGAGGCAGGAGGATCGTTTGAATGCAAAAGTTCCAAGCTGAGTCAAAATAACAAACACGGGTGGGGGGGAAGAAAAGAAAAAGAAAACAAAAACAAAATAGCAAACTCTGTAGCAAGAAAAAATAAATGACCCGAGAAACTAAAAATACCGAATTAAATACAAAAAGGAGATGGAGTCATCCAGCCAAGGATCCTCTGGCTTTGCCCTTCTCTGCTCTTAGGTCTGGTGTTTCCCTAATGTGAATTTAACTAGGCTTGAGGCAGGAAGCCGGACTGAGGAATGAAGTCCAGTGCCTGGGTAATTCCCTTGTCAGAATCTCTTGATTTGGGGAATAGCCAGTCAGTTCCCTGTACTGTGTGGGAATCCCCTGTTTGGGCTTCAGCTCCTTTTAATAGACAAGGCCTTTCAAGGTGCGCTCCTCACACCTGAATGTCCTGAGGACTGACCTAGGGGATTAGTGGAGCCCCTTCTTCCTGTCTTCATTCTGTAAATACTAAGCTTCAGCCCGCGGTGGTGGTGCATGCCTGTAATCCCAGCACTTGGGAGGCAGAAGCAGGTGGATCTCTGTGAGTTCGAGCCTAGCCTGGTCTACAGAGCTACTCCAGGACAGGCTCCAAAGCTACAGAGAAACCCTGTCTCAAAAAAACAAAACAAACAAACAAACAAAAAAACTAAGCTTCAAAGCCAGGGATCTCAGACTTTAGCAGGGTCCTCACCACCCAAAGGCTGGAGTCCTCCCTTCCTCTCCACTTCCTCTGATGGGCCAAAGCCCTCACCATTCTAAATACTTGTAGCTGTTTTTATTTGTGCTGTCAGGGATCAAACCCAGGATGTCACGCCCTATTGCTGAACTGTGCCCCCAGCAAAACCATCCAGTTTGTTTGGATTTTTTTTTTTTTTTTATGCCTTTTGAGACATGGCTCTGGCTGGCCTGGAACTCACTATGTAGATGAGGCTGGCCTTCCTACTTCTGCTTCCCAAGTGTTGAGGTTCCGAGTGTGAGCCACCACATTCAACACTTTCCAATTGTTCATTAGAGTAATAGCCCCAAAGTAAAGCTGACACGCATCCAAGTTTCTATGAATGATCTCAGTTCATCTTCACAACAAAGCTCTGGAGAAGGTGGGGTAGTGTATATTGACACCCATTCTGGAGATGAAGAAACTGAGGCTTCAAGATGGCCAGGGATAGAGCTGAGAAGATACACCAGTATATCTAGCACTATTTAAACTACCAGTCAAACATTAATCCTGTACTTTTTTTTTTTGGAGTTTGGGGTGTTTTTTTTTTGTTGTTGTTGTTTTTTTTATAGTCTTGCTATACAGCTCACAGTAACCTTGAGCTCACCATCTTCCTGCCTTCCCCTCTGAGAAATGTGATAACTTTTCTCAGGCTTTCTGACTGGTTGGGAAGAGAAATATAAAGGCTTAAAGCATCACCCCAGAAATTTCACAAAGATCCATTTGGAGCACCCTGGCTGGTAACCATCACATGTCTATAAAGTGTGGGTCAACTGAACTTTCTGCTCAAAAGAACCCATGTCTTTTCCTTCCTGAAACGGATGCATGGCTGCTCTGACAAGCCTAGTTGGTGTGTGTATATGTGTGTGTGTGCCTTATTTTCCCAGCTTCCTGCTGGATGTGTTGTATTCCAGATCCTCACAGCCTGATATTTCCCAGGGGGCTTGCTCCTCTGTGCCTTTACATCAGGACTCAGGAGCAAGAATTGGTTCCTTAAAGCCTAGGCCTTCCTGCCCCTAACAAAAGGATCCCAGGTTATCTCCCAGAAGTGGCAAGCAGGGTGATGTCATCTACAGATGGTGGCCTGCCCCCCTGCAATGCCCAGTGAATCATCTCCAGGCATTCAGAGGCCCAGGGCAAGCATGCAAGAGATTAAAGGTAAAACCTGCTGAGCCTTGTTATAGGCTGAATTGGTTGTTATTCTACAGGTGACTGAACCACAGGAATCCAAACCCTAGCCTTCCTGGCTTTCCTCTTAGGACGCTCTGACTTACAATGTGCTGAGTTCAAGAGTCTGGATAGCACACTGTTGAGGCTGAGCAGAGGGGACTACCAACCACACCAAGTCTGCATTTGCTCTCACGGGTAGGTGGCTCATGGGAGACCACACAGGTTGTCTTGGTTTTAAAGTTAGTGTTCAACAACAACAATGACCATTTTCCACACACGTCTTAGGAGATGGGGTAACAGATTTCATGAGAACGAGGAGGGGGACATTAAATGCGAAAAGAAGAAAAGGAAAAGGAGAGAAAGAGAGGGAGGCTGGAGGCATGCTCTCTGGGTAAGAGCAAGCATTCATTTCTAACAGGGCAGGGGTGTGATTCCCAGCACCCACCCCTGGCGGCTCCTAACCGTAACTGCTGCTCCAGGGGATCTGACACACCTCTGGCCTGAAGGCACCAGTAATCACATGCACATACAAGATACATACATACACACCCAATACAAGATAATAAAGTAAAGCTTAGAGAAGAATAGTAATGGAGAGGCAGACAAAGCGAGGAGAGAGAAAACACTGTATCAGAAGTGGTTTCTGGCTGGCTTCTGCATGCTTTAAGGGGCTGGAAGCATGGAGAACCTTTCCTGGAACTTGTCTTCCCACTCCATGACTATACCTCCCTACCTCATGCTGGCCAGCTCACACGTCCCGGAGCACGCACACTGTTATGTTCTGTGGCTGAGCCCATGGTGGGAGCCAAGTCCCCTTTCTTTAGTCGTGATTACTTGAGGTTCGTAGTTGTGCCCTGCATTGGTGGTTTCAATGATTATACACCCTAAGCCAGAGAGAAAGTCTGGGTAGAGGAAACCTTGGCAACGGGAGAGTCCAGGCAGAAGCCATCTCTAATT
This sequence comes from Peromyscus maniculatus bairdii, assembly GCF_049852395.1. Lineage (NCBI taxonomy): Eukaryota > Metazoa > Chordata > Mammalia > Rodentia > Cricetidae > Peromyscus > Peromyscus maniculatus. The sequence continues at coordinate 20,380,461 of NC_134859.1, forward strand.
GACCTTTGGGTACTCAGTGCTTAAGACAGTGCTGCTAAACACATTGGACCGAGTCTAAGGTTGCCTCCTCATTTCCGGAAGAGAAACAGTTTCCGTGCCTAATGAATTGAGCCCTTATTGGGTTCTACTCTGTAGAACGGAACCGAGACTCTGACTTTCCTTTAATAATAGAGCCCAGATTCCAAAAGCCGGCTTCCGGTGAGACTTTTATTTTTAAAGATGGGATATCATGTAGCCCAGGCTGGCTTCAAACTCACTTTGTGAGGAAGACCCTGAACTCCTGATCCTCCTGCCTCCACCTCCTGAATGATTTCAGGCACGTATTACCACGCCCAGTTTCCGAAGTGCTGCTCATGGCCCCTACTTCCTCCCAGGGCTTCGTGTGCTTTCCAGGCAAGCACTGTCTCAAACAGCTCTATCCCCATCTCTCCAGTGGGTTTTCACTCCCGGGTTCCCAACAGAACCGGAAAGCTAGGAAAGAGAAACTTCAGGGCCACAGTCTGGTCTGACGGAGTAGGATAGTGTTTCCAGCATAGACCACCCTTGAACCCCTGCCTTTACTTGGTTGTGGGTCCATTTGGGGCGATAAGAGATAGCTCTGGAGATTTGGGAGGACAGGTGAAGTCAGACCGTGGCAGAGCCTATGTGAACCGAGGGCCCTGGATTCCAAGCTGAAGTTACATACACCCCCTCCACCACCCGCCCAGAGCTGTCATCAAGACTCACTTTAGGGGCAGAAGGGGCATAGAGCAGGGATTTAACAAGTGCGGAAGCTGGCCATTTTCTCTCTGTGGTGCCCGCCTCCCTTCCCAGCTCCTTCCCTTCCTGCTTTATTCGTTAACTGAACTGGATTTCTCCCACGCTGGTGGCTATCCTGGAGCTGGCTGGACAGGTTACATCCATCCTATTTCCAACTCTCATCAAAGAGTCCTCTGGGGCCTGGGAGCTGTTGTGTCGTCTTTCACCCAAGAGGAAATGAATTATGCACTGTAGGAGGTGGAGATGAAATCGCGGTTTCAAGGGTGGGGGTGTGCAAGGAGAAAGCAAGCCTGCGAGCAGAGGGCGGGAACTGGAGCACAGAGCGCAGGCGTGCCCTCTTCCATGCCTACCCCGGCAGCTCGAGCGGAGCCCTGGTGGGAAATGGGGGTGGCGCGAGAGCGCAGTAACTAGCGGGCTGGCTGCAAGTCCCCAGGGTATTTATAGCACTTCATCGCCATGGTACCCAGAAGCTTAAATTAAACTCTAGCCCAACCACTAGCGATGCTGGGGGGTGGGATGCTCTTTACCTGTACACTGTGCAGGTCTGACCCTGAATCCTCAGAAATTTTACCACGTGAAGATGAGCTAAGCACGTGAATTTTACAAACCACCCGGCAAGAAGGATGTAGGGGCGTGGTTTAAACCCAGATAACCTGCCTCCACTAGGTGGCTGGGTAGAGTAGGCAGCAAACAACAAACCATAGCTGAAAGTTGGTTCTTCATCTTGGTGATGTATGATTTGGTGTCTGGTGCTGTGACCCTCTGAGCTTCAGTTTCCCGAGAGTAATAATGCCTACCTCACTGGTTTTTTTGAGACAGAGTCTCATCGTATAGCTCTGTCCTGGAACTCGGTATGTAGACCAAGCTAGACTCTAACTCACAAAAAAACGCTATTGCCTCTGCCTCCCAGGCGCTGAGATTAAAAGTGAGGGCCATTACTCCCGCCTGGCTTGCCTATGATCTGTGACAACTAAGCAAAATGATTGGCTTTATTTGTCCACGAACTCGAGAACCCCGGGGAAGAGAACCCCAGGGAAGAGAGTCTCAATGAGGAATGGCAGAATCGTCCAGATCAGGTTGGGCTGTGGGTGTGTCTTTAAGGGGCTGTTTTGATCACCTTAGTTAAGGTGGGAAGGTCTGCCTTATTGTGGTGGGGGCACCATTCCCTGGGTGTGGGTCCTGGAGGAGGTTAGGAGAGACTGAGCTGAGCACTACCAAATATCCATGCATTGGTTTCCCTCCGCTCTTGACTGTGACCAACTGCTTCAAGTTCCTGCTTTGACTTCCCAGCAGCGATGGACTGTCACTTGGAATTTTAAGCAGAAAAATAAATCCTTTCCCCCTTAATGTTGTTTTGAAGGAGTATTTTGTCATAGCAACAGTAATGAGACTAGAGCAGACACAAAGACTTGGCTCAGCCCTGAGACTCGATGTTCTTTTAAGGGCAGGAATTGTGGTTTGGACATAGAGTGTTCCAGCCAGGTGTGATGGCACACACCTTTGATCCATGCATTTGGTAGGCAGAGGCTGGTGGATGCCTGTAAGTTCAATGGTAGTCTGGTCTGCGTAGTGAGTTCCAGATCAGCCAGGGTCACATGATGAGACCCTGTCTCAAGAGTTAATAAATAAATAAGGCATTCCCCTAGACTTGGTCCAGACCTGGGGGTGCTGTCAAAAGCAATTGGAGCAAGACAGTGCCAACTTCAACAATGTTCATCACTGATGAATTCATATTAAATGTGCTTGGTTGGAGGAAATGGGTCACTTGGGGGGTTGCCTTCAAAGGGTATATCTTGTCCCAACTCCCCTTCATTTCTTCCTTCCTTCTTTCCTATGCTATGTTTCTGCCTCTGCACAGACTTAAAAGCAACAGAGCCAGTGCATGGAACCATCTGAATCCACAGACCAAAATAAGTCCTTTCTCCCTGGTTTTCTCAGGTATCTCGTCACAGTTATGAGAAACAGCTGCGCACAATGAGTTTCTTTGCATTTTTCAGCTCTTTGAGTTGTTTACGTAACAAACCATTTTTTAAAAAAAAATTATTTTATTGTTATTTTTATGCATTGGTGTTTTACCATGTGTGTCCGGTTCCCTGGAACTGGATTTACAGACAGTTGTGAGCTGCTATGTGGTTGCTGGGAACTGAACCCAGGTCCTCTGGAAGAGCAGTCAGTGGTCTTAACCATTGAGCCATCTCTCCAGCCCCGAACAAACTATTTTTGTTTGCTTCCTGTGCCTCAGACAAGATATTGTGACCTGGAGCTGGTTTCTAGACTGATCTGGTGGAGCTCACACAAATTAATGAGGGCGGGACACATGATCAAGTCAGTACGCAAAGTGTTAGCAATAACATGAAGGAAGCAGAGCGCTGGAGGCTTTTGTAGGGTGGGGGTGAGCTGCAAATGGACATTAGACAGGACCAGAGATGGAGGACAGGATGCAGAGGTGATAGTGAAGCACAGACCAGCAAGCCCAGGAGCACACATGCTAGAGCAGTGGTCCTCAACCTTCCTCATGCTGCGGCCCTTTACTACAGTTCCTCACGTTGTGGTGACCCCCACCATAGAATTATTTTCATTGCTACTTCATAACTTCAGTAATTTTTGCTACTGTTATGAATCATAATGTAAATATCTGGGTTTTTTTGCTGCTCTTAGGCATCTCCAAAGGGGTCTTGACCCATGGGTTGAGAACCACTGTTCCAGAATAAGCGAACAGAGGTGCTAAGGAGCCACAGATGAAGCGTGACCCATGCGGCAGAAGAGCCTGGTATTCACTGCTCTGGAAACAGTTCTCCAGGAGAGGTGGGCGCTCACGTCCCTCGAGGCGGTGATTCCAAGCACACGGCTTCCTATACTGTCATCTATACTCTCCCTCTGACAATCCGAGTTCTGCTCCCGAGCCCTGGGTCAGCTGCTGTTATCTCGAACGTCCAGTACAGCCTAGTAATCTTGTGCACTTTGCTTATTCGGACTTTTAGATTTCAAAAATCTCTTCACATGTCTTGGTGTAGATTTCTTTCTGTTTCTCTTGTTTGTGATTCACTTAGCTTCCTCAAGCCGTCATTTTATGCTTCCCATTTAAGCCATTATTTGAGGTTTTTTGTTGTTTTTGTTTTTTGAGACAGGGTTTCTCTATGTAGCCTCGGCTGTCCTGGATCGCACTCTCTAAACCAGGCTGGCCTTGAACTCACAGAGATCCGCCTGCCTCTGCCTCCTGAGTGCTGGGATTAAAGGCGTGCGCCACCATCGCCCGGCTATTTGAGTTTTTGTACAGTTCCTACACTCTTTTTTTTTTTTTTCTAGGACAGAATCAGGGGTTCCCTCCCTCCCTTTCCCTCCTATTGTTAAAAAATAAATAGCCGGGCAGTGGTGGCACATGCCTTAATCCCAGCACTCAGGAGGCAGAGGCAGGCGGATCTCTGTGAGTTTGAGGCCAGCCTGGTCTCCAAAGCTCCAGGAAAGGCACCAAAGCTACACAGAAAAACCCTGTCTCGAAAAACCAAATAAATAAATAAATAAATAAATAAATAAATAAATAAATAAATAAATAAAAACAAAGCTATTTCCTGTCTGTTGTTCATATTAGGTAATTTCTATGGTTCTATCTCCAAATTAATTCCTTCCTCCATCCTATCTTCTGTTCCTGGGCTAGAGAGCTTAGGCTTTTGCTGGTGCCTTAGAGAGAACCATTCATGTTTACAGGCTGGCTGCTCCTCCAGTGCCCAGCCTGGGAGCAGGTAAAAGAAAAACTGGGGGAACTTGCCACAATGTCATTTCTCAGACTGAGAGGTCCCCTGGTCACCCTACCTTCTTCTCAGCACCTTGTTGATTCTTCTGTTTGTTTTACATATACTGCCCAGATTTTTTATTTATGTAGTGAGAGGTATAGAGAATACATCTACTCCATTTCCTGGGAAGCAGAAGGCCATTGCTTACTGGGAACCAACAACATTCAGTGTGTCGGAGTTAGAACTCACTTTCTCTTTTCTGCTTTCCTGCCCCACCAGTTCCTGCTTCTCACAGTTACTTAGGCAGGAAGCATCAGCATCAGTATCCAGGCTTTGTGGCTTCCCTGTCTAGTCCTCCTCTTTGACCCAATCCCTAGCTCAAGCTCCTTTATCAGGCTTCTGACCATTTTAATGATGCTGCATGAATCAACTATGAATCAACAAATCTTTATTCTTCAGTGAACTTCTCTTTAAATTTTTTTTTTTTTTTAAGGCCCAGGTGGCTCATGCCTTTAAATCCCAGAACTCGGGAGGTGGAGGCAGGCAGATCTCTGAGTTCAAGGTCAGCCTGATCTACAAAGTGAGTTCCATGACAAGCCAGAGCTACACAGAGAAACCCTGTCTTGAAAAAACAAGCAAACAAACCAACCAAAACCCCAAAAAGTAAACATATTAATTTAAAAAATATTTTTAATGTTTTAATTTATGTGGATGCATGCGTCTTTGTGTGAGCGTATGCCACATGTGTGCAGGTGCCTAAAGAAGCCACCAGAGGACAAGAAGACCTAAAGTTGGAGGTTGTAAACTGCCCAGTGTGTGTATGTGCTGGGAACTGAACTCGGGTCCCCTGATGGAGCCACAGTGCTCTTAACCACTGAGCCATCTTTCCAGATCTCTTAGTTACAGGCTGCCATTCCTTACACATCTAAGAGCCCCGCAGCTGAAATTCTTCAGCAGTGCCAAGATGTCACTGCTCAGTGGCCATCAGCTAAGCATTCTGTGTGATGTATGTGTGAGAGTCGGCTGTCCCTGGCCATCATAACTTCATGTCTCCTTCCCTCTCACTGTACAATGAGGCTGTGTGTCCTTCATGCAGAGAATTTTCCAGCTTAGATGGGGCTTCCTCCTCTGCCACTCAAGGTTGGTCTGTAATCTCGTCTATTTTCAAGAAAAGAGTCCCTGCCCACACTTTCTCTCCTGGACCACAGACCTCAGTGAGGACGGATTTCTTGGTTCTTCAGTTTTCCTTTCCTTCTTCCCACATCTCTAATGCCCAAGTCAGTCCCACCACAGAAAACCTCTGAGGACAGGATTATGGTTATTGGGGTGGGGGACTGCACCCTGGTCAGGGCCCAGGGCTCATTTTTTCTGCTTGTAGGGAACAGATGGCTTTAGTCTGTTGGAATAATTAGGAGCCCATATGCCCTCCAAAGAAATAATTTGCCCATCTGTAGTGAGGAATGAGAATTATGCAGTATCCAAGGGTCCTGCATGAAAGGAGTTTTGCCTTTGAATTTGAGTTTGAAGTGTCTTCCACAACTCTTTATCTTTCCAGAGCTTTCTAACTATGAAAACGTTAGGAAGAAACCAAATAACAATATGGGATCCACTAGGGATCCTGGATTACTTCACAAACGCACACTGGCAACAGCATTCTAGAGATTACTGGAGAAATGGGGACATGGACTGCGTTTCAGGTGGCCGTCAGCGTTAAGCATCTGGGGATTTACACTGGTATGGTAGTTATGCAGGAGAATGATTCTTGTACTCAGGAGCTCTCTGATGGCACATTGAGGAGTACCATGCCGTCTGTAATGTACTTTCAGATGTTCCCGTAACCACTGGACCATTTCAGAGGGAAGGAGAGAGTGTAATTGTGGCCAAAGTGTTAACAGCTAGCAAACAGTAGCAAAAGATATTGTATTCGATATTTTATTAAACTCCTGTCTAGTTTCTCACAGTGTCTCGTGTGGAATATTTCTCCATCAATACTGGCTGAACTACAATAATAATTACTAGATTGTCTAAAAATGGGCACTGAATTGCTTGAGATGATCTATTGACTTCCTATCTATTAGCTTTTGATTTGGAGCCTGGAACAGCCTTCTAAACAATGAGCCCAGTGAAGAGCTATCATGCTCCTGGTGAGCCATATGGCCTGAGTTCAAAATATACTTCACAGCGCTTAATATTTTATAGCAGATGCATTGATACAGAAAAGGAAGGAAGGGTGGGGAGGAACTTTGTGTAGCCCAAGCAAATCAAATTAATTCTGTGTGGCTGTGGCTACAAGTTACTGGTCCTGGCCTGACACTAAGCAAGATGGAGTCCTCTCCCGTCCCGTTCCTGGACAGATCCTTCTGTGTCCCTGAAATCGCTCAGTTGCAAGTGGCCGATATCTACTCCACCATTCAGCACCAAGGACAAAACTTCTCTGAAGACTGAAGGTATACATTTTCATAAAATTAGAGATTTGTGGGCAGGTAGACTCTTAGAGTTCACATTTCATCATGACCTTATGGGATCCCCAAGTTTGGCCTAATGCAGAAGCCAAATACAGAAGCCCTCATATCCTACAGCCCTTGAAGTAGAGGATTAGGCCTTCAGAGGGGGGCCTGCCCTGTGACATGGGCTGGGTACATGTTGGAGCAGACATTTGGTGGTCTTCAGATTCTGTTAAGCAGGGGCTTCCTTGAAGGGGAGCACTGGCCACAATAATGAAGAAGGGGCGTGTTGGGCCCACCGCTCCACCATCCTGAACACACTTGATCTCATCTGATCTTCAAAGCTAAGCTCAGCACACACCCACTCTGTACTAGGGGTGGAGCTGGCACTTCTCATATCCCAAACTCATTCCAGGCTCCAGACTGGAGTGTAGATGTAACAGTCTTATTAAATAAGAAACACAGAGCCAAATGCAGAGTTAAAAGCCCAAGAGGTCAGAGCAATAGCTAAGAGCTGAGACTAAAACTGCCTTCCTATCACCCGCTGCCACTGCAGTCGCCATCCTTCCCCTGAGAAAGAGAGCTACTTCCTGTGTGTGTCTGTCTTTTTATTGACTTTCTGTTCTGCCTTCTCATTGGTTGTAAACTCAACCACATGACCTCCTTGTCGCTGCCTGTCTATACAGACCTCCAGGTCTCTATGGTTGGTATTGAGATTAAAGGCGTGTGTCACCATGCTGCCTGTGTCCTTGAACACACAGACTCTGTCTGCCATGTGATTGGATTAAAGGCATGTGCCACCACCGCCCGGCTTCTGCTCTGGCTTGCTATTAGTTCTGAGCCCCAGGCAACTTTATTTATTAACATACAAATAAAATCACATTTCAGCACAAATAAAATATCACCATACTGGAGTTCCAGACTCAGGCCTAAACATCAGGATGAACTCAGACATAAACATCTAGGATGCTAAGTATCTGGTGTAATTTAATCCTGGGCACATAGAAGATTGATTGCACCAGCCTGTGAGATCTTGCACCTGAGAACTTGGTGACATTCTAGATTAATTTGAGCAGGGATCTGTACACTGACTGCTATTTTGAGAGTACAAGAACTCCTCTTCATGCCCAGCTCTACCACCTCAGAAGAGAAGCTAATTTCCAGTCAGCAGGTTAACAGGTGATGAGGTCGCCCCAGGGGAGGGGTACTTTCATTAGAGCATGTGAGAGTCTAGATCAGCAGGGACTTGCTTGTGGGAAGCAAATCCCACCTCCCCTGGGGACCACCTGGCATGGACACAACCATTGCCTGGAGAGCGTGCAGCAGAGTCCTCCCACCATGGGCCCGGGAACTCCCTTCCTCCAGGTGGTGGGGAAGCTGCCATCTGTACAGCTTCCTCTGGTGCTGAAGGAGCCAGGCTGGGTTCCACTAGTGGAGCTCAGTTGCCAGAAAGCTGGCAAAGGGAAGGCTGGTGTTTGTTGGGGCTGGAAGCCAACAAGGTCTTCCATCTAGGGCCCCCAGCTCACTCCTCTAGAACCCATGACAAGCTTGGGCTGAACCAGAGGGAACTTGAGGTTAGAAGATAGGCTTCGTGGAGTCTGACTTAGCACAATGCATATGTGCACTGATCTCCCCGGTGACCCTTCAGTGAATGAATGGATGTAGCTTGTATAGTCTGAAGTATTGAACTTGGGTGAGCAGCAAAGACAGAGATGAGATTTGGCTGGGACACCAGGGCCTGACTCTGATTCATCAATATCATCTTCTCCACTAAAGATCCATCTTACTGGCCCAGATGTTACATAATTTTGTGGGGGACAAGGTCTCACTGTTCTACCCAGATTGCCCATACAGTCATGATCCTCCTGCGTTGGTCCCCCAAATGTTGGGATCACATGAGTGAATCACCATGCCCAGGTCAGAGAAGTATCTTTATGCTCAGATCTCTGTGTGATACACAAAGCAGAAGCTTACCAACACACAGGTTCTATGTAAAGCAAAATCCTGCAAGCAGGTGACCTCTGTTTGTCTACCTCCCCTTGCTGTGTCCTTCAACGGGGGTGCCAGTTTTGAGGACAAACACCAGCTTATGTGGTCATGAACTTGGCTATATTTCTCCCTTGTTCTCCATCTCAACAGCCCAGTTTGAACTCTCTACAGTAATGCCTACAGCTGTGTCTGTTCTGAGACAGTGCCCTGCGGTTGCTCCCTGCGGAGCCCCAGGATGGCACCACCCACTTCCATGCCCTGGCTGGTGGGGATGGGAGGAGGAGAGTAGTACTTTCTGGTCAGTGGGTCCTGCTGTAATCTCCAGACTTCCTAGCGTGCCCTCTTTTCAGGAACAGTGACTTTCAGCTCCCCAGGAGATAGACTGTGGGCTCGTTTGTGCACAAGAAATTTCTCTGCTCTATCAAGAGTAATACTTCGGAGGGCAAGAGGGAGCCTGGGGCCCAGGGATGGGCGAGGAGCCTTGTCCTGGATACTGATGCAAGTATGCTCTGGCTGATCCTACTGGGAGCTTGGGTAACTCTTCAGAGGCACCCCTCCCTGCTCACCGAGGCAGGTAGCCAGGCCTTGTGGCTCCTGCACAGACCTATCAGGGCTTCCTCACTACAGTCAGTACCTGGCCAGCCACTAGGTAACTGAGCACCTGGATTTTGAATTGGGATCTGTAGCCACACTGTAAGGACAGACCATACTATATCCAGAACGGTCCTACCGTGAGAAGGTGAAAACATCCCCCACTCATGGCAGACATTCTCTTCTTTTTCTTCCATGGGGTGGTGGTGGTGTAAACAGGAGCATGTGGGTAGGTACATGTGTGTGAATACAAACGGAAGCCAGAGGCCAACCTCAGAGTGTCCATTCCTTGGGTACTGTCCACCTTGTTTCTTTTGAGACGGGATCTCTCCCTGGCCTGGAACTCTGAGTAGGTGAAGCCAGCCAGCCAACCCTATGGATCTGCTCTGTGTCCCCAGCACTGAGATTACAAGCACTGCCATGCCTGGCTTTCAAAAGCAGGAACTGAGGACCAAACTCGGGTGCCCATTCTTGCAGATAATTTACTTGAAGTACCCCAGCCCCAGACCTTCTACAGTTTTATGTTCATATTTTTATTTAATATTGGCAGATCTTTTTTGACCCTTGAGTGTCAAGGTGCCTCCGTACTTGGGTTCAGCAGAGAAAGCTTTCACCCATGATTATCCTTTCTCTTCCTTTTGCAGTGGGATCCATTGCATTCTTATATCCTTACCTGCCCCTGCCCATCTCAGGAGAATATGCCAATCTCCAATGTGAAAATGGTTCCATCAGTGATTTCAAAGTACTAGTGTGATGTCAGAGACGAGCCGCGTATATATGCTCTTTTAAGCAGGTGCCAGCACACCTGCGTGTAGACAGGTGTGAACATCTGCAGGGAATACATGGTGAGCTTGTGTGTAGTAGGTGGCGCTTGTACTGGTTACTGGGAAGGGCCTGCCTGCCTTCCACCTGTGTTTAGGGTCTGGGGTATTGAATAGCTGCTACTGTGTCTCTGACCTGCTTGTCTCAAGCATTTGCATCCACAGGATAGGCTTCTAGATACGAACCTCACTACTTATTTGCTCTTCTTGCGTTGCTTTGTTTTGCTCATAGTTAGGCAGGGTCTCACTATGTTGCTCTGGCTGTCCTGGAACTCATCATGTAGATGAGGCTGGCCTTGGACTCCCAGTGATTCACTTGATTCTGCCTCCTGAGTGCTGGCATGAAAGGTGTGTGCCACCGTATCAGGCCTCTGAACCTCATTTCCTGATGTGTTGGCCCTCAGTTCTTCCTCTCTGCCAGCTTCCCTGCAAGCTAACACAAGGGCTTCAACAGGGGGCCGACGAAGATGGGACAAAGAGCTGTCCCAGCAAGGCGTCTGCCTTCGGGGTATGACAGCTGGGCCTGGAAGAGCCTGCTTCCCTGTCTACAGGGATCTCTGAGATGACGCTGGAAGATGTGTTCCTTGTCCTTAGGTTAAGCAGAATTTACACCGGGGAGTGCGCCCCCTGGAGGGAGTGCTTTGCCCTTGCACCTTCTTCAGCTTTCATAACTTCCACAGTAAGTAGGGAGTATCCCTTCTTCCCATTTTGATGATAAGGAAGCCTGGTTACGGGAGCTGTCAAATTTGCTCACGGTTTGTAGCCAGTATGACCAAACAAGACTCAGACTCAAATCATTGATTCCAGGGGGCTGGAGAGATAGCTTAGATGGCACTGGCTGCTCTTTCAGAAGATTTGAGTTCAATTCTCTGCAACCACATGTGACTTATAAATTTCTAATTCCTGCACCTAGGGGAATCCAATGCCCTCTTCTGGTCTCCACAGGTACTGCACACACACGATGCACAGACGTATATGCAGGCAAAACATATATACAAAATGAAAAATAAAAAGAGAGATGACTCCACACTTAAAAGCACTTGTTGCTCTTGCAGAGGACCTAGGTTCAGTCCCCAGCACCCACATGTTTGTTTTTTAAAGATTTGTTTATTTGATGATTTATTTATTTATTATGAATACAGTGTCCTGCCTACATGCATGCTTGCAGGCCAGAAGAGGGCACCAGATCTCATGATAGATGGTTGTGAGCCACCATGTGGTTGCTGGGAATTGAACTCAGGACCTCTGGGAGAGCAGCCAGTGCTCTTAACCGCTGAGCCACCTCTCCAGTCCCCCACATGTTTGTTCATAGTCATCTATAACTTCAGTTCCAGGGGATCAAAAGTCTTCTTCTGACCCCTGAGGATACCAGGCACACTCATGGTACACGGGCATACACGCAATCACAACATAAAAGCAATGCACCTTGTAGAAACTAAAGGGAGGGCCTCTCTCCCCACCGCTGGTCTGTGCTGCACACCTTTCCACCGCTCCGTTGCCCGGTCCTCCCCCCATCACGGTGGAAGAATAAGTCGCAGGGATCGTCACTGACAACGGCTATGGCATGTGCAAAGCAGGCTTTGCTGGCAACAGTCCCCCTCGTGGCCATGTTCCCCTCCATCATCAGATGTCCCCTGCGCCAGGGATATCATGGTGGGCATGGGCCAGAAGGACTCCTGTGTGGGGGACGGGACGAGGCCCAGAACAAGACGAGTATCCTGGCCCTGAAGTACCCTATCAGGCACAACATTGCCACCAACTGGGACGACACGGAGATGATCCGACACTGCACCTTCTGCAGTGAACTGTGCATGACCCCTGAGGAGCACCTGGTGCTTCTGACCAAGGCCCTCATGAACCCCAAGGGCATGGCCATTCAGGTGGTGCTGTCTCTGTATGCCCCAGAGTTCATCACTAGCACGGCCATGGACTCTGGTAACAGCATCACACATACAGTGCCCATTTATAAGGGTACACCCTTACCCAAGCCATCTTGCATCTGGACCTGGCTGCCTGGGACTTGATAGTCTACCTCATGAAGATCCTGACTGAGTCGGGCTACAGCTTCACCACCACGGCTGAGTGGGAGATTGTGTGTAACATTAAGGAGAAACTACGTTATGTTGCCCTAGATTTTGAGCAAGAAATCGCTACTGCTACTTCCTCCTTTTCCTTGGAGGAGAGGTAGGCAATGCCTGATGAGCAGGCAATCACCACTGTCAACGAGCCAGTCTGGTGTCAGAGGTGCCCTTCCAGGATAGGGAGTCCCATGGCATCTTCGAAACCACCTTTAACACAGTCATAAAATGTGATGCGAACCTACCCAAGGACCTGTGTGCCAATGCAGTGCTGTCCGGTGGTACCACCGTGTGCCCAGACGTTGGTGAGAGGATGCAGAAGGAGACCACAGCCCTAGCACCCAGCATAGTAAAGATCAAGGTCATGGCTCCCCTCCGCTCAGGCTCTCAGTTTGGATTGGCAGCTCTCTCCTGGCCTCGCTGTCCACCTTCCAGCAGATGTGGATCAGCAAGCGGGAGTATGACGAGTCGGGCCTCTCCATCGTCCACCACGAATGCTTCCAGATGGACTGCGCAGGTGCCAGACATCTGCTGCAGGAGTTGATTCTGAAGTATCAGTTTGGCTTGCCCAATGTACACACCTCAGGCTAGCCTCGTGAAACTGGAACAAGCCACTGAAAAGGAATTTGTCCTTGAACCTTGCATCTGATACCAGCCCTCGACCAGAGAACTTGCTGCTGGTTTTTGATCTTGCAGTCAAGTTAACTGTTTCCTTGGTAGCCATTTAACACCCCGAGCATATCTTATCTCGATTTGCTCCTTAGTCCACCTGCCATAATAACTTGATGGCTGAGGAGAGCTAGCTATGGAAGAGAAGTTCCCAGCCTGGTGGATCTGTGTGAGCACCGTGTAGTGATCTGTGGAGGGTGTTAACCGACAGCTGACTGTCCCAGGATTCAGAAGCAAGAGCTTCTGAACCAGTCACCACTTCTCTCTTGCTGTGTAACAGGGAAGGAAAGCCCAAGGCTTAGGACCCAGTTTCCGTTCCGGTGTTTGCCCCTCCTGACTGCTGTGGGTTGTTACTTGCCTTGAATTGGGAACATTTGCATGGACACTTGTGAATTTATTCATCCTTTCTTTTTTTTTTTTTTTTTAAGATTTGTTTTATTTATTATGTATAAAGTGCTCTGTCTGCATGTGTGCCTGCAGGCCAGAAGAGGGCGCCAGATCTCATTATAGATGGTTGTGAGCCACCATGTGGTGGCTGGGAATTGAACTCAGGACCTCTGGAAGAACAGCCAGTGAGTGCTCTTAACCTCTGAGCCATCATTGCTCCAGCCCTTTATTCATCCTTTTAATTCATGTAAGTTTTTTTTGTGTGTGTGTGTGTTCAATTATTTAAGAAGTAAACAATTTTGGTTTTCTATGGTCCAGTGAGAATATTAAGCTCCAGCAACATGTCACAGTGTAAAGAAAAATAAAATTGCTGCAGTAACTGGCAAAATAGAATAAAATACAAAAAATAAAGGGAAAAGCAGTTAAAAACTTGTTGATTCTAAAACTGAGTTCCACTATATTCCCACTGGGAACAGGGCTGACCTTGCCTGAAAGCGGGAAGAAAGGGGCACTCCGCGTTTCCCTTTCACTGTCATGTGTGTGCAGATGCCTTGTGCACACTACTCCAACCTTCCGTCCGTCTGTCCTTGGTGCAGAAAGACATGTGTCTGAACATCAGAGAATGGCTAGAACCCCCCACTCCTCACTTGGTGTGTGCTGCACCTCCTGTACATCTTTGTTGTACACATCCCATAGTTACACACCACGATCTCCCTCCAGCCCCAGTGTGTCTCTCCTCACACTCTGATACACTTGCACACACATCTGGAGGCTTTGTGCCTGCACACATCTCCCAAAGCCGGTGCTACATACTGCCCTGTGTGCTTGCAGTGCGTTACTCAGACACACACACACACATACACACACACACACACACACACACACACACACACACACACACGTTTTTCCTCCGTGCAGGCCACACTTTGAGTCATGCATGTGCATACACACAGACACAGACGCAAGGTGAGGCTCACTGGGCAGTCAACATACGCTGCCTTGCACACGGGCAGGCACAAGATGCATGCTGGAATTCTCTGGTATTGGAAGGATGTTGCTCTTGCTGTAGACCCCAGGCGGCACATGCTGCCCTGCACAGGGAAGTCTGCACCCTTTTCCTGAGTCCACTTAGCAGGCCAGACCTTCTGCTGGCCCGTCCTTTCATAAGCATTGGAATCGGGATGGTCATCCCACCCCACCTCACAGGCTGCAAGGACCAAGACACACTCAAGCAGGTTGTGTAAAGGAGGAAAAGTGAGATGACAGATTTGTGCTCCTGAGACTATCGTCTCCCTTCGTTCCTTGAAGACTTCCCAGCTCAGGACTGGTGGACACCAACTCACAGTCTCTCTGGAAGTGTTATGACTGTGTCCATGACTGCATCCTCAGGACTTCCCCAGAGAACACTATTGGAGCATCATCATCAACCTATGATTACATGGGACTCTAAGGGGCTGTATAATCCTCAGCATGGGACGTGACAGGGTGAGGAAATGAAACATTGCCCTGCCACCTCAGGTCCCAATGACCCTTCCTCTGCTCCTGGGCAAAGGAGCATGGAAATCCCTGGGTTCCTCTTCCCTGATCATCCGTTCATGTCTACTGATCTGGTAACCAGCCATGCAACACACTCATGAGACTGTTCCTGGCTGGAGACAGAGTCTGGCCACCTGGGCTTCAGAGCACTCAGCTCTGCCCCCTCCACACTGGACATATCCTGCGCCCCCCCACCCCCGACCAGGCGGGCTGCTGGCACAGGAGGAGCTGGTGGAAGCATTAGTAGTTTTTTTTACCTCAGTGGAAGAGTCAGCCACTGAAGGTCCTAGAGCCTATAATCCTGGTACTTGAGAGGCTGAGGCAGGGGAATTGCCATCGTTCAAGGCTAGCTTTGGGCTACACAGTGAGATTTAGGCCAGCCTGAGGTATAATGTGAGACTTTGTCTCAAACATAAACAAGCAAACAAACAAATAAAGCAAGCAAGCTCGCTCCTGGGAGTTATAGCCTAGAAGAGGGAAACTGGGAGAAGTCCCAGAACACAGAAGCGTATGGGTAAATTGGCCTATCTGGTAAGAGGACTGAGGCTTCTTCCTTCTGAAATCGGAACCTTGAAGGAATGAGAGGGAGGAAAAGGGGGTGGAAGAGAATGCAGTGTGGGGCACCAGTTCTCCAGTGGGGAAGATTATACCATCCGAGGGGACACTTGGCAGTGTCAGGGCTGTCACAGCTAGGCAGGGAGTGGCATAGGGTGTGTACTACAGGTACCTAGTAGGTAGAGGCCAGGGATGCTGCCCTCCTCCGTGTGTGTGTGTGTGTGTGTGTGTGTGTGTGTGTGTGTGTGTGTGTTAGAAGTGTTAAATCTCTTCCCAGTCACCTGACAGCCCCCCACAAATGAAAAGCCACCCGACCCCAAGTGTCACTATGTCAGAGACTGAGAAAGATTGCTCTAGAACACAGGACAGACTACTGAGCAGAACTTCCACGGACAGCGGCCCACAGTGACAGCAGAGCATGTCCCCAAGAGTGGGAAGGAGAGCAAGACTCAGAGCCAAAGGATGGAGGGCCTCTTGTCCCGCCAAGAGGACAGACTCCCCTGGCTAGTGTTGAGAGTGGACTTCCTGCCTTTGTAGAGGATGGGGAAGAAGGGCCATGGTGTGCTAAGGGTGCATGGGTTGAACTTTGCTGCGAAGCTTTGCCAGGTGCCTCTTGGGCTATTCCAGTTTCGGGCGACTTGTGCTCCATCCCTCTCCTTCTCACGCTGTGCCCAGCAAGGCAGAGGCAGTGTCCTGCCTTTTCTGCACCTCCATTTTTGTGTAGCCTGCTGGCAGTGCCCTGTTCTCAAATGGCTGGTTTATTTGTCACCCCCAACCCCCGCCTGGTAGCACTCAGTTTCTTTTCCTGAGCACCCCAAATGTGCCCGGCCCTATTAGGGACAGAACAGACAAAGGTGTGTGTTGGCAGGCCCTCTGCTGTTAAGGAGAGGCCCAGTTGTCTTTCTGGGGCTCCTCCCACTGCTCAGGCCCCTCCCACTGCCCAGACTCCTCCCACTACTAGGCTCCTCCCACTTCTCAGGCTCCTCCCATTTCTCACCCTTCATAATCATGAAATTAAAGTTCTTCTGAGCAATACAGGGAGGAGCATGGTCTCTCTCTGCTGTTGCCATGGTTGCCACAAGAACGCAGGCTTGAGCTGCAACAATCATCTTTCCCACAGGTGGAGCAAACCTCTCCGGGAGAAAGGCCACATCCCAAGGGCAGCAGCACTGAGTGTTGGAATCAAGATGGCACCTTGTGGACATCCTTTCAGCCCTTGAATCTAGCTTGTGGATTCCCAGTGTTGTTTTATTTTATTTTATGTTCACTGGTGTTTTGCCTACATGTAATATCTGTGTGAGGGTGCCGGATTCCCTGGAACTGGAGTTACAGACAGGTGTGAGATCCCATGTGGGTGCTAGGAATTGAACCCGGGTCCTCTGGAAGAGCAACCAGTGCTCCAGCCCCTCCCATTGATGTGAAATTAGGGTCCAGTCACTGATGAGTACAAATCTCTTGGTTAATACTGTGGTGCCCTCTGGGGCCAGGAGCTGGTCTGTTCCTCTCCTTCATCCTCTCTCCAAAAAAGGCTGGTCTTTTACAACATAGGTGTTAGGTCAACATTTCCTGCCAAGGTCAACAGGACAGATTCCTTCGGGCCAAGAGGCTCTCACCACAGAATAAAGCTACATGCTTTTGGTGAAGAGGAGGCCGAGATAAGGGAGTGGCCAACCCTGGGGGCAGAGACAGTTAGGGACATCAGGAGGAGACTTGTCCAGCTATCTCAGAGGGCCTACTCTGCTGAGGGGCTTGATCTCTGTGGCCTTTTTATGTGTTTCCGCATCTGCCTCCCTGTGCGTGCGAGGCTCAAATGAGGTCATCTCATTTGAATGACAGGGTCTGTGTGAGCGTGAGATCGCTCTGGCTTCCCCTGGGTTTGGGTTCAGCGGGAGAAGAGGCCAGGGTGGGAGGCGAACAGAAGGGCAGAAGAGGAGGGAAGGGCAGGGGTTGGAGATAACTTCTCACATACTCTAAGGTGGGTGGAGGGTCAGGGACTCTTGCTGAAGGCTGAAAAAGTCACAGTACTGACTACTCCTGTGAAGCAGCAGTCAGTGGCCTGCCCTGTGCCTGCTGTTCTAACAGGTGGGGGCTGGGGGGGGGTGTTCTCATGCCCACTTCACAGAGAAGAGGTCAGGGGAAGTGCTCAGACTTAGCTGGAGAGCCGGTGCAGCTGGGATTTCAACTCAAGTTTGAGGCTGTCTCATATTGCCCAGGTTGGCTTTGAACTAACGGCTTCTTGATCTTCCACCTCTAAGTGCTGGGATTACAACGTTTCTATCCTTTTAGGAATGAGAAAAAGTGAAGTCACGACGACGAGAGATGTGAAGGAAGTCTGGACATGTACCCGGGCTGTGCAGGAGGAGCTGCCATGAGGCTCGGTCTGTCTGTTCCCTGGGCTCCTCTGCAGCCGGGCTTCTTGGAACCCCCGGTCTCTCCCCAGGACCAGGACCCACTCTAGAGACGCAAAGCCTCCTCGCGTCAAAACACAGAGCCTAGCAAGATTTACTGGGAAAGGCTGCCACCTGGTGGCCAATGGGCAAGCTTTACACTTCTGGGAGGAGACCAAGCTTGGGAAAAGCCGGGCTTTGGAGAATAGGTGTAGACCCTGGGGGTGGGAGTGGGGGTGGGGTTGGAGTGGGCGGGGTGGGAGACTTTATCTAGCCTTGCTTTTGAAGAGCACCCACAGAGTGCCAGTGGGGTGCGGGCGGGACGGGACAGGGCTGCCTTAGCTGTTTCAGGACTCAGTATGGGGCCTGGATGCGCGTGGCAGAGCAGAACTGTCCTTATAAATAGCAGCTCGCTCCCCCCTCCGTCCCCCGTAGTGAAGTGTCTTTTCCCCTGGGGGCTGGAGGAGGTGAAGGGCCTGGAGCAAGGCCTTGGCTGGATTCCTGCTTTAGTTCAGACCAATTCAGACAACTCCAAGAAGTTACAGACCCTTCCCTCCTTGACCAGCCTGGGGGCCCCAGGAGGCCCTCCCTCTCCAGCCCTTTCTGCCTTCTTCTCCCTCTCTTCTGACAGCACCCCACCCCACCCCACCCCCGCTCTTATTCCTACGCATTTATAAGAACCCCACACATGTACCTCACACCCGTGGACGGAGATGGCTCAGCTCCTGCCTTAAGTTGCTTCCGGAAGGCGCCCAAGGGCCTGCACGCCTGGCTCCTAATTTAGCTCACATTCTAGGAGAGATCCTGATTGAGGGGGCTGGCGGCTTCTGCCGAGAAGGCTCCCAGGTGATTCCTCTGTCCCTCGTTCCTCGGTGCTGGGGTGAAACCCAGGGCCTTTGTGCTTGCCAGGCAAGTCACCATCCCTGAGTTACATCTCCCTCATTCCCCAGGTGATGTCCCTGGCAGCCCAACGGCCTCCTTCTTACCTTCTGGCGGTGTGTGGACTCTGCTTCGTTTTATCACCGGCTCATACCCCGGCCATAGGTGTCCAGGTCAGATGTTCATGGAGACAACAGGGTCTCCTCCCTGCTTCCTGCTCTAGTTTACCAACTTCCCCACCAGCTCCGACCTCACTGTGTCCTGCGAATGTTTTGTGAGTCTCACACCTGATGGAGAGGCTTCTGAGCAGGTTTTATTCATCTTTGCGTCATCCGCTTTTGACAGTGCCGGGGACGAAATGTGCCTGGTGACTAGGAATGTCGATAAATGGATAAATGCCCGAATGGATGTCTCCCACTCAGACAACCAGACTTCACGTTGCTGAGACCCTCTCGACCTTCTAAATGTCACTCTTTCTGACAATCCCTTAAGGCCAGGAACAAGGGTCAGATGCTGAAAGCACTTGCTGGAGCTCCCTGGACCTGGGAGTGTGGGTGGGGAAGTACTTTTGACAGGGGGGAGACCCAAGCTCACCCTCCCTAGCTGCCTGATGAGAAACTCCCTCATAATGACACTTTTTTTTTTTTCTTTTTGGTTTGGTTTTTCGAGACAGGGTTTCTCTGTGTAGCTTTGCGCCTGTCCTGGAATTCACTCTGTGGACCAGGCTGGCCTTGAACTCACAGAGATCCTCCTGGCTCTGCCTCCCGAGTGCTGGGATTAAAGGCATGTGCCACCACCGCCTGGCCATAATGGCACTCTTAAAAAAACAAGAACCTGTACTTGGGACAAAGGTTTAAACACAATAAACAACAAGCAACATCAAGCACTTAGCTCATCTTGTTTACTGCACCGCCCGGGACACAGTGCACCACTGTGAAGTGAAAAGTGCTTTTTGAGGGGCCGTTATTTTGAGTTTATCTCTTTAAGCAGCAAATAATTTTTATCTAATTGATACATGTAACTTTTTCTAGTTTCCACAGTTTAAATTTTTTTTTAAATCTAAATGGGTGTTTTGCCTACATGTACATCTGTGCACCACATGCATGCGGTCCCTGCAGGGCCAGAAGAGGGCAATGCACCCCCTGGAATTAGAATTACAGCCCATTGTGAGTTACCATATGGACGCTAGGAATTGAACCAGGGGTCTCTGGAAGAACAGTGGGTGTTCTTTAACCACTAAGCCCTCCCTTTGGCCCTCCGTCCCTCACACTTTTTTTTTTTTTTTTTAAAAAAAAAAAAAAAACAGACATAGTCTCAACCATGTAGCCCTGGCTGGTCTGGAACTTGCTATGTAGACCAGGCTGGGCTTGAACTCAAAGAGTTTTGTCCGCCTCTGCTTCTGGAATGCTGAGATTAAAGGTGTGCACTACGACCCCTGACCACTTTCCCCAGATTTTCTTTCTTTCTGTAATGCTGGGGATGGAGCCGGGGCCCTGGCACAGGCTAGGCAGGTGCTCGACCACTGAGCCACCTCACCAAACTCATCCCCACATTTATTGGGAACTGGTTCCCAGGGATGCTGCTAGAGTGCATGCACATTCTTAAAAAAAAAAAAAAAAACCACTGGGCTGTCCAGCCTTTCCAGTACTCTCCATCGGTCACTGTCCTAACTTCAGGGAAGGTAAGGGATTTTTCAGCCAAAGCAGCTTTCCTTCTCCCATAGCTGTGTCTCTGTGGTGTACAATGTGGGGTTGGATCGGCTGGGATATAACAGGAAACTAAGGGACATTTCAAGGATGGTGGACCCCAAAGAGGAGATGTTTTCCTGTTTGTGAAATTCTTCCATCATGAGGTTTCCAGAAGTACCCAAGAGGCTGCAGGTGCATAGAAGTTTTGGCCTGAATGAGTGCCCTCTGGCCCCTAGCTTGGGGCCAACTCCCTGAATTGCTTTCTCAGGTACATCTACCTGGTGAGACATTAACCTCTCTCATTCCATTGAAGGTTCCACCACCAGCATCTGAGGCTGTTCTGTGATCATGTCTCCAGGTTCCAAAGCCCACAGAGATCTGTCTCTGCTTGCCTCCTTCCGAAGATGACAGCCCCAGCCCCGTACATCTGTGGAATCAGGCCGCTTGCATTGCTCCTGGGACCATGTTCCTTTTCAGGCTTGCCTTATTAATCACAGCTTGTTCCGCTGGTGGCGCCTGGTTCAAGTCAGGCTGACCCTGCTTCCCTTTCTTTCTGCTTGTGGAGGCCACTTGAAAACTGACTGGATGACCAGGAAGGCAGAGGTCCTCAGATCTCAGGAGGGTCTCAGGGAGACAGGCCCATTAGCCAGATATCCAGGAGAAGATACGGACACAGGATCTTTGAGTCTGATTTTTCCACAGACCAGATGGGCACTGTCCACTAGCATTCCCCACCTGCAAAGTGAATGACATGGGAGAGCAGTCTTGAATTCCACCCGCTCAGTTTACCTCCAGATTCTCCTCTGAAGTGGAGTGTTACCGTTGCCTTAGGTTGATGGTCTCCTCAGCCTCCTCCTCATCTTCACTTGTGAGACTGTCAGTCGCCTCTTCCTGTTCTGCACACCATAGCCACAGCATTTGCTTATGCCATTGAAATGGATGTCATCCTCTCGCCACAGATGTCCAGAGGAATCCAGGCTTTGATGTGGGTATCTTCTGAACCCAGCCAGCTTTCCTGCTTTCCGGCCTCGCCAGCCACCTGACCCTTCCTTGCTCGCTCTACCACAGCTCCTCTTCGTTCTCTGGTCTCTGCCTTGGGAGCGGTTCCCTCTGTTCACCTGGCTAACTCCTCCTGAACCTTCGGCTCCTGCTGTTGCTTCAGTCTTTTTTCTCGGCACTGAAACACCCTTGCCATGTGCATTTCTAGAGTCATTCTTGGTCTCCCGTCTCCCCATTCTCTGCCTGGAAGTTTTATGAGGTGCAGGCTCCTGTTTGCATCTACTTCTCTTCTGTGCCCCAGAGCCTGGCCTCCGGGACGAGTTCTCAGTAAGATGCTGTTCAGTGAG
Source organism: Peromyscus maniculatus bairdii (assembly GCF_049852395.1). NCBI lineage: Eukaryota > Metazoa > Chordata > Mammalia > Rodentia > Cricetidae > Peromyscus > Peromyscus maniculatus. Next base: position 20,402,321 of record NC_134859.1, read on the forward strand.
TGAAAGGTGAGGAGGCAACGGAAATACTGCCTAGCAGAGACCTCAGGATTGAGAACAGCAACTTGGAAAGCATGGGTTCACATTGGCTGGTAATGATATTTTGGCTGTAGAAGCGGTATAAAGTGGAAATAAATTAAAACCCAGACAGGTTCTTTTTTTTCCGAGACAGGGTTTCTCTGTGTAGCTTTGCGCCTTTCCTGGATCTTGCTCTGTAGACCAGGCTGGCCTTGAACTCACAGAGATCTACTTGCCTCTGCCTCCCAAGTGCTGGGATTAAAGGGGTGTGCCACCACCGCCCAGCAAAACCCAGACGGGTTCTTATCACTTGATTTGCCCAAAGTTTGGGGGTAAGCTGATCTAGCTGGGAAGAGGACTATGTGAACACACAGTGTGCAAGCTTCCAAAGGGGCGGGGGAGTGTGGCCACCCTGGATTTTCTGCTATGGACTTTCATAACTAGAAAGTGGTGGCAGAAGCTGGGTGGTGGTGGCCCACGCTTTTAATCCCATTACTCCAGAGATGGAGGCAGGCAGATTTCTGTGAGTTTGAGGCCAGCCTAGTCTACAAAGTGAGTTCCAGGACAGCTAGGGTTTTTGCACAGAGAAACCCTGTCTCAAAAGAAAGAAAGAAAGAGAAAGAGAGAAAGAAAGAAAGAAAGAAAGAAAGAAAGAAAGAAAGGAAGAAAGAAAGAGAGAAAGAAAGAAAGAAAGGAACAAAGTGGCGACAGAGAGAGGTCCTGGTGTCTCAGGAGGGCTGGAAGCATCTATCCATGTACAGGCAGGTTTGAGGGGCCTCACAGCCCCCCCACACTAAGGCCAGATTCTCCTGCAGATACAGGGGGCGACGTCTCAGAGCCACTAGAGCATTTTGGGGGTGCACACTAAGATGCTCCAGAGCTGGGTGTGGGGGTACACGTCTGTCATCCCAGCACTTGTGTGGTGGAGACAGGAGGATCAGATGTTCAGAGTTAACTTTGACTACACAGCCAGTTGGGGCAAGCTTGGACTCTATGGGACCCCCTCTCAGTGTCCCCGACCCCTCACCATAAAACACAATACAAACAAAACCCCAAACCACAGTAAAATAAAAGCCTTTTTCATGTGGCCAAGTACAGGCAGATCATCCCTAAGCCGGAAACTTCAAATCTAAGGTTTTTGAATGCAGACACAAGGCCACAATTAGAAAATTCCAAACTGTGAAACTCTGTCATACACACCGAATTAAAAAGCATTGTGTCGCCAGATGTGGTGGCACATTCCTTTAAACCCAGAACTTGGGAGAAAAGGCAGGCAGACCTCTGCAAGTTCCAGCTTGGTCTCCATAGTGAGTTCCTCCATGACAGCCTGGGCTAACATCCCCCCCACCCCCCCTCCCCAAGGGAAAAAAAACCCTGAGACTACTGGGTGGTGATGGTGCATGCCTTTAATCCCAGCACTCAGGAGGCAGAGCCAGGCGGATCTTTGTGAGTTCGAGGCCAGCCTGGTCTTCAGAGCAAGATCCAGGACAGGCACCAAAACTACAACAGAGAAACCCTGTCTCAAAAAAAACCAAAAACCCAAACCCAAAACAAAAACAAAACAAAACAAAAAACAAACAAACAAACAAACAAAAAAACCAAGAGACTTAACACTGTATAATGTATACCTTCAGGCTCTGAGTATAATGTACATGAACCATAATCGAGTTTCATGCTTGGATCTCTTAGTGTGTATGTGGTCTTGTTCTAAGAACAGAAAAAAAAAAAAGAAAGAAAAAGAAAAAAGGAAAGAAAGAAAAGAAAATCCAAACCCCTAGCTTTCCTGGTTCTAAGCTTTTGGGATAAGGACTCCTGGACCCAGACCAGCTTAGAATCTGAGCATCCATCCCAGCTGCTCGGGTTCCAACCTCTACTACAGTATAAAGCATTTCCACAGAAGACCAGTGTCCACAGGAGTTTTAGAGACTTTATTTATGTATAAACAATTTAAACACTTTGCCATAAATTATCTTTGCCTGTCCCTAGTCTTTGCTTAGCAGCAAATTAAAATTAATATAAAAACTCGATGAACAATTCATACATGTATATTACAAAAAAGTTCCTGTACCAAAGTTCTTATTAGACTTTTTTTGTTATTTTTTTTAACTTTTTAAAATTTTTTTTGTTTTTATTTATTTTTTTTTATTTTCTCTCCTCGCGGTGACTGTCATGTGATTGTCTCAGTTTCTGGACCAAACAAACACACTAATAATTTTAAGTCTTGAAACAGTGATTGTGCCTTGCGGCATATGTATGTACAGGGCGATCGGAAGTGGTACCGTTAGCAACAGAGTCACAAATGTCGAACCTCTACCGCCACTGATACCCACAAACTACGGAATCTAAACAGACTACACCCTGTAACTGCGTATTACTGTCCACAATGGAATCTCCAAAGACAAAAAGAGTATGAGATTTATGTGTAGTGAGTATAGCCACCATTTTGAATTAAATTTTACACTCTGCGCTCAAATAAATTAGCTCAGGCCTGACTAAGTGGAGACCTGAGAGTTAAGTGCCGGACGGTATTGTTTCGCTTTGACTGCTGATATTAATTTCTTTCCTTTTCTTTTTTTTTCTTGTGTTTTTCTTTTTCTTTAAAAAGTATTTCCAGTGCTCACTCCTCCACTTTTGTGCCCCCCCTCCCCAGGCGCTACACACAAATCACCCCCAAAGTCGTGTTTTTTAATGCACCTGTATTTGCTTAAACGAAAACATCGGAAGTGTTTGTCCAACAATCAGTCTGAGTGGTTGGTCCTCAGCTGGTCTGGTGACGCCGGCCCTTGTGAATGTCTCTGTGTTGCTCACGTGTGAATGAGTGAGGTATTAGGATATGAGGCCTTCTCGTCTTCATCTCTTCGTTTGTACGGTCGGTGGTGTGTTTGTCTTTTTGTTTGTTTGTTTGTTTGTTTGTTTTCTGCTCCTTTCCTTTTGGCTATTCTACGTCTCTTTTCTGCGTTAGACCCGGAACAAGTGGGTCATATTTTAGGGGAACTTGAAACATTTTGTGTGTTTGTTCATTCATTCATTCATCCGTTTCTTTTGTTTTCCTCAGAATTTGTGGCCGAGCTCTAGTCTACTTCAGGAAGAGGGACTTTGCGCTTGGACAGTAGCATTTGAACTCAAAAAATGTGAGCTTTCTTGCCACTGGGGATCCTAAAGCAGCCTGGCCTCAGTGCCCCTGTTAGGTCTTCGTCTCCTTAGGAGAGGAGGTCACAGTTGCTCCTGCTGAGCCACCCAGAGAAGAGGTGGCAGCAGATAATTTTGTTACCTCTTTCCCATCTCGTTCTGTCTTAAGAACTGGATGTTGCTGCTACTGTCTGCCAGCTCTGGGTACTGTTCCACGGGAAGCACGTAATAGCCCTCATAACCTTGTACCCGTCCTGTGCTTAGGAGTTGCTGCTTCTCGCCCTCCGTCCACAGGCGGCTGCCCTCTCTCCCGTCCCTGGCTTTCTGCTGCTCCTTGGCCCAGGCAGTGCCCAGGGCCCTCTGTCTTGCTTGGTCCAGGACTCGGGCCTTCTCTTCGTCCAGCGTGTCAGGGGTGAGGCCGTAGCGGATGCTGAGCAGCAGGGTGGAGTACTGGAACTCAATGTTGGTGAACCTTCGAGTCCTGCCATTCACCAGCAGCGTGGGCTGTGACACGGTCACATTCACCCCGCTCTCCAGCACCTTGCGCCCAATGGTGGTGCCCAGCGTGACCAGGTCTCCATCCGCTGCCCCGATCTTCACGAAGTAGTGCGTGTCCTTGCCCTCAATGCTGTAGTGCATCTTATCCAAGTAGTAGGCGTTGTTCAACACGGACGCCACCTTGCGGCTGTCCTCACTGGCGATGCTGGACACACCGGTGGTCACCCGCCCTTCTTTGATGGCGAACATGATGCCTTTGCCGATGATGGGCGTGGTGGTAGCAAACCAGTGACCTGCTTTCTCCCGGATGCTGGCATGGAGCTTTTTGGTGATGACCTGTCCTTCCAGAGCCAGGAAGGCCTGGTTATGCCTCTCTGTGGTCTGCTGGACACCTGTAATGAGCTGTGGGCACAAGACAAGAGGGACGGGTCAGAAGGTTGCCTAGGCAGCGTGTGAAGCAAGAGCTGGAGAGACCGGTGCTGCGCACTTCTCCGCCAGGATGGATATGCTGCGCTAATACATACTGATGCATCCCTACCTTTTGTAACTAGGGCAGACTGGCGCGTTCCCAGTGCCCTAATGGGGTGCTCTGCCCATCTTTTCACCATGCCACTCAATGAAATATGGTGAAGGAGGTTCTCCACCTTGCCCAAGTCTGTACCCGGGCTGTGCACCCCAACTGTGGGAGCCGAGAGATATTTTGCACTTATGGTGCAGCAGCTGCCTGGCTTGCTTCAGACCCAGAGATGTCCTGATGTGGGGACCAGGCATCTGAGCAGCTGGCAGCCATATTGCTGCAACCTGCCCTGCTCCAAAGTCAATGGCTTGGATAGTCACTGCCTTTATTCAAAGTGAGGGCAGCCACAGATGGATGTCTGGGACTAGTGACTGCCCTGTTAGTAAAGCAGCTCTCGGGCCACCAAGCTGAGGCTGCGTTCTAGCCAGGTACTCTAGGTGATTTGTGTGCATATTCATATTTGAGAGCTCGAGGCTAAGAGATCCTGGCTGTGAGGGCCAGTGGGGAATCCCCCCTCCTCCCTACTTGGAGTCCATTGCTTTGGATCTCAGCCCTGGTTCTGCAGAGGAACGAAATCACCATTATCTCCTTGGCCTTGAGTTCTCCACTCACAAATGACAACTTGTCTCAATTGGTGGTTGGGGGACAGGCTGGAATAATGGAAGAGGCTGTGTTTGGGAGGTAACAGCACTTAGATAAATGAGAGAAATGATGGCTATTTATCCACTGAGTGGTCCCTGAGGGGCAGCATGGAGAGAATGCCGTTCTCAATTACCCAGCAGCTCCTCCTTGCCTCTCTACAGTCACACAATCTGGATGACTATTCAGAGCAGCTGAGACCTTCCAGACTTCCACAGAGCAGAGCCCCAGTCCTGTATGGGGGTGGGGGGAGGAAGGGTCAGCTCAATGCACTTCCCGCGCTGCCCATCTGCTTGTGGCTGAGGTCTCAGCTGCACCCAAATTGAAACTGACCACCCTTCGGTCATCAAAGAAAGACGCAGGCACAAATTATGTTCTAAAAACTCAATCTGTATGCATTTGGGCCATAACGTGCTGAGGTTTTATGTAGGGCATAAAAATGTTCTTTAATGGGACAGAAACTGCAAACTACAGTTTTATTACATCCCATAAAAGCTGAAAGGGTTATGATCTTACAGCAGTTCAGATGGCAGGGTGCCACCGGATTTCTCTGGGCTATTGTTAATCAAGAAGTGACCGGAGGGGAGATACTGAATAGATAATGATACCACAATTAAGGTAATCATTGAGGTTGGGAAGAAATATGGGCCACACTAGAAAGGATGACAGTGCACTCTCTTGGCCTGGGAAGTCTCAGTTCCTGCACAGCTTTTATACCCAGCCTCAGTGTTCCTTTCCCCACAGGCCCCCACCTCCCGTATGGCACTGTCTGTGAAAGGGAATGAGGACAGTTGTTTGGATTCTCGTCACGAGCCTTCTCCTGACCCCTCGGCTTACCTGTCCATTCTCACTTGCTTGACTCTCTGACAGTTCATAGGGGGGAGGCACAAAATACATTTTGGCTCTTGGGAATCCAGGAATGATGTTGCTGAGCTGAAATCCAAACATCACAAGCCAGCTTTTCACATCTAGGGCAGAAGCAAAAAACAAAGACTTCTGAAATCACAGGGATAGGAAGGAGGCTGCCGCGGATCTTGCGAAAAGAACAAAATTAATTGGGTGGCTGGGTGTGAGATCTAAGCGATGAGGGTGGCGTTAACCTGGTGACTGGCTCTGGGAACAGGAACCAGAGATTCTTTAGGAAATATTTTATTTAGTTTTGTCCTGTGTGTATTAGTGTTTTGCTTATGCATGCCCACAGAGGCCAGAAGAGGGTACCAGACCCTCTGGAACTGGAGTTTTAGATGGTTATGAGCCACCACATGAGTGCTGGGGGACCAAACCTGGGTCATCTGCAAGAGCAGCATCTCTCCTGCCTAGCCCAGAGATTCCTTTTATGTGTCCAAGGAAGATGTCCTGCCCGTTGCGGCCATTGATAACTACCATGTTGAGATTACAAAGGCCAGTTGTAGAATGGACAGATCTGACTTCTAGTCCCCTTGCTGTGTGACCTTGGCTAGGTTTTGTCTCTCTGTTAACATCAGGTCCTTCAACTTTGAATTAAGACAATAATTGTCCCTACCTCATTGGGTTGATGTAAGGACCAGAGGAGAAAACATATGTAAAGTTAATATGAGTTTCATTTGAAGTAGTTCATATGAACTATTGTTTTTAAAGACTTATTTATGTACTTCATGTTTATGGGTGCTTTATCGGCATGTACATACATACACCAGAAGAGGGAATCGGACCCCAAGGGACTACAGTTATAGGTGATTGCGAGCCACTATGTGGTTGCTGGGAATTGAACTCAGGACCTCTGGAAGAGTAGCCAGTGGTCTTAACTGCTGAGCCATCTCTTCAAACCCTCATACAAAATATTACAGGCTAGGTGGTGTGTCTGAAGCTGGAGGCAATGGCCAACCAGGGGGATGAGTGCAGATTGTTATCATGGTGTAGGACATTTGGGCTGGGGCTCTGCACTGTCTGTCTTACCAGGGAATGTCTTCCGAACTGCACATGATAAACAGACTTTTTTTTTTTTTTTTGGTTTTTCGAGACAGGGTTTCTCTGTGTAGCTTTGCGCCTTTCCTGGAACTCGCTTTGGAGACCAGGCCATCCTCTAACTCACAGAGATCTGCCTGCCTCTGCCTCCTGAGTGCTGGGATTAAAGGTGTGTGCCACGACTGCCTGGTGACTTTTAGTTCTTGAGCCCATTTCTCTAGACCTGTCCTTCAAAGAGTCCTCAAGAGACATGCACTATTACAGGTGAACATTCCAGCCATTGCATTTGGACTTATATCATGTGTGCCACAGATCTTGTGGATGGTCCCAGTTTTCTGAGTAAGACAATGTCCCCTCAGGCCTCCTGACCTCCTTCCACTGGGGTCCAGGGAGCCCTGTACTCATCCCTCACTGCATTTCCTTGTTCACCAGAACCATCAGGCTGGAGTCGAGAAGGACGGAGCTCCTTGTGCTCCTCAGTTCTATGCACAAAGGCACCCTGAGATTGGGCCTCACATCCTGGGCTTGCCTCTTTCCTGCTTCTTTCTACCTCTCCTAAGTTCTGAAACATTTCACTGGACCCCCAGAGTTCCAATCTGCCTTTAGTGAAGCTTGTTCTGTCTTCAGATTTTAATATCCCCTTTTCCTTCTTGCTATAATTCCAACTATCTCTTTCCATAGAGCACTAGTCTCCCTGGCCTTGGGCTCCTCACCTGAATTCTGTGAACTGTACTGCCTCCGTTTCTGACTCTGAATTAATTCTTAGTGATTTCATCAGACAAGTAGTTGCTCCTTCTAACATCTTGACCCCTTAGTTCCCCGACCTCTCACATCTCAACTCTGGACCTTGTCCCTGATAATTCTGGTGCTCCTGGATGCCAGTTTCATACACACAACCTCTGGTACAGCCTCAGCTCCGTATTATCCAACACCAAGGGCCTTCTAGCCATCCATCCCGAACTCCCTTTCCCTGTCTTTCAACTTCCTGCTTCTTTCTCTCTCCTAATCTGGCACCTATTACCTAACCAACTTCTGGACTCATTCCTTGGGGTGTATCTGAAGGTCCACTGTCTGCTCTCACTACATCCTGCTTGCTTGGTGAAATCACAGTACTAATTAAATCCAAGCTGCCATCTATTCCAATTTGCATCTGTGCAGTTGAATGATATTGGAGAAAACACCATCACCATACTGTCAGGTGTCTCTGGAAATCCCTGACCATGAATGTCCAGGGTACCTTCCAGCTGCCTGCAACCCCCTGGCTTTCCTTTACTCCTTTTAGATGTCCACTCACTCTCCTGCATCATCCCTGTATCTGTCTTATCTCATCTCATCCATCCATCCATCCATCCATCCATCCATCCATCTATCATCCATCCATCCGTCCATCCATCTATCCATCCATCTATCATCTACTATCATCCATCCATCCGTCCATCCATCTATCCATCTATCTATCATCTACTATCATCTATCTGTCCATCCATCCATCCATCCATCCATCCATCCACCCACCCACCCACCCACCCACCCATCCATCCATTATCTATTTTTTGAGACATGGCCTCATATGTAGACCAGGCTGGACTGGAACTTGTGGCAATCCTCCTGCTTTCACCTCCTAAGTGCACGGTTAGGCACATGGACCACCACACTCGGCTCTTTCCCCCTCCTGTATATTTTTATTTTTTTTTTTTTTTTTTTTTTTTTTTTTTTTTTTTTTTTTTTTTTTTTTTTTTTTTTTTTTTTTTTTTTTTTTTTTTTCTTTTTCGAGACAGGGTTTCTCTGTGTAGCTTTGCGCCTTTCCTGGAACTCACTTGGTAGCCCAGGCTGGCCTCGAACTCACAGAGATCCGCCTGGCTCTGCCTCCCGAGTGCTGGGATTAAAGGCGTGCGCCACTATTTTTATTTTTCTTTGCTCATTTCTCCCCAAACCTCTGCCATCTGCTTTCCCTTCCTCCCATCAGTGGTCAGCCTTGTTTCCTACTTTTCTGCAGAAACTGAGGCAGCCAGAGAAGGATTTCCTCCAGTGCCATCTCCTGTTTGCCTATGGCACTGTGGCTCAGCTTCTGCACCCGGGAGCACTGATTTTTTTTTTCCTATTCCACTACATGAGCTGTGGATGCTGAGCCCCCCACTGTTCACCTGGTCACACAACTTTTCTTGTCAACTCAAGGCCATCACCCCAGCAATCTTTTCTTACCCCACAGTAGTGACTCACTCCCTCTTCTAATGGATTCGTCCCACCGGCATACCAAATGCTGTTAAACGTCCTACCCAAAATAGTCATTTTCTTATTCTTACTGCCCATTTCATATTCATCTTTACAAAAACCTCTCAAGCTCATTCTAACCTTCTGTACGCATTGCTCCCCATTCTCCTCATTTTCTTTTGACCTCTGCTACTGTGCAGAAATCTCATCTGTCAAGGTCGTGAGTGATCTCAGCATTGCCAAGCCCCATGCTGACATGTTCCTTTTGTGTCTGAACCTATCTGACAAGAGGGAGACGCTCCCCCACCCCGAATTCCTATTAGAATGTGTTGGAGGTGGAGCACACATTCCATGGCGTGCATGTGGACATCAGAGGACAACTTTTCAGATTTTTTTCCTTCTGTCTTTACGTGGGTTCAGGGATTGAACTCACCAGCCTTGAATGATAAGCTCCTTGACCCATAGTGGCATCTCCCCAGTCATAGTCATCTGGCCTTGAGGCCTGACTGCTGCCTCCAGGCTGATGCTGACTCCAAAATGTACAGCCCTGCCTGGCCTTCTTCCAAGCTCAGCCCTTGTGCCTCCAGTCCACTTCCAGCTCGACGTCTCCAAAACTAAACTCTTGTTCTGTCCCCTGCCTATCCCCCTCCAAACATTTATACCTCTGCCCTTCTACCCACCATCCCCAGCTCCTTTCTTTTCTCACTCCCCACATCCAACCCATCAGGAAATCCTCTCCCTGCCTTTCTTTTTTAACATTTGGAGTAAACCTCACCATTTTTAGTTGCTTACCCAATTTAGTGGTCCCCAGGAGATTCAAAATGTTGGCAGCCATTGTCACTACCTAATTCCATGACACTTAAAACCCTCCAAGAACCCACACAGAGATTAGCAGTCAATCTGTATGTCCCTTTCCACAGTCCCTAAGCTGCCTTCAGCCTGGATCTATCTGTGGTTCTGGACATTTCTTACAAATGGATCGTCACTATGGGGTTCAACATAGAGTACATTTTTACTCTTTTCTTCTTTTAAGATAGGGTTTCTCTGTGTAACAGCTCTGACTGTTCTGGAACTTGCTCTGCAGACCAGGCTGACCTTGAAGTCACAGAGATCCACTTGTCTCTGCCTCTCGAATGCTGAGATTAAAGGCGTGCGCTACCACCACCACCTGGCACATTTTTTTACTCTTTATGACAGAATACTATCCCATTGCATGAATAGTCCAAGTTTGATCTATCCATTCATCAGTTGATGGATATTTGACTGGTTCATCCTTTTTTTAAACTACTGTAATAACACTGCTATGAATCTTCATGTATGCATTTTGGCTTGAATATCTATTGTTTTGGTTTGGTTTAACTGTGTGTCAAGGACCCACCATGTTAAAGTCCCCAGGGAGTGTTACTGGGTGGTGGTGGAATCTTTTTTAAGTTTGGTCCTGTGCTAGGTTTGTACCTCATTGGGGTATGAGGTAGTTTTTGTGTGGTTTTTGGGTTCTGTTCCCCCCCCCCCTCCTTGAGACAAGGTCTCAGGTATCCCAGTCTGGCTTTGCACTCACTATGTAGCAGAGAACGACCTTAAACTTCCGATCCTGTCTCCACTTCTGGTGTGCCGGGGTTACAGGTATGCACCACCTTATCTGTTTTCTGTGATGTTGATCATGACCATAGGGCTTCACATATGCTATGCAAGCACTGTCCCTACTCAGCGACACCCCAACCCACCCTTAGAGGTCTTGAGAGGACTGTTATAAAAGGGTCCAGCCTGCCCCTCTCCTGTCCTCTGAGATGTGACCACAGCCCCACAAGTCATTCCAGTATTGTCATCAGCCATGCTGTGATGTAGCCCTCTCAGAAACAGAGCTGTCTGTCATCATGAACTTCCGAATCGTGAGCTAAATGAGCCCTTTTCGCTTTACAAAGTTACCTGCCTTAGGTGTTTCATTCCAGCTGACGAAACTCCCCAGTTCCCTTGATTCCTGAAATGACCTTGGTGTGGATTTTTTTTGGAGCTTCATTTACAGTCTTTGCTTTTATTTTAAAACAATATGAATATGTATTGGCTTCTTGACACATCTGCCACCTCCACCCTCCTGGCCCATTACTATGCCTGGACTTGTAGACTTCTGTTTCCCTGCTCCCAGTCCTTGGCCCACTTATCAGTGCAGTAACCAGATGACTCCCCAGATATGGAACAGATGAGGCCATTTCCTTGCTCAGTGCATTTAGAAGACATTTCTTAGTGTATAAGCCAAGGTCATTAGAATGACCTTTAAAGACCTGCCTCATGATCTCTCTGCTGTCTTCTTCCATTTTTCTTTGGTGTTTTGAGGCAGGGTCTCTCTCTCTAGTCTTAAGTGCATTGTCTTCTTGTCCCAGCCTCCTAAGTGCTGGTGTTAGAGTAAGTACCCTCTTGCCTGGCTATGCTTCTTCTCAAGCATGTTAGGTGCACACCCATCTCTGGATTGTCATGACAGCAAGCTCCTCTGCCCAGCATGCTCTTTCCTAAAGTGTTTTCTGACTCTTTTGTTCTCTAGTGTCTTTCAAGTTTAGCTCAAGTGTAACTGAGGCTAATGCCACCCATTGTACTGAAGATGCATCCCTACCCAATCTTCAATGTCCCAGGGCCCTTCACTGTGGTCAAGCTTCCCTTTAAATCAGTAATCACAGTCTCACATGCAATGCTTTCTGGGAAATATTTATTTTTTGTTATCAGTTTCCCTCACTCAGTGCTCTACCAGGGGAGGAAATTTAAACATTTATTTATTTACTTGTTTTTTTGACTTAGTGTCTCTCTATGTAGTCCCGAATGTCCTGGAACCCCATATGTAACCTGGAATGGCCTCAGATTCACAGAGATCCTCTTGCCTCTGTCTCCTGAACACTGAGATTCAAGGCATGTTCTACCACACTCAGCCCCTAAATAAAAATTTATTTTATTCTCTGATGTCTCCTACACAATGATGCTTGGTACAAACAGATACTAAGTACCTGTGGAATGAATGAATGAACTAGAACATTCCTGGTACAACATACCCTGTACAGCAAAAGTGCAACAGAGAATTCCTCCATACCTGCCCAAGAAACATGTCTGTAGGGGGTCAGGTGTAACTCCTTGTCCTGAGACTCTTATGGGCATTTAATGTTGCTATTGACATTAATAAGGCATAGAACAGTTCTGAGAAGCAATCTGACACTATGGTCCACCTGTCATCTCTGGGAACACATGAATGGCTTGGGAACTACACATGGGTGAGAGCAGAGTTCAGGGTCATATGAGGGCCTGTAGTTCAGTGGCAGAGTACTTGCCTAGCATACGTGAGGCCGTGAGTTCCATTCCCAATGTCACAAAGACAAAACAACATGGAAATCCTTTAAGGATATTATTCTGCCTGGTGTGGTGGCACATCACTTTAATCCCAACATTGGAGAGGAAGAGGCAGCTAGTTTTCTGTGACTCATGAGTTCTAGGCTACACAGGGCTGCTATATAGTGACACTCTGACCCCCCCCCCCAAATGCTATTCACAATAGCTAAGAAATGGGACCAGCCTAGATGTCCATTAACAAATGAACGGATAAAGAGAGAGAGAGAGAGAGAGAGAGAGAGAGAGAGAGAGAGAGAGAGAGAGAGAGAGAGCGCACAAGCATAAATGCCTGGCTTTAGATTATCAGCAGCACGCCCACTGTGGCCAGGCATGTGCTCGGTGCCAGAGGACACTAGTTTGCATCTTTGGATATTTCTAGCTACTTGCCATGATTTCTTATTTTCTACCACTCCCAGGTATCACCTGCACTTTTAGTTACTTACTAATCTAACAAACAAATGAGCCTTTTATTTTATTTATTTTTTTAAATTTGGGGAGATCCGTTTAGAAAAAGAACTCCCCATCACTGCCACACAGGGCAGAGGACTGACTTGCAAACCAAAAACTAACCGTGAAACTGAGAGAGAGAGAGAGAGAGAGAGAGAGAGAGAGGGAGGGAGGGAGGGAGAGAGAGAGAGAGAGAGAGAGAGAGAGAGAGAGAGAGAGAGAGAGAGAGAGAGAGAGAGAGAGAAAACCACGTGTTTCCTGCAGACACCATTTAGGTCTCCGCCAGAGAGTGAGTCTCAGACCAGCTCTCTTGGCTGAGAGATGAGACATGTCAAAGTGGGGTTACTGCATGCCAGCACTAAGAGACAGAGCTCGGAGACCCTGAGAAGTGACTCACCCTCCAGAGTGCTCACGGCACTGAGTCCCTTGTCTGTGTACCATATACACCAGGCCAAATTTCACCAGAGACAGACAGGACTTGGGGTGGGGGAGGCGGGATCTAAGGCAGAGCACACGAAATCCTTGTCCCCACCATCCTCCTCCTCTTTCTTTGAGGGGCTCCCTCCCTACCCCAGGCTCCCCTCAGTGAGCACATCTCTGAGCAGAAAAGCTGTAGTTTTAAAGCAGACTTACTTATGTGGGGAGGGGAGCGCCTGCCATGGCCTAGTGTAGGTCAGAGGACAGCTTGAGGAGTTTAGTTCTCTCCTTCCACTATGTGGGTCTCGGGGATCGAACTCAGGTTGTCAGGCTTGTCAGCAAGCGCCTCTACCCACTGAGCCATCTTGCCTGCCCAAGACGAGGGATTTTTTTTTTTATTTTTTTTGAGACAGGGTTTCTCTGTGTAGCTTTGCTCCTTTCCTGGAACTCACTTGGTAGCCCAGGCTGGCCTCGAACTCACAGAGATTCGCCTGGCTCTGCCTTCTGAGTGCTGGGATTAAAGGTGTGCGCCAGGCAATACTAGGGATTTTAAAGAGACTCTTGTGAACGGGAACTGTGAGGTTAGCTCCTTTTCCTTGTTCCTCCTTTTCCCTGTCAGCCTCCTTCTCTTCCTCCTCCTCCCATTTGTTCTTTTAGCCTGCCTTCCTTCCTTCCTTCCTCCCTCCCTCCCTCCCTCCCTCCCTCCCTCCCTCCCTCCCTCCCTTCCTTCCTTCCTTCCTTCCTTCCTTCCTTCCTTCCCTCTCTCCCTCCTTCCTATGCTGGGATCACAAGTGTGCCCTGCCACATGGGCTCTGTCTGTTCTGGAGTTTCTGACATACTTTGCTCCTCATGGTAAACCTGCGAGACCTCTATTTAAGACCCACACCATCTCCTGGTCCCATCAGGGGCACTGCAGGTCCTTCCAGTCCCTTTGGAGTGGCAAGTGTGATGGAAGACGGGTCCTCTAAACAAATGGCCTGTCCAGAGGCAGATGATGAGGCAGGTGCTAGCCACCCAGCCACTCCTGATAGCGACCCTTCCCGTCTCATATTCTCCACAGCACGGGACCTTGCTGCCACCACCACCACCACCACCACCACCACCACCACCACCACCACCACCACCGCCGCCGCCGCCACCACCACCACCACCATCGCTGCTGTACACTCTCTGAAAATTGTCACAGCGCCTTCCAGTGTTGAGTGTAAATATGCCAAGAGGGTGACATGAAACGGGTGTGGCTCTCCGCAGAGAAATTAAACGCACAATCTCATTCAGCCGTAGCATGCCTTTGGCTAGTGCATCCAAGACTCCTCAGGGAGGAAGGGTAAAAGGGAACATGGCTCGCCCCACTTCTTCTAGAATGTTCACTTAACTCCAGTGTCTGGGGCTTATCCCTTGCTAAAGGGAGCCATTAGCTCAGTCTGAAGGTGCATCTGGAGGTTTCTCCTGTATTCCCAGGACAGTATGCCGGTATGTCTCCATTCCACTCCCACTCTCACTAAAGCATGTATGATTAGCCCTCGCCTTGTGCCTGGCTGATTCGTTGTTTTCACAACTCGGTGAGGTGAGTGTGATTGTTACCAACATTTTGCAGACTAAGGCTCAGAGATATTCATATAAGTCACATAGCAAGTGAGTGGAGAGGCCGGAATTGGTGTTTGGGAATGTTCTCAGACTCTGACATCAGAAGGATAGGGCAGAGGCCAGGTAGTGCTTGGGCTGGCACAGGTCCACTGTGTCCAAGATGGAGCAGTTTCTGCTGTGCCGATTTTCTCTGCCCCAGTGTTCTTGGATGAACTTGGAGCTTTTCCTGCATCAGGAACACCCACTGCCTTTCAGAGAGTGGTTTTCAAGCAGCAGGGGTTCTTTTGGATTCCAGAGGGAGGGACTCTGTTTTTTGTGTTCCTTCTTACGATACATCTTTTTTTTTTTTTTTTTTTCCCCTTTGATTTTTCCAGACAGGATTTCTCTGTGTAGTTTTGGTGCCTGTCCTGGATCTCGCCCTGTAGACCAGGCTGGCCTCGAACTCACAGAGATCCACCTGGCTCTGCCTCCCGAGTGCTGGGATTAAAGGGATTAAAGGATTTTTTTTGGCTTTTCAAGACAGGATTTCTCTGTGTAGGCCTGGCTGTCCTGTCCTGACTGCATCTTAACTGCCTCTTCCACTTAGGTTGTGAGTAGCAGCTCCGACCCCTCTGTGGGTCTCCTAAGTGGCGAATTAAGGCTGATTTAGACAGGGCATGCAGGTGAGCCAGGGTTAGACCTGCTGTTCTCTGCTGAGCCTGTTCTCCAAGGGTCAGCTGGTGGGAGCAGGTGGCTGCAGGTGTGGTCCCGCCTGGCCTGGCTGCTCTCCCAGCCCTTTTCCCGAGCCTGCCACTGCAGCCTCTGTGAGTCTGCCCTGTATTTCAGACTCTCTCTAATTGTTTCTGGATTCAATTTGGCTGGACTTCGTTCAAATTGATTTGATTCCCACTTATTCAGGCTCCATGAAGCCCTGAGATTAGGAAAGCCATCTTGCTGTTCAGAAAACCCTGATAATCTCATTTTTCTTTTTTCTTCTTTTTCCAGGGAACATAGCTGAGGGTCTTGGTGCGTCTGTGAATGGTTTCATGTGGGCCTCGGTTAGCAGCAGGTATCTATGCAGCCTGTTCTGTGGGTTTCTCTTCATTCACTTCTGGCTGATTAGTTTCTAAGAAGTCCAGTGCTAAGCAAGGCTGTGTGAAGCATATTTGTGTGGGACAGGATTTGTTCCTCCGTTCCCCAAGCTGAGACAGATGTGCTCTGCCTCCACCGTCCCTGGGCTTCTTCTTAAACATACTTCTCCTCTCTCCTCCAACACAAATGTCACTTGCTCAGCAAGGCTAAGTAAAGGGGTACTTCCTGTCACTCTCCGGGTAACCCCTTGTCCTGTTTTGTCTTCATAGCACTCACCACTATAAGCGTGTGTGTGTGTGTGTGTGTGTGTGTGTGTGTGTGTGTGTGTGTGTGTGTGTAGGGGCTCCCCAAAGGATACTTTAACTGGAAATGGTAGTGAGTTGGGGACAAAGTCCTGCCAAACGATGGGGAAGAGAGGAAGGTTTGGCAGGGCATCAAAGCAGGCATCATCATCATCTTGGTGAGACCTAGGGAGGAGCCAGCTTAGCCATGGCTCCCGGGTGCAAAAGGTTCCAGCTGCTTTGCTTGGATGTGGACACTGGTTTCAGTTCCTAAAGGTATGTCCGGGATGTGCTGCATGGTCACAGTTGACCCTGGAAGTCAACAGCTGCCGTGGGAGGCACCAGAGCAGCCCTGTGCTCAGGCAGCTCTGGCTTCCTTTCTCATTTTGGAGGATGGACACGTGATCACCTGAAAGTGGGTGCCTCTATGGTCATGGCTAAGAGCTGTGGGTCTCTTGGAACTTGGGGAGCCCCGGTCTTGGGTTTCCTTTATTACTCTTTTATAGAATGCATGGCCAGATGTGATCACCCTTGCCTGCTTGCTGGAAGTTGGCCCTATTGGACCTGACCTGTCTGCATCTCTCTACACATCCCGATTTCAGGACAAGTACTTTGTCCTGCTCCTGACTGTCTATGTCCACTACACCCAAGATCTCCAGCATCTTTTCTGGATGGGTGGACGAGTGGAGGGATGGGTGGACAGAGGACTGGGCAGGGAACCTCATTTCACCACCTTCTTGTTTATCCCATGAGGCAGATCACCCCCCCCCCCTGCGGTGCCTCCTTACACGCCCCTCTGCAAGCTGTTTGTGTCCTGCTGACTTCGGTTTAGAGGTCTTTCAGCCTTAGTTAGCATAAATAAGTCACATTTCTTCTTCAGGTTCTGTTTGACCCAGGCCCTTCTATATTGTACCATATCTTCAAAATATGAACACACACACACACACACACACACACACACACACACACACACACACACACACACACACAGTGAGAGAGACAGACACTTCTCTCTGTCTCTGTCTGTCTGTCTGTCTCTCTCTCTCTCTCAAACACACACACAAATGCCAGCATATACACGCTCAGTCTCTCTCTCTCTCTCTCTCTCTCTCTCTCTCTCTCTCTCTCTCTCTCTCTCTCTCTCTCTCTCTCTAAGTGTTTGGCTTACCCACTGCCGCATCCTAAGAATCTCACAGGTGCTACTACATGGATGGTTTTTGGATAAATGGCTGAGCAGACATCTCTGTGGGAGCAGAGACTTCCTTCTGCCTGGGCCGCTGCTTGCTCTCTGTGTATGTATTTCACCAGGGAACCCTCTGGAGGTCAGGGACAGGGGCTTAGGCATCTGTGCTAACTCACTGCTTTGCTAGTAATGATAACGTCAACACAGGGAGAAGTCAGGCCAGGGCTTTACCTAGAAGGAAGCGTACTTACTTCTCACTGTCTCTCCACGGGGTCCCCTTCACAGAGAAGGAAACTCCCCAGAGAGACTGGGTTGCTAAGCCTTAGGCCTTTTGGTTTACTAGCCATAGAGAGAGAGAATTTGAACTGTATATTTCTGGTCTAGGCCTCTCTGTCAGCCAACTCCTGCTGGGGTAGGAAAGGCTCTCAGAAAAGTCATTTCAATGGAACAGCTGTGAAGTGGTCTGAAAATGCCCAGGAATATCTGCTTCATTATCCCCCCACTTTCCTGGACATGATCCTGCAGTGCCCTGTGTTACCAGCACTAGAGTTTGACCATCATGTGTAAGGCCCTCCCCCACATGCCCAGCATTTCCCCGGGACAGCTGCCTCACAGGAAGTGACTGCTGTACCCGGGCAGCAAGGTCTCACCTGTCACGTAGTTCTTCAAATCCAGTTCATTGCTGAGCGGATTGTTGTTCTTGAACATGTACAGGTTGAAGGGGGCCGGCTCCTTGCCCACGTTTCTCCACATGGTGTAGTCAGGGGATGTCCACCGCCCTGCCAGCACGTCGTAATCACGCTGGGTAAAGTGGACAAGCTTGGTGAGGGGGTCATAGAGGCCTCCGTGGAAGCCAATGACCATCTGAAAATCAGGGTTGGAGTCGTAGTAAATCTCCCCATAGGCTGTATACTGCAGCTGCTTGATCATGAGGCCGTTGATGCTGAACACAGCCAGAGGGGTCCCAGTGTTATCCGAGGCCACGTAGTACTCCTCTCCGCTGCTGCCCTCCATGGCAAAGAGGTGGCCCTGGAGGTCATAGTAGAGCGAGGTGATCTCGGAGTTGGAGTGGTTGTAGACGTGGGTGATACGCGTGGGGTTGTGGAGGTCGGAGTAGAAGTACTGCAGGTGGTGGCCGAGGTTGGTCTTGTAGGAAGCCCGTCGGCCCACGCCGTCATAGCGGTACTGCACGCTCCACCCACTGGCCTTGTTGTACGCCCTCGTCAGGAGGCCCTTGGAATTGTATTCAAAGATGTCAGACCCTCGCTGGCACAGATAGCCATCGTCATCGATTTTGTACTGCACATCCCCCAGCCTGGTTATCCGGTCACGGAGGTCATAGCGTAAGGGCATGAGGCGAGCACTGTTTCCTGGGTTTAGCAGGTGCAGGTTCCCATTGAGGTCATAGCTGTAGCGCCAGGTAGGCCGGTCATTGACTGCCACACTCTGGAGCTGGCCATCCCCATCATAGTCATAGGTGTACTTGGTGGTGTTGGCATAGGGCCCCAGTTTCAGTTCCCTCTTGATGACTCTGCCCATGCTGTCATATTGCACTGTCATCCAGTACATGAGCGACCGGAACATCTCATATTGCACTTCCTTGATGCGCCCGTGGGTGTCAAAGTGCTTGCTGAGTGTCATGACAGCAGTGGTGATGATCTGGTTGATGTCATAGTAGATGACCCCAAACTTGCCAAAGTGTTCCACCTTGCCTGAAATCTCGTCATAGCGGTAGAGGTCGACAGGAAGGGGAGTCTCACTTATGACGGGTTTGATGCTGGCAATGCGGAAGCTGTTGTCGTGATAGGTGTAGTCAAACCTGGCGTTGATCATGCCTTCCTCAGAGAACCTGTAAATCTGCTTGTCTACAAGGGGCCCAACCTTGCGGTACCTGATGGTACAGGAGAAGCCCCCGCTTTGGAGATTGACCATCTTCAGAACGCCAGTGGTCTCATCGTAGCCAAAGGTGACGGCTGTGCTGTCGTAGACGATCTCCGATAACTTGGAGAGTTTGCCATACTTGTAGAACACCTGGCGCCCAGTGCCCAGGAAAGATGTCTTTAGGATGCGGCCGTCATCACTGTAGTCAAAGATGACGGATGCATTGCTTTCGGGTGGGTTGTAAATGTTTCGGATGTAGCCAATGGAGGTGTGTGTGGACATGCTGTGCCGGGCGACACTGGGCATAGTGACTGCGTGGAGGCGATCAGAGGAGTCATACTCGAATATGTACTGACGTTGGCTCTGCAGCAGGAGGACCATAGACTGGGGAGGAAATAGGAACGGATGAGTTGACTCTTTTTGACCATGCACCCAAAGGGTAGAATTAACCCCATTTCCCTATGTGTCAATTCAAAAGCCATGGGGGGTAGAGAACTTTTTCCCCTTATTTTTTATTCTTTCTTTTTCTTTTCCCTCCCTCCCTCCCTCCCTCCCTCCCTCCCTCCCTCCCTCCCTCCCTTCCTTCCTTCCTTCCTTCCGAGACAGAGTTCTTATCATGTAGCCCTGGCTAGCTTAGAACTCACTATGTAGACCAGGCTGACCTGCAATCCACAGAAATCCACCTGCATCCATCTGCCTCCTAAGCACTGGGATTTTAGGTGTGTACCACCACACTTGATAGTGTGTGGAGCTTTGCCCAAAGACTAAAGAGGCTCATATGGTACTGACGGTTCATGGTGGTAACTCAGAGCAAACCTTAATGAGGATCTTGTGAAAAGATATACCGACTCAGTGGGCCTACGCGGGGTCTGAGAGTCTACATTTGTGCTCCCCCCACAAAGATGATACAACGTTGCCTGTGGTGATTGTGGAGGGTCTGGAGGACTGGCAGAAAGCATGGGGCTTGTCCCCAGGTTCAATGATAAGAACTCCATTTAGAGCTGACCTGCCACTGGCCACGCTGGAGAGAAGTGTATATGCTGTTTTTACCGCCTTTGATAAAATCCAGAAGCACATCTTCCTTTGAGAAACTGGGAGAAAATGAAATGCTCCACAATCAGTGACCCTGGGAAGGGCTAGCCTCAGCAAGAGGTAGCTGGGAGACTCCTGCCTCCCAGACAGCCATGCCAGGCTACTATGTCAGAGTAAGAACAGCATTAGGTAAGGACTCTTTTTATAGAGCTAACTGCTTTGTATATGAGTTATACATGTGTGTGTGTGTGTGTGTGTGTGTGTGTGTGCATGTGTATGCCTGTATATGTGTATGCATTTCACCTGTGTGTGTCCATGGAGGCCAGAGGTTGACATTGGCTGTCTTCTTCAATTGCTCTCCACTATGTATATATGTATGTATGTATGTACATATGTATGTATGTATGTATTTATTTTTGAGACAGAATCTCACTATGTAGCCCTGGCTGTCTTCGAACTCACAGAGATCTGCCTGTACCTTCCCTGCAGGGGCTGGGACTAAAGGTATGCTCTGCCTTGTGTGGCAGCACTTTACCTTTGGAAAGAGGGTCTCTCACTGAACCTAAACTTACCATTTTGTCTAGGCTGCCTGGCCAGCAAACTCCTAAGAGTTTCCCGTCTCCATCCTCACTCCCCAGCACTGGGATTACAAGTGTGCACCCCCACGCCTAATTCTGGGATTTACAGGGGAGTGGCAAACACTTTTACCCACTGAGCCGTCTCCCCAGCCCCTGTGAATTATCCGAGTAATGTGTTGGTGAGAAAGGAAGACTCATGGAGCAAACGAAAGGACCTGCACAGGGACTAGATGGTCAGGGCAGCATTTCACGGTCTCAGCAAGTGCTCTTACAGGGCCTCTTTATTCTGTTCCTCCACCAGGACCTTTCTCCAGCAAGGAGCCCCAAGTCGGTATGGACAGACACAGGGGACTATGTGGATGATCCGCTGGCTGCTTTGGCTAAAGTGGGAAGGTGTAGCTGTGTGTACTCTAGTTTCCAGCAGACTTCCCTCCCCTAGTGGCTTAATTTAGGGCAAGCAGAAGGGACTCAGCAAGTTCCTAATTCATAAGTAATGCTTTGTCTGGCGGTCAGTGGATGGCTCTGTTCCATTCAACATCACTGCCTTTTTCGTTTTCATAATTAAATCAAACGATTCATCCTCTTTTTGTCATTACTGGCTGTCTAGCATCTTTTTCTCCTTCTTTCAATGGTAATAGCACTGAGCAATGAATAACAGTTTCCTGTGGGCTCTTTCTCCCCATCAGTGCCGGGGGGATCATGAGGGGAGCCCTGTGGAGTTAGTAAAGACGTGAAGATGACTTATGGCTAGGTATCTCAGGCTGGCTGAGAGAGGGCGGTGATGGGAGTGGGAAGCGGGAGCAGAGGCCCTGCTGATGGGATGTGCGGCATGGTCACCCACCTTGTCAAGATAGGAATAGCTCCAGACTTTCCCGTCAGCGAACATGCGAGACACAATCCGACCCTGCTTGTCGATGTCTGTCCTCTCGCTCATGGCCCCACGCTGAAGGCCGGCCAAGCGCCCGTTGAAGAAGTAGGAGACATTGACGGCTGCCAGCCCGCTGCTGGGGAGCCACAGGAAGGGGCGGCCCACCTGGTCGTAGATGATTCTCAGGGTGAATTTCCGGTGGTCGTCATAGATCTTCTCTGTCCGGATGTTCCGGTCATAATCAATGGACAGGAGGTTCCTCCCATGGACCTGGGGAAATACAAGGGTCCCGTTTGAAAGGCGTATACCAGGCTGCTGTGGAGGATCCAGCTGGGGTGACCAAGAAGGGAGTGTGCAGAGGAGGAAGAAACACGATGATACTCCATTTACGTTTTCAGCTTCAGCGTTTCTGTGCACATAGGAAATGGTAAGGTCTGTAGAGCGCTTTGGGACCCGAGTGAGGCTGCTTTCGGTCAAATGTGGCTGCTGTGAGCAGTATAGGAGCCTGGGCACCACACACTTCCAAAGGCTGCCATCACATCTGGAAAGTGTGCACGGTGAGACCGTGCAGTGTACAGAGCACACAGCTGTGTATCACAGCCCCAACTCAAGGCTTTGGAGTGCCTTACCAGTCTACCCTCGGAGTAAGACAATTTATGGTTTTTTCTACAATATAATCCTTTTTTTTTTTTTGGCATATCTTCAGCCACCAAATCTAATAATCTTAAAGAGTAAGGACTGTGATTCCTTATGAAATATTGTGTGGAGGTGGCTAAGAGGGGGCACAGGAGGGCTCAGCAACCCACGTTTTACAAAGATCTGGGAGTATAAAATTAAAAAAAAAACCTATAAAATTCCAATAGGAAGTCTTTTATTTTAAATATCTAGAGGAAAATCTCGCCATTGCAAGATGCTGTTGAGGAGACCTTGGCAGGGTTGTGAATTCTAACAAAGGGAAAAAAAAAGTGATTTACTTAGATTTGAAAGGAACAGGGGAACACGTCCAGACATAATTTAATATTTATTTGGAAGTTGATCTGATCAGAGGAGAAGGACTGTCTCAAAAGGCAGAGCTTGGAGACTAGACTCTGGTTAGGGGCAAAGGAGAGGGACTCTTGGGACTCCCGAGCCCCGCGTGCATGGCTGCGAGGGAATGAAATGAAGCCGCCTCAGCCCAGACTCTTACAACATAATTTACTGCAACTCCACACGTCCCTGGGGTGGCTGCCGAGAGCCGGGGAGACATAAACACGCAGGAGAAGAGTCGGTAGCTGTCTGCTGCCTCCTCGCCCGACCCTCCTAATGCGGCACCTAATGAAGACGGCGGTGATGACGACCACAGTAATGCTGACAAGATGCGCATGTGCCGAGCGCTGACAGGGGTCAGGTCAGAGACTTGGGCTCAGTTAGGGCTCTCCAAGACCCCTGACACAGGAAGAAACCCCGAGACTGCATACACGTGTTCAGAGTCACACCGCAGGGGCCGCGAGACGGCTCACCGGTAAGAGCGCTTGCCGTGCCAGGATAAGGATCTGAGTTCAGATCCCCTGCACCCACATCAAAAGCTCAGTGTGACCACGTGCGTGCGCCTGTGACCTCAGTGCTGTGGGGGTGAAGGTAGGAGGATGGGCGGGGCTTGCTGGATGTCACCTAAGCTCCAGGGGCAGTGACAGACCCTGTCTGAAGAAAAAAAAAAGGTGGAGAGTGACAGCAGGGTGTCCTCCTGTGGTGTCCATGCTTGGGCACAGGTGGACACATGAATATCACACACACACACACACACACACACACACACACACACACACACACACACAATCACGCAGCAGTGAAGCAAGTGTTGGTCTGAACTCAGGCCTGACTTATCCAGTCAGCTCCTTTGCCATTTGAGCACCTTCCCAGCTCCCTGAGTGCCTGGTGACGTGTAAGAGGCCGAGGGGCCAGGGAAGCATTGTGTCAGCCCTGGGGGATTTTGTTTTGCAACTTGTATGGAGATTGTAGTGTTAGCACCTCAGGGACCGGCATTCTGGGGAAAAGCTCTGTGTCCAGGCAAAGAACTGCATTTTCCAGCTTCCTTTGGGGACGGGAGCCGCCTACAAAGAGGAGGTGGTAGTCGCTGGCTGTGTATGTGAGGAGCTATCCTTGGAAGAAAGCTGGCTCGCTGAAAAATTGCAGCTTTTGCTCTTCCCACGGTCCACCTTTTCCTGGGTGAGATGTGGATGCAGTGACTGGAACCTAAGCATCCACTTGGTGACTATGAGGTGAGTTTTTTTTTTTTTTTTCTTTTGAGACAGTGTTTTCTACCACAGTTCAGGCGTGTCTGGAACTCACTTATATAGCTCATATTGCAGCTCATGCTATAAACTCAGACTTGTAGCAATCCTTCTGCCTCAGTCTCTCAAGTACTGGGATCACAGGTATGAGCCACCATGAGGTGATTTTTGAGGATGGAACCTCTAAGATGGTGGCTCAAACAGGATAAAAATATCCAAGACCTTAGCTGTCAGTCACCCACACATTCATGAATGGGTTGCTTCTAGGCTTTATCGTAAGAAATACAAACCTATATCTTACATAAACTTTTGTTACTTCTCTTAGCTTTGTTTCATCTTATTTGTCTGCATGTATATCTGTGCACCCTGTGTGTGCAGTGCCTGTGAAGGCCAGAGGAGGGTGCTGGATCTCCTGGGATGGGAATTACGAGCTGCCGTGCAGGTGCTGGGACTTGAGCCCAGGTCCTCTGGAAGAGCAGCCACTGAGCCATCTCTCCAGCCCCAAGCCTGTGTTACTTATAATTTCTGTCACTAGCATTTGAAAGCAATGCACAATCTCCTAATACTTTAATTGGTACTGTGTTGATACTTTCTGTAACTTAACATTATTTCAATCTTCACAGTTTCTGTAGAACTCTCTCTTTCTCGGCCTCTCCCCTCGCTCTCTCTCTCCACCCCTCCCCCCATGTGTAGGAACATATATATGGGAGCCAGATATCAATATTGGGTGACAGAGGGTCTCTCAGGGTCTCACTGCTGGAGAGCAAGCCCAGGGTTCTGCCTCCACCTTCCCAGCACTGGGATGACAGGTTGCACTCAGGCACCCACCCAGCTTTTACGTTGGTGCTGGGTGGTCACACTCAGGTGCGCATACTTGACAGGTAAATACCTTACCGGATGAGCCATCTCTGCGGTCTCTAGAAACACAGGGGTGACTGAGCACTGAGGGGTCACTTCCACAGCTGCACAGGAGGATTAAACTCAGGAGACATCCAGGCCCTTGCTGTTCCCAAGGAATCCTCCCCAAGAGGGGAAGACTAGATGTGTGAGCCAGAGTGTAGACCAGACAGTGAACCCGGGGATGGAGACGGGAACTAAGCTGATAGGGACTTAAAAGGAGACTCAACAATTTAAGGGGAATATTCCTAGGAACAGATTTACAGCATCTGGGAAGGGAGTCTGGAAGCCAAAGCGAGAGAAAAGCTTTCTTTTCTTTTCTTTTTTCTTTCTTTCTTTTCTTTTTTTTTTTTTTTTTAACATCCAAAACTTAATGCTGTCAGAATTCTTGGGAACCTTGTTACAAGTCAGTTATCATTTCAGAACAAACCCTCAGGAATGACTCCCTAGTGCACACAGGACCCAGGAAAGACATTTTGAAAATCACTGGTTGGTGTTGGCAAATGTGAGATTTCTATTAAAAGCCCAGCCCTTCTCATAATTAAATGTAATAAATTCACCGAAAGCCCCACCAAAGAGTTCAGGCCAGTTGTGTAATCTAATCAAAAATATTTAATTCTAAGGGCAGTGTCTATAAGGAGGGTGCTGGGGCTGTATGATGTAAGCCAATGGAGGGTCCACCAGGCGTGCTCGACTTTCTGGGGGTGCCTGCCCCCCGGTTTAGAGTGTGCAGGGGCTTTAATTTAGCCACACTGTTCTCTTATTCCAAATTAAATTACCCGACTCGCAATATTTAAATTAACCTTGAGGCTTCCTGGAGAACATAAAAGTTATTTTGAATTATTTTCACTGCCAGGATCAGCACAATTCCCTTCTCAGCCGGCTCGGCAGGCATTCAGCGATAGAGAAACCAATTTTTAAATTAATACAATTTTGTGTTTGTAAGGAAGCCATTATTTTTAATTATCGGGCGTTTTCCTCAGCCTAGCTTCCCCAGTTAATAAAACTCAGCTATTTAGCAAGGTTTTTATTTTTGCAGAGGGCAGATTTTGGGAAATAGTTTCCCCTCTGGGATTTCCCCCCAGCGTGTTTTGATCTCACCAAGTGCATGCCTGTCACAGGAAGGCTCATAAAAAACACAGAGAAAAGGAAACACTGTCGTCAAAATGGCCCTGCTGGGCCCATCGCGGGTGACTCTAACTCAGCTCTAGGGGCAACAGGAACGTGTGATCTGAGAAACACAAAGGAGGAAATTACATTTTGCTAGCCCCCTCCCAGGAAATGGAACTGTAACACAGCAGGACAGATTTCAGCTAGACACACAGAAGAACCCTTCGCCCATTTTGGCTCCCAGGATGGGAAACCCAAGGAGACGGACCAGGATGCTGTGAGAGTCTCCCATGTTTAAAAGCAGATATGCCTGCCTTTGAGTTTAGTTATTCACTTACCCAAAGGAAAAGCCTGCCTAGGTGACATTCTCACTCGCTTTCTGGGTCAGTCCTCGGGGACTTAAAAAGCATCCATCCCCAGATGCCACTGAATAAAACCCAGCACCACATGGGGATCAGCGTTTGTGCAGACAAAACAACTTGGTATAAATTTAATATTAGCTTAAATAATGCATCATTAGAGGGGGAGCCTCTGTAAACACATTAAATAATGGATTCCCCGAGCAAACATTATTTTTGGATGACTGGCTCTTTTGGGTGGTGATGGGGAGTGGGAAAAGCGAAGGATCCAAATCTTGAGTCAAGGTTTGACACTGATTCATTGCAAAGCCACATCGTCACTGACAGTACCTCAGTTTCCCATCTGTGGTAACCTGCAAGGTCCTGGTGAATAGGTCCTTTCTCTTAAAATTCCATGTCCCTGGGGCCATGTGTGAGGATGGAGGTTGGAATGGGATGAATGTATGAGCCCTGTCAGCTCTGACCACCTAAAGCGCTATTATGGAAAATCAAGACTAGAAAATGTGACTTAGGTCATCGGTGAGCGTCAAACATCTGAAGGGCTTTGCTCCAAAGGATAGCCAGTCATTCCAGAAGGCTCTCCCAATCTAGAACTAAGGCAGAGGTAGAAGGGAGTGACTTTTCATAACATCAGCTCATCCCATTCATTCATTCACTCACTCATTCATTCATTCACCCATATGGTATTTACCAAGTATCTATTTGTGTGCTTGCTACTGTGACAGGCCCTGAGACAGAGCCAGCTAACTTCCAGGGAGACGTCAGTAGAGACAGGTGAACTCTGAATGAGAATGGGGCAGTAATGAGGGTGAACATCAGCAGGCAAGCACAGAACTGGGCAGGACCTGGAGCCAGCACAGGGGCTGACCACAAAATTCCCAGAGGATGTGCCGAGACCGAAGCACGAGCAAGACTTGGATAGGAAGGCTACCCCTCAGCAATCTTCCGCATCATCACTAGTTACACCCATGGAGGCTGGCTGGGTCTCAAAGATCCTCACCACAGCCAAGGAGGCTCTGGCCCCTCCAGCTCCCCTCAGCTGGTCAACTCCATTCACCCTGTTTTTGTTTCTGCTCGGGATTCAGGGAATCCTGTCTCCGCCAATTCAGGGCCCTTGAACATGCAAGGGCCTTAGTACGGAGGGCTTTTCTTCCACCCCAGGGCCAGAGAATCCCAACACTTATTCTTCATTCGGTTTTCAGCTCAAATGACATTTTTCTCAGAGTAGCTTACCTCACGTATTACCTATTCTTGACCTAGGCTTTTCTTCAGAGCATTGCCACAGTTTGTTTATATGACATTTATTTTATCATTGCTTGTGTTGCTTTGCTAACACTTAAGGGGTGTGTGTGTGTGTGTGTGTGTGTGTGTGTGTGTGTGTGTGTGTATGCCTGCGTGTGTTTAATACTTCTCCCCATTCCATCCGAAATAGTAAATTCTTGCTTGTGTATATATGCTTGTGATCCTAGCACTTGCGAGGTTCAAACCATAGGACTGGCAGTTTGAAGTCAGTCTGGGCTGCATATCGAGACCCTGTCTTAAAAAACAACAATAAAAACTGCAAGAAATGCCCTATCTTTGACAGTTGTGGGCACAGGGCCATGCCAACAGCCTCCAGTCTTGGCTCAGACTGTCCACAGTGCTAGCTGCCCTTCCTTACCCTAGCCACCCTAAATCTACCACCCTGCTCCCCCATTCTCTCTCCTCTGCTTTCTACTTCTGGGCCTTGCATTCCTACTCTACTAGGTCTCCAGCTCACTTGGCCCTTGTCCCCTCATCCATGGAAGACAGGGGACAGAGAGGAATTAACAGCCTGGGGGCTGGATGCCTTACAAACTCATTCTCCCCTTCCCCAAATAAACTTGAGAGTTCTGAAACAAACAAACAAACAAACAAGCAAGCAAACAAACAAACAATCTACCAACAAGCGGGCTGGAGAGATGGCTCAGTGGTTACTGCATGTATTACTTTTGCAGACGACCTGGGCCAATCAAGTTCCCAGCACCTTGTTGGGCAGCTCACAACTGCCTGTAACTTCAGCTTTAGGGAATTCAATACCCTCTTCTGGACTCTGAGGGCACATGGCACATACTGCCCCTCATATACACATAATTGAAAAAAATAAAACAAATCTTTAACACAACAATCATGACTTTCTAGTACAATAAGTTATCCAAAAGGAAAGTACTGTTTGCTTAGGGAATTCACGGTTCAATGTGAGCAGAGGCTTGCCCTTTGAATTATGTGTAATTTAAGCTAATCAAATTCAAGGTGCTGCAAACTGGTCTGGATGCATCACCACGTTCTCAAGGTCACACAGGATCCCGTCTGTTTTGGTCATAAATACACACGGAGTGGTTAGTAAGTGTGTCCAGACTATAGCGGGTACTGGGAGAAGAAAACACCAGGCAGGTGGAGAATGAATGTGTCATGGCATGGAGGGACAGAATCCAGGCTTTCAAGACAATAGAAGTATATTAACAGAACTGCCTGGGCGGGCCCTCCACAGGACTGAGTTCAGGAGGTCATGATCACCCGCACACATGCACATCCCCCCCTTGCTCCAGACACACTGTGATTTGGTACATAAACAAAAGTAATGCACACCAGTATGTAACTGTGGTGTCATATTAATGATATGGAAACCCAAACACAATTACTAACTCCCACTTCATATTGGAATGCTGATAACACAGACACCAGCATCACAATGGAAGATTATCTCGGAAGCAATTTTTCTTTTGTCCTCATACCTACCCATGGAGCTGTTTCTTGTATTTGCAATCTCTATGTAAATCACAATCAAGAAGAAATACCCCTAGTGACATGTGCCCTCGTTTTTAGAGAGAATCAGGCACAAATTCTTGCTAGGAAAAAAGAAGAGGTTTTTAGATGGTAATGGAAGTGTTCATTTTGGTCCCCTCTCCCAGGAGCCTAGGAGAGAGACTTACTGGGCTGAGGAGAAGGGCTTCTAGTCTGCCTTATGGCCAGGCTGTGGAGGGATGGAGGATGCAGATTTTTTTTTTTTATTTTAGTTTAGCATCCTTTCCTTTGGGTAGAGGACCCTCTTTTTCCAAATGTTCTTCATTCTACATGACTCCCTTACAAGAGTCAGGTTTGGACATGTGACCTGAGCCTGGCCAATCACAGGACTATCACCCTAGCGAGCTACCGGAGCCACCAATCACAGTTCCTCCATGGGACTGGTTTTTTTTTTTTTTTTTTTTTTTTTGTTGTTTTTGTTTGTTTGTTTTTTAACTCAGAGATTCTGTCCTCTGGTTCTACCAAACTGAGATGATGTAAGACTTTGGCCAAGTCTTCTCCCCCCCCCCCCCCATGTGAAGAGAGCACCAGCCTACTGCACAAGAAAATTAGGCTAATTGCCAAAATCAATACTGTTGGGAAGCGGGGAGGGGGCTGTGGGAAAGAGAAGAGAGCAATGTGAACCTGATGACATCTTGGACTCTCTAGGTCAGCTCCCCCCTTGTGGAGGCCCACTTCGTGAGACAATGCATGCCCCGCTTTATCTTGCTATCCTGAATATGTGTTGCAGAGAAAGATTCTGGACAGATTGGGGGTGGGGGCATGTGCTTCCAACTTCTACCTTCTTAGGGTAGGGGAGAATTTCTGTGGTAAACATCTTCCAAGTGGAGCCTAAAGAGGATGTACTTATCACATCTTCCCACAGGACACTTGTCACTAGTGTGGTAATGTGACATGGTCCCTGCAATCATGGAGCTGAGAGATGCTGTGAAGCAGTTTGTTTGTTTGTTTGTTTGTTTTTTTGAAATACCAGAGAGCATAGTGAGAGGTGTGGAGGAAAGCAACAGGAGGTACTCTTTCAAGAGACAAGTCTTTGAGGAGGCATGATGAAACTCTTTCTTGCCTCGCCTGATCCTGGGCAGGAAACGTGCGACCGATCCATCAAATTTTGTCTACAGCACCACCATCATCTTACATGTTCCCAGTCTACAAGGAGGAATGTTTGGCCTGTTCAACGGTTAAGACATATCTCTGATTGGAGGACCGTGACAAGACAGGTTACCGGGAAGGGTTAGGACTTCACTGGCTGTTCTGTTACAGGAAAGTTCTTCGCTGGGAATTTTGGACACCTCTCAACACTGGACCACTCAGAGCCTGGCCTCACAACCCCAAGTGGTCAGACTCAGAAGACGGCTGGTGCTGGGGAGAGGCCAGACCATCTGGTCTAGCCTGTGACACTGCCAGTTGCCATCCTGGCTCCTTAGACTCACTCCAAACGCTGTCCCTGGGGAACAACCTATGGCACGGCTGTGACCAGCCACATCTTCCACTCCCTTCCTGGTCTCCTCATCCTAGAAGGCAGGGCTGGGGTCACCCTGCCGCCCACATCTATTTCGGCTTTCAGTGTCTGGCCTCTCTCCATCATGCTCAGAGTCTGGCACAGCCTTCCTGGTCTACGCGGTCACGTGAAAGGCCTCTTGGAAGTCAGCACCGCACGGCAGCCAGACTTGCTGCCAAATCCTATTAATCATGTGTGTTGCGATTCTCCCAGGCCTCTCCCTCTCCTCTCTCGTTTTCCCCTGCTGGAGACCGGTTTCTAGTTTGCATTACTGTAACAGCCTCTGAGCTGTCCCTCTCCTCCTGGCTGGTCTCCTCCTAGTCTGTCTTCCTCTGCACCCAGGGAAGCTGGAGAGATCTTTCTAATCCACGCATCCCCACACATCACTCTGCTAATTAAGCCCTGGGACAACTCTCCACGGCTCTCAGGATAAATACCGGCCTAGCATAATATTCCCTTCCATGTGGCCCTGGCTATTTTTTTCTCAGGCCTCATGAGTTTTGGGGTTTTCGGAACTGCTTCTCCCTGCTCCCCTGCACGCTCCTGTATCTTGGCCTTCTTGAGGGTGTCTCTCTCTCTCTCTCTGTCTGGAAACTTCTTTCCGGTATCTTTGCCTAGCTAATTTCTGCTGCTCCTCAGAACTGACTCTGACTTCCCTGAAACCCTCCCTGGTCTCTTGTCAACCCTGTGACCTGATTTGGGCTCCCCAAATCTTTTGGTTTTTCCCTGGCAATCAGAAAAGCCATTTTCCAAGCTCCCTTGGGGTTAACACAACTGTCCTCTCCTGGGTGTGTGGAATGGATGCATGTGACATGCAGGCTAGCTCACTAAGCTCCCATGACGTCTTTAAACTCTTCCTCTTCTACAGCAGCTTCCGGGACACGTGTGTTTGATGTGGTAGGATCCCAACGTAGAGCAACTGGGTTTAGTCGTCATGAGTCGCTGTGCGGCTTGTCTGGACTGTGATGCATTAAAGCTTCTGAAAGGTCAGGGCCTATTTGTTACCTGTGCCATGGATTACCTGCTCCTGGCTGATACAGTGTGTGCTCCCTTTCCTTAATGCTGTGCTGCTTGCAACGTCCTGATCATCATGGACTGAGACAGCCTGCTTGCCCTAGGGGCCGACAGATGTCGCTAGTTTAGGGGCTACAAAGCTCCTAAAAGGAACTCATGAAGCACAGGGAGAGAAGGCCAAGCCAAAGTCCCCCAAAACACTATGCTCAGCACCTCCCCCACACCTTTCCTCCAACAGCTCCCCACCCCCCAGCAGTTTCCAGGAGTTTCTTTTATTTCATTCACTAAACAGTTTATGAACTGAATTAAAATAAATGAGATGCAAATAAATTCCAGGCTTTCTCCCTCATTTTCAAATTACATTTTCAGTCCACTCAACCTGTTATAATCTCATAGTGATTTTCATTTAAGAGAGCTAAATGGATATGTGATTATTGTTACAGGAACGAACACCAGACAATTAAATGTTGAGGTGTTGATAGATAAAACTGTGTTTTGATTTGCATAAACATGATGCCAGCAAGTCTAACCCTGGCAGAAATTCAGTTATAAGACTTGCGTGCCTAACTTCTGTTAATTACCACAAGTACCATTATTAAGAATTTTAATATTCAGAGTTGGGATTATTGCCATTTTATTTTAGGGCCACATTTATCTTTATTTTGAAAACTTAGTCAAAACGCATAACTAATTTATCAAGGAAAAGGCATGATTACTACTTATAATCAACTTCTACAGTGCAGCATATCAAAAATCAATTACACAGCCCTGAATCCAGTCATTAAGGATTTAGCCACTAATCTTATTCCATTTTTGTCTTTAGGAAGATATTGCAGCTTGCAACTTTGCAGATATCAGCAGAGGAAGAAAAACATGGGAGTCTGCTGATAACCTAATGTGGAGAATTAAACTCTAGCCAGACAAAGGCAGAATCTTAATATAGAGTGGCCTGGCTCTGCAGGGAGGTCACCTGCCTGGCCGGGCTTCGGAAGTTATGACCCATGTTTGGCAGGTACTCAGTCTTCTACTCCCAGGAATTCTGGAGCATTGTTTTGATTTTGCCTCACTCTGTGGCTGACTCTTTTCCTCGGGCCTGTCTTGACCTGCGATTTACTTAGGTCTTTATTAGTTTACTTCTTGGCTGTCTCCTCTTTCCTGCCCCTTGCCCCTGGATGCAAGTGGCAGGAAGGTCAGAGCTCTGCCTGTGTGACATCTGCCTTAAGTATCCAGCACAGGGCCTGGCCCTAAGTGCTCAGTAAACATGCTTTGGATATGATGAAGACAGGTTTCTGGCCATCATCTCCTCACGCTGGGAGAAGGGTTGTCACCACGGTAGGAGTAGGTCCCTCTGTGTGACAAGAACTGACAGGAACAGGATCCATCATGCTTTGATCATCTAAATAGGAAGATGTGTGGGACTGTGGCTAAGAATACTGACCAGTGAACAAGACAGAGAGGTGGACCTGGGGTCAAGTCCTGGCTTAGCCTTGAATTTTAGTTATTATGTCCTGACATCTAATTAGCTTCCTTGAACCTCTGCTTCTCACCTGAGATCCCAACAGGCTCTTGAAAATATCACAGTAACACAAATAAAGCATTTAATGTAGTGCCCATAGCATAGCTTTTTGCAGTGAGTGTGTTTCTGTTAGCTTTTGCATGGATGCCCTTAATAAATGTGTTTCTGTTAGCTTTTCAAAGATGTAAGTTAGGGCTGGTCAAAACTTCCTATTGCACATTTTTTTTTTGTTCCTTCCTCTTGGGATACCTTCCTGATTCGTCAGGCTAGCTAGCAGACATCTTCTTTTGTGACCACACAGTATCCCCAAGGGAACCTGTCTGCACACACCCTGTGATCATCCTGCGTCTGCATTTCCGGAAGAGCATCCCTCCTTGGCTGTGAATAACACACTTTATACTTTTGTTCTTCTAGTGTTTAGAAAATGACCAAGCACACAGTGGGCACCAGCCCTGACTCTTGTGTTGCACTGTCCAGATAGTGACAGCTGAGGGAGGAGATGGCAGGTGCAAAAGGAAGACCAATACCTTCTCCCGCTGAGGCACCCTGTGAATCTACCACGGGGGTCGCTGTCTCGGGAAATGGAGGGATTTTTTCCCCTAAGCCCAGAGGAATGCATCTCCCACCTTCTGAAAGTGGAAAGGCGTTCTGGAGGCCTAACGTTCTCCTCTGCAGTGTGAGGAAGGGTCCCGTGCCCTCCAAGTGCATGGCAGGGCAAGGATTGACCTGCTTACCCGAAGCTTCCTCCCGAAGATGGTGACTTTGCCTTTAATCTGTTCCTTCCTCAGGCGCCACTCGATGGAGTTTAGGCCGTTCTCCATGGGCAGCGAGATGTTGCAGCGCCCAATGGTGGGGGTGATGGTGCCCGCCAGGACGTGGGGCTCACTGTGGAAGCTGACGCCCATGCCGTTGGCGTACATCACCCGCAGGGTTCCGTTATTGCAGAGCTGGTAGCTGTTTCGCACTTGATCTGGAAGAATGTTAGTGGGGGTGGGGATGGGGAGAGAAATTATCCACTCGATTAGTCAGGAGAGAATAGAACCCCTATTTTTACAGGTTTCCATGGTGCTCTGCAGCTGTCAGTCTGAGGCTGCCTTCAATTAGCACACACACAATGGGAAGGTGAGTAGCAGAGATGTTACTGATCCATGGGAAGGAAAACATTATTAATATGTGGCACTCCAGAAATAATTATGCCGTGATATTTTTCTTTTACTCACTGAAGACTATTAATAGCACATTTAAACATTTAAAGATGTCTATTGCCTACACAATTTGTGTCAATCAAATCCCTGAACTTTAACATATATATTTTAGCTTATATGAAAAAAAAAATAAATGAAAGGCAAACTACTTCAATTTTCCCCTCCCCTTTGGCCTATCGTCTAACCCAAGGTTGATGGTCGAAGCACAGGCCAGAGGCACTGCGAGGCAAGTCCACTGTTCATCGGTACAGGGAAGAGAAAAAGCTACCTCCAGTCTCTTCATGGCACCATTGCTGCCCGCATCACTGTGCTACCAAAGAACTTGGGAAGCATACACACAGTGTGAGGTAGATGGAGTCAGTGGGGGCTGATAATGTGTGTTTATCTTCCCGAATAGAATCTACACCAGTCAATCAGACTTCTGACCTTTTCCTGTATCAAAGAATCACAAGCAGGAGCCCGCTTTCATAGGCACGCTGTGTCCTCATCATCTGGGTGCAGGAGCCAGGCTGGGCTGGCCTGTGAGATGCCAGCTTTGGGGGAGCGAGCAAGGTTGTACCTGTCACTCAGTGACTCTGGCCATCATGCAGAAGGACACAATCTACATCGTTAATCATCTGGCGGAGTGGAAATAGAGCCATTGAAACAGGCTTTGCCGAGGGATAATAGTCTAGAAATGTCATCATTTATCTGCCGAGAGGACACTTTTATCCTCTGACAACTGGCGATTCCACCGACATTATATCTTAATTAAAAGAAAAAATTAATCTGTAAAATGCTGTTTCTTGCCAGCCCCTGCGCTTGCCCTGGACTGCATACAACAAAAACAACGGGTGGTCAGAGACCTCGGGGATCCGGGTCCTGGCAAGAGATTGCTCAAGAGCATGTTTGCAAG
This sequence comes from Peromyscus maniculatus bairdii, assembly GCF_049852395.1. Taxonomy (NCBI): domain Eukaryota; kingdom Metazoa; phylum Chordata; class Mammalia; order Rodentia; family Cricetidae; genus Peromyscus; species Peromyscus maniculatus. The sequence goes on from NC_134859.1 coordinate 20,437,572, forward strand.
AGAAAATCAGAATGGAACAACGACGAAACCCAAACCCAGTGGTAGCCCTGGAGAACAAACAGTACTTGAGAAAATAATGACATGGGTTGGGTTTCTAGAGGGTGAAGGGAATAGGTAAGAAACAGGAAGAAAGTAGTTGGGGAAAAATTAGATGTTTTTAGACATGTGGGTTTCTCCAGATAATTAAACCTTTGGTGAGAGGGTATGACGTTTCCCTGCATCTGAGAGATTTATTTTTATTTTTATTTTTTTTTCCCCTCTGAGACTGTTTTCTGGTAGAGTGGGTTTGCTGTAGACATTTGAGTAAGACAGAAAGCTGAGGAATGTTCTGGATGTTCAGAAGTTCTCTCAGGTGAGGGATTGCTGGTTCTGCAGCCGGGCATGAGCTCGGGGCAGAGGGGTGTTGGGCTGGGGCCTTACCTTGCACCACGGTGTAGGAGGCCTCCACTGAAGAGAGGTTGGTGATCACAGTGACATCGTCATCACGGTTGGAGTTCTCAATGTCGATGGTGATGGATTTCTCCATCTCCCGGTGCAGACTGGTCACCACCCCCGTGGGCCGGGTCACATTGGTCAGACGGCCCTCGTGGTCATAGCTGGAGGAGAGAAATGCTAGTGTGAAGCACAGCCCATGGAGCCAGAAGTTTCCTTGACATTCAGACCCACAGGAAGGCCAGACTCATGGGGGCAGAGACTGGAAGGTGGGAGTCCCTAGATGGTGCTCCACACTGAAGGCCAAACCTCAACCTGTCCTGAGGAACAATGCTGTGGTGTTCTTGAGCCCTTTGATATCACTGACTGCACCCCAATGGAAACCAGTCCCCTGGTCTCAAGCAGCGCGGGCTTAACTACATCTTTCTGAGCTAGTGGGGATGGCTACTTGTAAGCATCCTTTGTTCTTTTCATGTGTTCCACAGAGCGACCAAGTCAATGCTCCCCAACTATCCACTCTATTTTGTCTCACCTTTGCTGAGCAAACCTTTAAGTGCGTGCGTGCGTGCTTGCGTGCGTGCGTGCGTGCGTGTGTGTGTGTGTATGTGTGTGTGTATGTATGTATGTATGTGGTATGGTGTGTGCACTCATGCCCATGAAAACCAGAAGAGAACTGGAGTTACAGGCAGTTTTTTGTTGCCCAATGTAGATGCTGGGAACTGGACTTGTGTTCTGGAAGAGCAGCGAGTGCTCTTAATCACTGACCCATTTTTTCAAGCCCTTAAGCCACACTGTTTCCCCCACTGGCTGTTCATCCAATCCAATCCAAATCTGGTATTTGAGAATGTCTGAGCCTTAGTATTTTGCATGGTACCACCTCATTCCACTCATCACCTTGTAGACCTCTCAAAGTCAGTCTGGGACAAATTGCCACCTCCATATTCTGGCCTGAGCACTACAAACCTAGCTTGGTCATACAGTCCCTAAGAAACCAAGCTCAGATACGCTAGCCTGCTGGGAGACTCACTGGATCTCAGTTGACCTCAGCAACCATGTCTGAGTGTGCCATGATCGAGTTTGTTGCCTACAAGCTTCCTTGAAGAGAGTTCTTTATGGGTATGAGTTGTCTTCACCTGATTCTCAAAAGATGGTTCTGGTTCTGCTACTTCCAGATGGAGAGTATTTGCCCTCGCTAGAAGACCGCTGTATTGCTAGAGGCTCCTTAGACCTCAGGTGAGGAAAATGGCTCTTCCCATGGTTTGCATATAGAAGCCTCTGAACTCTCTTGCGTGGGCTTTCACACTCAGGAGAGATGGGGAGGAGGATGGAGCAATGAGAATTTTGCTTAGAGAATGAAAAGGGACACATGGCTAGACCTCTAGCTGGAGGAGGGTCTCCTTCTGGACTGGGCAGAGGAACCTACTTGGCAGGTTCTGAGTGATGGGTCCTGGAGCTGGTACAGGTTGTGTGAAGGAGATTGTCCATGGGGGAACAGTGAGAAAAATTACTGATAAAACATGGAGGGAGCTGGGATACTTGGGATGGAGACCTGGATGAGACTTGGAGTGCCCTGGGAACTTTTATCTTTAGGGAGCTGAGGAAACAGTCAAGTTCTGTGGATGTTAAGCTGCATGACCAGTGGGTGGCCAGAGGGACAGAAAGCTTAGCGAGCTGGGGGTCCAGCCTCTTGTCTCTGCCCCTTCCCTTGCCTAGAGTGCTGTGCAGTGGAAATCCAGATAGCACCTTCCCCTCAGAGGCTTGCTGCTGTGACCGTGGAGGGGACCCAGGCTTTCTAAGCCAAAGGGGATGCCTCTGTTTTTTCTTTTTTCCTACTAAAGCAATGGTTTCTCAGTTGGGGGGGGGGTCCAAAGATTCTGTTTATGACAGTGACAAGTTAGAACTATAGTGAAGGATCAGTGATTAGGGATTATTAAATAATTACCTATATATAAGACAGAAACCTAGGCAGCTGTCAAAATGAACAGCGTGGATTCCTATTGGCACACGGGCATGTGTGTGTATGAGCACACACACAGAAACAGAGTCGAATGGAGGAGGGAAGAATAGAGAATAACCCCTTCCTAGCACATGGCTTTTTACATGTAGACCAGCATTTCTGAAAATACAGACATATAAATATTAACAGTGTTTTCTGTGTGGGACTTTGACTAATTTTGTTTTCTTCTTTGAATATTCCCATGTTTTAGTAACTGTAGCTTCCTTCATATTTTAGAAGCATAAAAATACTTTAAAATAAGAGAGTGAAGCAATGAAAATGTTCAGGCTCTGAGTGTCTTGTATAGACTCAACAGCAGAATCCAGCAGGCCAGGACTGTGTTGAATGTGTTCTCTGGGACCCTGGCAGGATTTAGAATTCAATGCCCTGTATTTTAGGACACTGGCAATGGGCAGGCTGCGGTCATCCTTATGAGAGGAGGAAATAGAGCTTCTCTGGGGGAGGCAGTGAGGATGGGGCAGAGACTTCACAGGCTGTGGGGAGAAAAGCATGCTCTCTGGCTTGCAGATTGACTTTCATGGGGGATGCAGCTGCCCACAGCTTTGCTTGCTTCCCCAGGATAAATCTGCAGATTCAGCTCTCTGTGCAGAAACCTCTCTGCTCTCAGGAGCGAGAGCCTTGATGACCAGCAATGGGGTCTCAGTGTCAGCCTGATGGACTTGGTAGGACCTTGGTGGTCACAGGGCCTTTGACTTGCTTATAATCAGTAGACATTCATCAAACATCTCTTCTATGCAAGCTGGTGGTGAAAGCACTAGAGATTTGGATGGGAACAAAATGGACAAAATTCTATGCCTCATGCCAGACGAAAAGGCAAAGGTAAACCATGCTCTGGGAGCATGGCAACAGGGTGGGGGATATCCGAAGTCCAATTCTTACATCTCCATGTTGACTGGCTCTCCAAAAGCCACCTTCTAAGACAGCAATGTAACTGTCTCCAGAAGGGCTCATTCCAGCTCAGGAGACTGCAGAGCTTGCTCTTTCTATAAGATAACTGCTGAACTTCTTTCCAGGGGACGTCAGCATCTAGAACGCGTCACCTGCTGTTTTCCCGCCGGCTGGATTTGGAGGAGGACGTGACCACAACCACAGAGCACACAGCATAGCTCTCTCTTCCGGTGGGCCTGACCTTAAGGGGAGGTATGTTTTCTACCCCCTGGACTCTGGTTTGCTAAGGTATACTCTGACCCCCAGGAGATCGGGACCATAGAACTGAGGACGGTAAGAGAGCGGGATACAAACCAAAGCATTCAAAGTGCAAACTGCATCCCTCAATCCTACTGTTTGAAATTAAGTCCCTGCCTAACTCTTACATCCTTCTTTGTGCGGGAGGGAATGGAGACATAGCTGTGCTTTATTACTGCCCTGTTAGCATCTCATTTCTGTTGAGCTTCGGAATGCCAGCCTTTGCTGGTTTCTGAAAATATACTAGTTCAGTGAAAGATCACAGCTCCTGTGCAGCGGATATTACCATCTGATACACTGAGGCTCAGACAGGTGGAGAAACTTGTCCAATGCCAGTGAGGCAGTACGTGTCAGAGCTGGCATCCATACCACTGCCTTTCTGATGCTGAGGCCCAGGGACGTCCTGGTAAGCCACGCTTTCTCCTGTGGAAGACTGTGGAATCTGTCATTCCCTCTAAAGGTGGACCTTGCTTAGGATACTCTTTCAGGACTCAATAGCCTGCAACTGGGGAAATCTTAATTCCAAGGCTGGGGCTTCCTGGAACTGAGGGAAAGCTCTCGTTGAAGCATAAACCATATCTCTCTGTCTCTGTCTCTGTCTCTGTCTCTCTTTGTGTGTGTTTCATTTCTGTTTCTCCAGCCTTCTCTCTAGACTTTTGCAATCACTGTGTGGTGTTCACCTGGACCTGATATCTTTGACAGGAAGTGTGGCTTGTGTCTGAGTTTTAAAGCGAGTCTTCTGACCATGTGTAACAAAAGCTAAAACAAACAAAAAAAAAAAATCAAAAGAATGCCCCATCTTTTTAGGATGCCTGAGGAAAACTTATCCATGTGAATCTCCACAATGGGGGAATCTGGATCTTTGGATTTACTCACATTCCTTTTTTTTTTTTTTTAATTATTTATTTATTGTGCATTGTTGTTTTGCCTGTGTAAAGGTGTTGGTCCCTGGAAGTCATGAGCTGCCATGTGGGTGCTGGGAATTGAACCCGGGTCCTCTGGAAGAGCGGTCAATGCTCCAGCCCCAATCTATTCACATTCTGAAGTGTAGCAAATTAATAGAGAAAACGTGATTTAGTTTCACCATAACTCCTGAACAAACACTTTAAAAAAATTGCGAATCATGTGTATGTTTTCATTCAGCTGCGGACCTTTGATAGCAAACTGCCTCCAATCAAGAGTTCATGTCTGTGGGGTTCCTACATCTGAACAAACTTTGGGACTGGACTCCAACCTAGGGCTAATTCAGGGGGGCTTCTTTGACCCCAGCCTTTCCTTCTCACCCAGGGGACTCAACAGCTACTAAGTGCATTGGCTGGTGAAGTGTGATCAGGTCCCAGCGCCTGGAAGGATGTGAAGTTGCTCAGTCGTTGGAGACAGAGCTTTCCCCAAAGGGGAAGTCAGGACCTGGGCAAGCAGTTCTGCAATGCAGGAAGACTCCAGCAGGTGGCGACAGCTTCCTTTGCATTCTCCCAAACCCGCTGGCATACACACAGGAAGCAGACATCGTTGATTTAAGCGTGATCAACAATGAAGTCTTCTTTCTCTTATCCCTCCTACCCCTATCTCTCTGTGGCATCCCCTCCCCAACTTACTGAATTCTCAGCTAGCAGCAACACTGACACAGAAAGCAAGCCAGGGCTCCTAATGTATAACGCTCCCTCAGCTCACTGCCGTGGAGAGAGCCCAGAGGCTGGTAAATTCCATTCAGTCTCTGGCAGGTCATTGGGGACTCAGGCTTAGCAGCCTCCTCCAGCCAGCAACTTTTAGGTTAATACCTGGGGCAGCAGGCTTGCTTGACCAAAGCTGCTTTCAGGAGCTAGGGAAAAAACAGCTTTTTTTTTTTTTTTTCAAAACAAACGGTAGAACTATTAAGTATGAGATAATTGTTGGAGGAAATATGACCAGCCCTCACATCTTTTAATATACCTAGCACTTTATCTGTATTGATCTGCTTCTGCTAAAGAGGAAATTCAGAGTTTATCTACCTGTCTGTGCAATCAAGTGTGTTGCTGGACCTATTGTTAAATCACAGAGGCCCCGCTGGGACCCTGCCTCTTACTTTCTAATTTCCGCACCCATGGCAAACATGAATAATCAGTGGGGTTAATCAGCACTTTATCTCCCAGGTGCTGTGCGTGTCCAATATCCTGAAGTTTGAACGGCAGCAGACAACAGGAATTCCCAATGCTAGCAGGGAGGATGCTCGATATCAGAGGCCTGATAGAGCAAATCATTTAGGAGTCAGGAGAAGGGACATGAATATCCCGAGGCTATAAGAAATCATTAAAGTTAGGAAGACGTGACTAGGCAATTTTAAAAGCAACGGTGAATGGTCCATCCGGATGCCAGTGAGAGCAGGGGGGAGGGCGCTAGGGAGACTGGTCCAAAGCCTACTTACTCATAGAAAGTGGTCCATCCAGTTTCATCACTCTTGGTGGCTAGGAGTCCAGTGTTCCCATCATAGGTCATGAGGCCAAGCTCCAGGTTCTGTGTAGACACGGCTTTGAGGCCTCCATTGGTGCCCACGGTAAGGGTGATGATCTGGTTATCGGGCATGAGCAGGTGGCGGGGCATGCCGCTGCTGTCCCGGCGGATCTTTAGGGAATTTCCGTTGTTGTCAATCAACTCAGTGACGTCATTGTCGGCACTGTATGTGAAATTGTACAAGTACTCCCCCGTCACCAGGCTCACGGTGTACTGATGGATACCATCGGCGTTGAACACGTACAATTCCTGCTCTCCCGGAGATGCAGCCTCATACTGGTTGAAGGCATTAAGAACAGGTTTGTTTTTGCTGACCGCCCTGATCCGAATATTCCCAAGGTCTGCGATGTAGATGGTGCCATCGGGAGCCACAGCTAAGGAGGATGGGGAGTTCAAGATGGCGTCTGTGGCGTAAGCATCGTCTCCCGAATAGCAGATGCAATTGACGTCATTTTTGCAGTCGCAGTCAGAGGCTGCCCCAGCTAAGAGGCAGATCTCCCCATTGGTGGTGACCTGGCGTAGGCGGTTGATCTTTTTCTCATCCGTCTCCGTGATGTAGAGCACCCCAGTGTGAGAAATGGCGATGGCGCTGGCTGACTCCAGAGCAGAGTGGATGGCAAGCTTACTGAGTGAGTAGTCAATGCCAGGAACCTGGCAGTGCATAGGCCGTCCTGCGATGATGCTGACCTGGTGATTCTCGGTGATCCGCAGGATGACGTTGTTCTCCAGAACGTACAGGGAATTGTCCATGGGGTTGACAGCAAGGTCTGTCGGCCATTCCAGACGAACCTGTCATGACATGGCATTTCAAGAACAGCCTCTAATATATTGATTTTATGCATTTGGAGAAAAGACTTAGCTTTAAAAAATAGTTATTTTATTTTATATAATGCTTTCCCTCAATGTATGTTGGCACCATGTGTGAGCCTGATCGGAAGAGGGCAAGGGTACATCTGATCCCCTGGAACTGGATTTATGAATAGTTGTAAGCCACCTCTTGGGTGCTGGGACTCAAACCCAAGTCTTCTGCAAGAGCAACAAGTGCCTTTAACTGCCGAGACATCTCCCCAGCACCGACTTAGCCTTTTAAGAAATACACTAACTGTAGCACCCTTATTGTTCACCATTGAACTATTTGCCTGAGCCGGCTGTTTATGATGGAGAAGAGGGGAGCATGTGACAAACTCTTCCTTCAATTTCATCTGTCCTGACTCGAGTCCTGCCAGCTCCATCCACGACACAGTTTCTCAGCCTCAGATGACTAGCCAGGGCTGCAGCCATCAAACGCGGTGGAACAGGTAGATAAATGCACAAGGGACCAAGGCAATTCAGCCCATACTCAGCTCCCCAAGCCACGGGTCAGAGAAGGCTGTGTTCATTTGGAGAAGACACATTTGTCTAAATTGCAAAAAAGCAGCCATGTGGCTTGGAAGGTGGCCCTAGCCCAAGAACAGACAAAGAACAGGCTGGTTAACAAACTACAACTTGAGTGCTTGGAAAAAAAAAAAAAAAAAAAAAAAAAAAAAAGAAGTGAACAGAGCCAAGTCAATTCTTCCTCTGTGGAATTTGAAATAAAAATCTCAGTAGCAAGTTGTCAGTTTGTTGGGGAATTTGAGCTAAAATTTATGAGGTTGACCGAGGGTTGAAAAGAATCTTACAGGCAGGGTGAACATACAAGCCGGCTTCTTTGAACAAATGCTGCACATTTGAGGAGCCTGTGGTCTCTGCCACTGTAAGGGACCCGATGAAACACACACTTTGGGGGATGATTGAGGAGGGCTCTGCTCTGGTAACTACTACACAAAGTGGAGGTTTATACAGTGAAGATGCAATCATTCCAGATTAACAGGGAAGTTCTGATTGACATGTAACACTAAACCGTACAGTCTCAAATCTTTGAAAATGATGGAGACGAGAGATAATTATACAGCAGCCCCTACCCTATAATCTGCCACTGCTGGAGTGTGCCACCAGTTCTGCTTCTCAGAGAAGAATTGCCCTCTCTGTTCCCCCTTCTCCCCCCAAGTCTCTCTCTCTTTTATTGCCCCTCTCTCTCTTTCTTCCCCCCATTCCTATCCTGCATTTTTTTCCATCTTAATGTCTAGTTCACCTTGATTCCTCTCCAAACTAAGATCAGTGTCCACAGCTCATACTCCCAACTCACACAGGAACACGTGGGAACTATGGGCTAAGACCTAGGAGTTGGTTAAGGATGAGAAATAGAGTCTCACCTGGGCCACATCCATGCTGGAGTCACAGCTCAGTGGCCGGACAGCTGTGAGGTCATTGGACCCCAGCAGGGTGGAGATGATTCCATTTTGGTCGACCTTCCGGATCATGGTAGCATCAACGAAGTACATAAGCCCATTCTTGTCCACTGCAATACCTGGGGAGGGAAAAGCATGGGATGTGGGTTTTTTTTTTCTTTTGACAGGAGGATGGCTTGTGGAGGAGATGGGGGGATGCCCTACTCTAGGCATGATGTGTTTGGAACCAGGGACCTTACTGGGATGGGTGAGCATCCTCAGAACAGTAGCTCTCAGTCTTTTAAAGGCAAACGTTTTCTCAAGGGCGCCGTGCTGTGCTGTGCTCAATTCCGAGGGTGCTAGCTGTATTCCCCCCAATCAATGACATCACCTTGAACTGCAGAGGAGCCAGGGCTGCAAATGAAGGGGGAAACAGCCCCGACTCTGCTCTCTCCAGAGACTCTGCTCTCTCCAGAGACTCTGCTCTCTCCAGAAAACAAGTTATTACCAAAGTCCATTGCTTAAAAAAAAAAAAAAAAAAAGATTGGTAGTATATTACTCAAATACCCTTCACAACTAATTGTGACAATGAGGCTGAGAGACAAGGATGCTTTTAGCCATAAACTCCCAGTTCAAAATGTATCCTCCAGGAAGAATTCCCAATTAAGCCTTGACTCCAATCAGCACTCCAGTGCCCCCAGGGGACACAGAGCCCTAGCATTTCCCTGTCACAGCAGGACTGATAAGACACAGACTGCAGCTTCTATTTCTTTTGCGTTTTCATTTCAGTGCCCAAGTACAAGGCTTGGCATCCTTAATCCATGCTGCAGGCTGCTTGCACAGTAGCTAAAAATGCTAACAAGAAATAGACCCTGATACGATTGCTCTTTAACCCCAAGCATCTTCAGTCCTTTCAAATAGACACTTATCGATTCCAAGAACTCCCCAGGACAGGAGTCATGGAAATAATACCCGTCCTTTCTTATTGTATTATTTATTTAATTTTAGTGTGTGTGTGTGTGTGTGTGTGTGTGTGTGTGTGTGTGTGTGTGTGTGCACATGCATATATGTTTGTATGTGCACACATGCATCTGGAGGCCGGAAGTCGATATTGGGTGCTGTCTACTTTATTTTTTGACATAGGGTCTTTCGCTGAACCTGGAACCTGCTGATCTGATGTAATTAGGGATCCCCTGTCTCTATTCCTCTCCAGAGTAGGGATTACAGGTATGTACCACTGCAGCTGAATTTTTTCTTTTACGTAAATGCCACATGTCCTTATGATTATGCCTCAAACACTTTACTAAGTGACATCTATCTATCCAGCCCTCCCCAAATTCTTCTTCTTCCTTTTTTAATCTCTGAAACTCAAGGACAATTTAATTAGAGTTTAAAAGAAAAATACTCAAGGCAGGCAAGCTGTAAATCTCGGCAGTTGCCTGGAGGAGGAAGTCAGAGAACAAGAGGAAACCATGCTATTTGAGCTAAGCCGGCATGGAGGCCAGCCATATGGTGGATAAGCACACACGGCAGGGAAGGGGTTTCAGGGAAAAAGCGAAAAGGCCCAAAGTATCAAATGGCCACTTAGTCGTAGGCCAGCTTCTGGAAGAAAAAGACAGAAGACAAGAAAAAGGAGAAGTTGCATCTTTCTGAGTCAGAGACCAGAAAGGCAGGCAGACTCAAGAGAACCTCATGGTGGCTTGTAATGACTGTGCCAGGGGCTGGGGATTCTGGGAGAGGACTCTATGTCATTAAAGGGCTAATTTAGTCCTCTTGTTCCCTTTAGTACTTATGTTCCCCTTAGTGGCTTATGGTGAACCCACTTTCCCGAGGGACAGTCCCTTGGCTAGGAGATCAGCTAGACCAACTGATTAATTTAAGGAAGAAGACATGGCCATGTGTCTATCTACAGCAGTGGTTCTCAACGTAGGGGTCATGACCTTCCACAGGAGTCGCCTAAGGCTGTTGGAAGACACCGATATTTACACTAGGATTCATAACAGTGGCAAAATGACAGCTATGAACTAGCAATGAAAATAATTTTATGGTTGGGGATCACCACAACAGGAAGAACTGTGTTGAAGAATGGAAGGTTGAGAACCACTGATCCAGAAGTAGATTGCGTTCTTTTGACGAAGAGGAAAAAGCTTTGCCTCCCACTGAATACCCCACCTCACCCCCCACAATTCTTAGCAGCTACAATTTTCTTGGGTATTCACAACATGACGGACAGGATGCCTCAGACTTTAGATACACTGTGGTCTAACAACAAAGTCTGGCATAGTGGAAGCTCCTGGTGGCCTCTGTTGCCTCTCTAGCCCTTACGGCTGGCACTCTGATGGAGCTAACACTGTCTTCTGGTTCTCTGTGACTGGCAGCAGCCAGAAGTCTCCAGGTACAGACTACTATGTTTCCATAAAGTAGTGTATATGGGAGGTAAAGTTTACTTTAGTAAATTAGCTTGAAAGCACCCACCTAGACCCAGGAGCCTGGAAAAAATGGTGTCTTAGCCTATAAGGATTTACTCAGCTTGCAGCAGGCTGTATGTGGGGTACCGGGCTCTCTCCTTCTGTGGTCTTTACCTCGAGGGCTCATCAGGGTCGCATCCACAGCCTTCCCTCCATCCCCACAGCGGGCTTCATCAAAGGGCAGACACTGTTCACCAGTTCCCGCCACCACCTCTGAGTTCCCAGCCAGGTCTTTGGCTCCACTCAGAGACTTGACTCGGTAGATTCTGCGACTGTTGGTGTCAGAAACGTAGAGTGAGCCGGTCACAGGGTCCACAGCCAAGTAGTACTTGTGTCCTGGGCTGTTGCTTTAGGAGAAGCACAAAGAGAAGAGAAGAAGGGACTATGCAGCTGGCCTCTTGGGTCGGAGGTTGACAAAAATCCTAGCGAGCCTCTTACCTTCTCTAGTGTCTTTCATTTTAGTGAATTAGTGACACTCTGAGTTATATTTCAACACATTATGCCTCACAGGTACTCATGATTAGGCTTATGTTTCTCATGCTGTTTTGGGATTTGAAGATTCCCATCAAACTAACAGACTATTGCTTCATTTAACTGACAAAAGACTCCCCTCCAGTCCTGTTTTGGTGAGCAAGGATAGTCACTCAATGCCAGCTTCGTATATTTCCCGTGTTGTCTTCACATGTTGTCTTGTGGGATTTAGGAACCCCATCCCCACTGTGATAATGTTCTCTTTCTCATCTATGCCTCTACACGACCTCTGAGGTCATGAAGACTGGAGCAACCTGGGGTCTGCTCAGCTTGGGAGGACCAGGTCCCCAGGGCCATCTTCCGCCCTGGGCCTTAGAGCTGATTGTCCCCTAGTGTCTTTGCAAAGGAAATCGGTATTTACTGCAAAGTGTAGTTATCTAGCCGTCATGCGCAACATTGGCACTCGATCCTGTCCAAACCACCATCCGGCATCTGAATCACCAACGGAGAAGATGCAGCTCTCCAATGCTGGATTAATACCGAGGTGTGAGTCCTGAGCCTCCCTGGCCGCTAATCCCTTCTGTGTGTGAAGTAGATCAGGAGGCTGTGGGACCCCGGGGTCTGCATGTTTCTTCTGCTACGCCTCTCAGTGTCCTTCGTGAGCAGGACCAAAATGGAGCAAGACCCGGAGAACTGACTCAGGATTAAGACACGGGAAATGCATGACTCACACTCAGCTAGGGACCTCAGGTGAGTCTTTGGGCAACGGGGAGCATTGACTTTCTTTTTTGGGAAATGACAAAATCAAATCTGATCTTTGCTAATGGTCCTCCTGGCTCAAAAGTCTATAGCTCTCCCCTTGGGGCTGCTCCTCATGGTGGCCGGGACCAGAACGAGTGCTCACATCTCTCCAATGCTGATGATTCAAATCCCTCCTTTCCTGGGGGTAGTGGTGGGAGCTGCTTTCTGGCCCAGTGCATGGGTTCCATGTACCTAGGATGAGTGCAGGCCTTTTTTGTCCAGATAGTTTTCAATTATATTCTGGAATGACGGGAGGAGGGGGGTTGGAAGAGGTGAGTGGAAGGTGGCATGGTGACAGTTGGTGTCAGGTGTATTTGTCCTGTGGACATTAGCTGGTAAATTACTAATTAAAACACTATCATTTGGGTTCTTGCCCGACTTAAAAGAAAAGAAAAGAGTTGGGAAGCTATTTTTAGGAACTATTTGTGCGTTGAGGCCATCTTTAATTCCTGCTCCTCTTCGGGTTGCTATTAAGACTGATAATTGAACTGGAAGTCAAGGTCCTTTCAAAGAGTGGCTTACTTTGGGTTCTCTTCTTTCCCTTCCCTCTCCCTTTATTTTCTGCCCTCCTCACTTTTTTGGCCGCGTCATTAGAGAATATCCATATACGCAAAACAAATTAGGGCAGAAAGGGAAAAATCCATGCCATTTTTTAATTAGATGCTGCACCCTCTCACTAAATGAACAGTAGCTGGCATGATCCTCAGGAAGATCAAGGCCCTGCACATCTGTGCCTATGTATGAGCAAGATAATTAATTCTGGACTTTCTAGGGAACCCGATCTGAAGAGGCTTTTCCAAATCTCTGGCACAGGAGCTGACAGGTGGGGTTAGCTGTTGCTTGGGGAGACCATTCTTCTGGTAGCCCATCCTCTTTCTAACCATGATTCCCAGAGAGCAGTTGAGGAACAATAGAGAACCATGTTCCATATTGGTGTCTGTGGTGAGGAGCAGACATGGTTGGTCTGTGGGTTTCCAGGAAGCGGGATTCTCTGGGGGACATTTCTAGTCTTTGAAAAAACTTGGCTGCCTTGGGGTATCTGTAATCAGCCAGTTTGGGGGTGTTCAAGATTACAAAGGTGGAACTTTTTCCCCCTTCCCTAAAAATGGCCATTCCTTAGAGAATGATGATGCCAAGTCATTTGATTCTATCTTTCGTCCGATTCTGACCCATTGTCACAAAGGGTTTCATGGAGTGGAGACAGCATTCATTCCATGAATAAGTTGCCCTTGTCCTTCTCCCCAAAGGTGAGAGCATCTTTTCTATCAGAATACTCCTGCTGCATCCATCTCCCTGCAGTGCTCACATGCACGCACATACATACGCTTTGCATAGTCGACGTGAATTCTACCAAAATGATTTTACATAACCGTGGATCAGCACGGTGACAGAGGCCCTTTAGACAAAAGGCACTTGGTCTACACCTTCCAAACTACTCAAGGGTGATTTAGCTTCGTAATAATTCTCAATGTATCTAACTGTTGGATTCATTCTTATCAGCAGATTGGCAATTAACGTGTGTGTGTGTGTGTGTGTGTGTGTGTGTGTGTGTGTGTGTGTGGTGTTTAAATGACCACATATCTAGGGGAAAATCATTAATGAGTTGAAAATGAGTTTTTGACCCGTTTCCAGTTCATTAAAGCTTTTGTGAACCCAGTCCAGCATTTACAAAAGCCCCAAGTTTGCCTCAACTGTTTAGCCCAATTATGGACCACACTGAGCGGCCGGGACAGAGGTTCACCGAGGGTTCATTATCTTGCGCTCGCATCTCCCGGAAATTCTAATTACTGTCAGCTTATTTGGTTGCTTTTTGACTGCATTTCATAATTGCAAAAGCTTATCATATCCACAACACACAATTAGCACATAAAAAAGTTACTGTATTGGGTACATAAAAATATACAACATCACACAAGAAGCACACAACAAGGAACAAACGAATCATAGTAAATCAGATGGGAAAGAGTTCTTCATCTTACCTATGTTTAAACTCTTTATTTCTTTATAGAAAGAAAACAGAAGGAAAAAAGAACAAACAGTTAGCCGAGGAATTGGTGATAATGCAAACATAACATTTTTTTTTGTTTGTTTGTTTCTTGTATAACGGAGCCCACTCCCACCCCCGCCAAAAAAAAAAAAAAAAAGCAATCTTTTTCATTTTTTTTTCTTTTCTAACTGACAGTTCCTGGCTCAATTACTTGGGAAGAATCCCTGAATTTGGAGTCCTCCCGGCCACTGGGAAATGTGCGCAAGAATGCTTGGATTCTCTGACAGGCAAGGTGGCTGTCAGGGGACACAGGTGGCAACAGGTGAGACAGGACTTCTGGCTGATGAAGTGATGGCAGATGGGTTGCATCTCAGGGGCAATACCTGTTGACTAGTAATGGCTCCTGTGAGTGTGGATGTAGGAGAGTTCTGAAGCCAGATTCAAGCTCAGCTGTCAAGAACTCTGTGATTGACTTATAATGTCTGTCCTGGGTGTGGAAGGAGCATAGCTACACTTGTGCTGCTGATTGCTACTGGCGTATTCAGGGTAGAGTCGGGACCACCCAAAAGAGAGAACCCTGGCTCATACCAGCTGCAGCCTGGTGAAAGCTTTTGACTCCCTGGACCAGTTTCTCCCCCTGCTCCGTGCCTCCTTGCTCCTCTCCTTCCCCCATTCGCTTGCATGAGCAGCACATCCTCGCAACCCATATTCATTCTTTCTCACTGTAGCAGCCAATACTATGCCCATTCATAAAATTCATAGGCAATACTGTCCTCTTGTAAGCGGAGCCAGAGACTCCAGTTAGCACACCACTTAGGAGAGTTAGAAAAAAAAAAAAAAAAAAAAAAAAAAAAGGTTTGTTGCTTTTTTTCTCTCCGAGAACAAAAAAGACATTTCAATTTCAGCAGGAAAGCGGCTGAAATGTAGCATTAGAGAAGAAGAGATGTAAGTGCCCCCAATAAGGAAATCCACTTCCAGTTCCTGAGGCTTCTAGGTCCAGGTAGTAGGAGCCCTGGATTCCCTTTCCTTCCAGCTAAGAGAGGAGGCTTGGGGACAGGACAAAGAGAGGTGAATGCCCTGATTCTGAGGTGCAGCTCAGGCCTCTGCTGGGGGCCATCATTAGAGGGAGGTTTACACAGAGATTACATTTTTATATTTTAGTCTAACATGTTAGTTTTTGCAAAAAAAAAAAAAAGTTAATTAAATGACGCTGATAACTCCTGAGCTCTGACTGACATAGTACAATTTAAGATTCAGTCTGTAAAGCCTGGTGTGTCAGGGTGGCAGCCGGGAATTCTCGTGTCTATTTTATATTGCTTAATGAAAGTGAAATGCTATCTGCCACCAGTGGTAGACACATTTGCCTCTTAATTATTGCAATATCAATTCCATTTTTTTTTTTAAACTCAAGATTTTGTGAGAAGACTGGATGGGATTTGGGTCTGCAGTCTGACCTACTTCGTTTCTAAGAACATCTGCTTTAAGTTGATTACTCTATCAGTGTTAGGGGATGAGCACAGGATGGGAGGGGGATCAAGGCACAGGAAGGTGTGGAGTTTGACAGATCATGTGGATAGGAGCTTTGGATAAAGGCTGAGGTCACTGTTCTTCAGTCCAGGGCAGGAAACTAGCCAAAATAACACCATCCTTTAGTCAGTCCGTGAAAAGAGTATAGATGCCCTACTTCTGAGGGACAGGTTTAGACTTTGCACACCCTCAACAACACTGACCCTTCAGGCACACCCTTTGATGGAAAAACAATGTCTCCAATTTACGAAGCTGAGATGGATTAGCATTTCACACCACAAAGTCTGGGAGTCCTCTGCAAAGACTTCAGGGTCTCTCCCGGGCTCCCCGGCCTCTCTCCCAGAGCTCTCATCACCCTGTCTCCTGCTTTATGTGAGTGTGCTGGTCTTTTCCACGTCTTTGAGAACAGGACGAGACTTAATACATC
This sequence comes from Peromyscus maniculatus bairdii, assembly GCF_049852395.1. NCBI lineage: Eukaryota > Metazoa > Chordata > Mammalia > Rodentia > Cricetidae > Peromyscus > Peromyscus maniculatus. The sequence continues at coordinate 20,453,620 of NC_134859.1, forward strand.
TCCGCATTGCTGATACTTCAAAGAGAGGAAGGGCTGGGGAAGTAAGTCCTGGAATGCAGGGAGCATGGAATGAGGTTGCTTTCCTTGGCCATGGACTAGCTGCATCCCCCATGTCCTGTTCAGAAGTTTGAAGCTGCGTGTGCACCTTACCATTCTTGTACCCTTCGTGTCCTCTTTCCCCTTTCAAGTAGAGTGGAGTTGGGCTGGGCACAGTTTTATTGTTGCTCTGTACTTAGGTACAGAGACATTAATTTGGGATACATTTAGTTGAGTTCTAGAGGGATGTGGTTGGGAAACGGCATCTAGCTAAATTATTGCCAGCCATTCTGTCGTAAGAATTGCTTTTGGGAATGCTTCTGCCCTACTGTGTTGATTCATGGAGCATCTTTGTAGGGCATGTGAGAGCCACTGCAGAATTCATCCTTCATGGTTATATGTACATGGGTGACAAGATGATTAATGAATGTCAGTTCAAAGAACATTACAAGAAAATGTGAAATGCCCAGAAATATTACAAAGGAAACCTGATAGAGGTTTCTCTAAGTTTTGTACTTCTTACAACTTTATGTTATCAACAACCAATTGTGAACATGGCAGCAAGTTTTTTTTGTTTTTGTTTTTTTACTTTATCAATAATCTGAAAGCAATTTTGATGGGTTACATGGGAGAGAAGCCTTAATATGTGTGTTTATTCTATAGATAACAAAATCAGAAAATAACTGTCACATAAAAAATAATCAAAGAGCTGGGTGTGGCAGCACTTGGGAAGTAGAGACAGAAGGATCAGGAGTTCATGGCCATCCCTGGGTAAATAGCAGCAAGTTCAAGGCCAGCCTGGGCTATGAGACCCTGTTTCAAAACCTCCAAACAACAACAAAAACCCCAAGACAAAACAGATGATAGCAACAACAAAACTATCTGAAGAGAATCAAAAGGGTATGGGAAAAAAATCAAGCATCACAGAAGTGGAAGAGGAGTCAGTTAATACAAAGTATTACATCATTTGTGCTTGGTGATGCTGGTGATCCCTGCGGCTTTGTACAAAACTTGCCATTTTGTTTTATTTTTCTCAGCTAAAATAATATTGTTTCATTTTTCATTTCCTCTCATCCAAGTACTAACTAGACCTGACCTTCCTTAGCCTTCAAGTCAAGATGAGATTCAGATGGTCAGGGTAGCATAGTGGGGGAGGTTCTTTCTCTTAATTGCATTTATTATTATTAATTATTATCATTATTATTGTCTGTGTATGTGTATGCTATGTGTCTGTGCATGAGTATAAGCATGCACACGGCACGGAATGTTTGTGTAGAGGTCAAAGGACACCTTTTGGAGTTGATTCTATCTTTGCCCTGTGGATTCTGGGGAATGAACCCAGGTCATTGGCCTTGTGCACCAAGTACTTCTCTCTACTTACACACGTCACTGACATTCATTTTTCATTTTCAATTTATAATTTACTTATCTTCTTTTTAAGAGGGACCTCCTAAAATTGCATTCCCTTTTAGCCCTGTGAGCTTAGATCTGTCCTTGGTGAAAGGGGTTTGAAAACAGAGCCAAGGGGTAGCCGATTTTTCAGAGACATGGTAGTTAGTACTATTCTGGGTTGGGGGCTTTGTTTGCTGTCCTTTCCTGTCACTCATTCACAGCTGACAGGAGGGAAGCTGGCACCTTCTCCAGCTGGCTGTAGTCACACTGTGTGTCCTCACACTGACTGGGTCCAGCTGGCTGTAGTCACACTGTGTGTCCTCACACTGACTGGGTCCAGCTGGCTGTAGTCACACTGTGTGTCCTTACACTCACTGGCTGTAGTCACACTGTGTGTCCTCACACTGACTGGGTCCAGCTGGCTGTAGTCACACTGTGTGTCCTCATAGTCAGTGTGTCTAGTTGCAGTCACACTGTGTGTCCTCACAAATCAGTAGGTCCAACTGCAGTCACACTATGTGTCCTCACATTCAGTGGGTCCAGTTGCAGGCACACTGTGTATCCTCACACTTAGTGGGATGGATCCTTGTTTAACTCTCGGGTCAAGCTTGTCTTTTGGTACTCTTTGGATTTCCAGCGTCTGTTGCTTTTGCCTGCCTCTCCAGGCTCCTGCTTTATCCACATCTCTGCCTCCTCCAGCACTAACACATCTAAGTCGGACAATTCCCCACCCTGAAGATCTGCCCTAGTGTGGTTCTGCCATGGGCCCACCCAAAAGCACATGGAGGATGGTCTCCTCAGTTTAAAAAAAATAAATGAAACATCATCACTTTTGTTTGGAAAATGGAAAAGAATTTCAAACGTTAGAGGAGGTATGGCAGTCTTAATGTCTGTCAAAATGGGCCACACCAAGAGACATTAGAGAGATACTGTCCCAGCCCTGACTGCCATGCTGTGGGGTCTATCTCTTAAGATGTTTCAAATTTGGGAGAGAAAGATTTATCTTTGAGAGAAATTTACCCTGAGATGCTAGTGACTGATGAATGTGCTCCAGAGTGTTTAGGTTTTCCATGGACCAGGTGAAGAGGGTGATAAGGACAGGAAGGAACGCATCTCCTAAAGGTGGGACGCGAGGCTTTTCAGGGAAGTGGGTGTTGAGAATGTGTCAGCTCAGAGCACATAGGTGATGACCATGGTACTCTTCCAAACATCCGGAGTTACTGGAGTGTGGGGACCTCTGGCCTGAAAAGCTCAATGAAGACTTGGGGAAGACTTCAACAGCATCTTGATGGGGAGGCGGGGCGCTGGGGTGGCTGAGCAAGGTAGGGATGGTGCCTTGACTCCAAAATGGAATCACTCAGCTGCCAAGCCACAATGGAGAAAGAAAAGACACAGGCAAGACAGTCTCCCCCTCCTCCCTGCCTCCTCTGCGGGTGACTGTTTTGAAGAGAGGGATTGACAGCCCTTTGTTTTCAGGCATGTAGTGGGAAGAAAAGAAGAATCGAGTCAGTGTTCTTGTAAAAGCTTAACTTCTAATCAGCTCTGGGTTCCTGCCTGATGAAAGCAAGAACAAGTTTGAAGACAGTAATAAAAAAAAAAAAGAAAGAAAGGTGTGTGTGTGGGGGTGGAAATCACACAGCTGTCGAGGGAAGCTGGGAATGATAGCCCTCAAGCTGCCCTCAATGCTACCACATAGGCATGGGATGTTTTCCTTTGATTGGGCCGTTAGCTTTTACCACTGGTATTGTGGTCTCTACGGTTTGAGATATATGGAATCGAAGGCCAGGTCCAACAAGAGGGGAGGGACTGGTTCTTCAGTTCCAATACCCATCTTGAGTAGCCAGGACTTGAGTGTAACAGGAGGTTGGACACTGCTCTAGACGTGACAGGGTAGAGATGACCGAGGTGTGTACTGTACAGTACACACACCCATGCTTAAAGAGCCACACAGAGATAACCAGACAAGGTAGGACACCGGGTCAGCCCTAACGGAGCACCAGAATGTCACACTGTCAGAGGAGGGGAGAACTTCTAGCAAGAGGGGACCTTCAGAGCGGAACCCATCGACAGGAAGCAGCTGCCTAGGTCCAATGGATATGTTGAGCTGAGCAAACAGCATGAGTTAAGATTTGGAAGTGGGAGTGTACCATGCCATTACTGATTTGGTTTTGAGCAGGAAGAGCCCTAACAGAGGAGCAAGTCCATACATGGAGGATTGGTGGGGAAGGGCCCAGCCGTTTGTGGGTGGGGCCATCCTTGGCTGGTGGTCCTGGGTTCTATAAGAAAGCAGGCTGGGCAGGCCAGTAAGCAGCACCCCTCCACGGCTTCTGTATCAGTTCCTGTCTCCAGGCTCCTGCCCTGTTTGAGTTCCTGCCCTGACTTCCTTCCATGATGAATAGTGCTGCAGAAGTGTAAGCCAAATAAACCCTTTCTGCCTCAACTGGCTTTTGGGTCATGGTGTTTCATTACAGCAATAGAGAGCCTAACTAAGACACACACAACAACAATAACAACAACAACAAACCAGTCCCAGGAAGGAGACTTCCCTGGGCGCGATCTGGAGAAAGCTGGTGAGAGTTTGCTGTCCCGTCACTGCGCCTCCTGCTTGCTCTCTCTCTCTCTCTCTCTCTCTCTCTCTCTCTCTCTCTCTCTCTCTCTCTCTCTCTCTCTGCTCATCTACTACCCACCCCTGCCTCCTCTTGTATTTCCTGGCCTTGCACTCTGTTTCTGTAATGGTTTCTTTGGCTCTTCGGCTCAGCTTGAAAGTGCATTTTCTTCTCCGGGTGCCCACCTTTACCCTCAGCAGGGTATTTCTTGAGCCCACATTTCATCTCTCCTGTCCTCACAGAGGTACACGTGTGCCTAACGCTAATACTCAGTAAACATCCTGTGGAGGAGGGGGTTGCAGTTATCTCCGGGTGGAATGGCCATGTCTCCCCCACCCCACCCCTTCTATGTTCCCCCCCTTATGGTGCCTGTTAGAGTTTTGACTCCTAAGAATATTTAGTGATAGCTGTTGGTGGCCAGGTCACTGATGCCTTTCCCAGCAGGAGCTGTGAGGACACTGATTGCCAACTTGATTGGATGGAGAAGTACCTAAGAGATTAGTGAAGCATGCCTCTCAGTGTGTCATGAAGGTGTTTCCAGAGATGATTAGGTCATGAGGACTCTGACCTAATGCTTAATCCATTGATGGATTTAAAAAAACAGCCTAGACGACAGGGAGGCCGTGGCACTGTGGAGGGGGTGGGCTGGGTTGGAGGATGTGGGTTGTTGGAACATGTGCTCAAAGGCTATCTTGCCCTGACCTCTCTTGTCATGGTTCTGCTTGGCTTCCTGTCTGCCATGGCGTGAACTGCTCTACCACACCCTTCCTGCCAAGACAGACCAAGTGCTCCGCCCTGAGCCAAGGTCCTTCCCATTAAGTTGGTCTGTCAAGCCTTTTGCTCACATTGATGCGAATTTAGTGGACGTAGACATCCAGTGCAAAGATGACCTGCAGCTTGTGCATCTTTCACATGGTAGCTGAAGGCCTTCAAAAGCACCACTAGTTACAGGGTGGCTCAGGCCCAAATCCTAGGGCTCCCCCTTCCCCCACCTCTTTTCCTCTCCCTCTTCCTCTCATTTCCCCCTCTTTCCCTCTCTTTAGTCCTTATACATCACTCATTAGGTTTAACTGGAAGACATGTCTTCACTGGAACATTTCCACATCCTGTCAGCACTACCAAATCACCACGACCCAAATCCTGGACCACCAACACAGCCTCTCTATGAATTTTCTTGCCCCCATCCTTGATTTCCTACAGTCCATTTTCCACAGGCTAGCCAGAGTCATCTTTAAAAAAGGCCACTCAGGTTATACATCAACTACATCCTCCCTCTACTTCAACCTCCAGTGGCTGCCCATTGCACACGAAATGCAATTTTTGCCTGTCTATGTGCAAGCAGTCACTTGTCAGTCCAAAGTGCCTGTTCCTTCCTTGCCTCTCTGGGTTCCTGTAAAGATGCTCTTCTGAGCTTACCAGCCCCTGGTCACATTGAACTTCTACGGGCTCCTTCAATTAGCCAGGTTACTGTCTGGAAATGGATCTTTTGCCTAACTTTTCTGTGCCTGGAATGCTTTCCCCCAGATGTCCTATGGCTGACGCCATCATTCAGGGCCTCGTTCAAGCATCACCAGTAGGAGAGGTTTCTCTGACTATTTTGTGTTTTCTAGACCTCTTGTTCCCCCTGTTCACCATGTTCCCTGTCTTGCCCTGTTAGATTTTCCTTAAAACATCCATGTCTATTTGAAATTATTTTTTCACTTTCCACATGATATAATTGGGAGTTCCCTATTGGGTCATAACCACAACATGGGGGCATAGTTTATATTCACCAGATATTTGTTGAGTACTCCCCTCCCCCTCATTTACTCATTTATATTTTTCTCTTTCTCTGAATACATCCTCCTCTGATTGAGGATTTGGAACCAGCTTCCCTTGGAAAGGCATTTTTCAAGAGCATTTAGGAGTCTCTGTTTTCCCAAAGCAGAGGAATCTAGTCTTCAGACTTAGTAGCAAGCAATGGCCAGGAGGAAATCTTCCAGGACGGTGAGAAATGACCGAGTTAGGCCAGATGCCATTTTGCTATACTGCATCCTACTAAGTACAAAAAGACCCAGAGGGTTTACTCGGGGTAGCACCCAGAGGCGCTCAGCAAAACCTTGTGAATGGGGAGTTGGGCATTAGTGGTCCTTCCACTTTGATGTGTGTTGGAAGCTGCTTCTGAGCTTTTTTAAGAAAATGAAAGACACTTGCTTCCTTTCTAGGTTGGGGACTCTTGTTTCTCTTGTTTTAGTCGAATTGCTGAACCATTGTATCAAATATGTGGATGATATTTTATAGATAATCAAAACATTTCCCACTCTGAGAACCCCAAATTCAGCCATCATCCACCCAGAGAAACTTGTGGGGTAAGGGGGATCTAGAGAGCAGAAGTTTGCTTGTGTGGCCATTTACCGTAACTCCAAGATACTGGTCACATTTCGAGAGGGGAAGATGCGCCGTATGTAGTTGAAGTCACCGACAAAGAGACTCCCGTCGATCCCCACAGCCAGGGCCACAGGGGCCAACAGCTTGTTGCCTTCGGCAAGGCCATTGCAGCTAGGACAGGAGATGCTCCTGCGGCGACCGTTGCCCATGATGCTTGTGATGATGGCGGGCTGCTGGGTCAGGAACTGGTTCTCCCCGGTGCCTTTGTGTAGTATTCCTGGGGGAGGGAGGCGGAGGAGAGAAGTTACACAACCCTGTGGGGAGGATACTTGGATTGACCTACTGAATGGGTGGGAAGTGATAGGGAGCAAGGAATAAATGGGGGAGCTTTCCCATTTCCTCATGATGTAGAGAGAACAGCAATGGGAGGCCCACTCCCTAGGCTGTGATGTGGGTAGGATACTGTCTGGAGGATGACAGGAAAAGGATGCTGAGGTACAGTAAGTCTGATATACTGAGACTGACTTTTAAAGGGGAAAAATGAGAAAAATCTATGAACCAGAGGGGTATTTGATTAAAAAAAAAATGCCCAAGGAAAGGGCTACCACTTAAATGCCAACACTAGAGAGATCAAACCAATGCATCAATTTATCCATGAATGTTTTATCGGGTGGGGGATGGAACCCAGGACTCCACGCGTGTTAGGCCAGCACTGCCCACTGAGCACCCTCCCTAGCCCCTAACATACCGCTCTTCACATTGAGGATGTGGTGCTTGTCCAGGGACCAGCCACCAAGGTTGGAAGGGTCCAGCTCAAATCCCTGGAGCAGGGCTGTCCTTTTCTCCCACAGGATGAGACTGGGACAGGTCTCATATTCAAACCCGACAGACACTGTAAGACAAAGGGTTTGGGACAAAGTGGGAGAAAAGAGGTGAGTGAGTACTCCAGAGCTCCTTAGCAAGAATGAGAACCATACATTAGCTGTGATACCTGTTCCCCAAACTTCAAGAGGTGGCTGATAGCTTTGGCCCTGGAATTCCATCTTATGAAATCCAGATTTTGAATTCAACTTTGAAACTACGCAGTGATTACAGGGAGATTTCCTTGATGAACCCTTTGACTTTCAAAATGACCCCAGAGACATGGAAGGAGGAGAAGAATCATTTCAAAACCTAATACCAAACAAGTCTCCTTAGATGTAGATGGGAGGATGGGAGGCAGTTTCTGTTGGCTACTGTTCCTGTCACTCATTGGGAGAAAGGCTGCAGAAAGTAACTAAGCTCCCTGATAAGGAGTTTTTGGGGACAGCAGCTTGTGTAAGGAAAAGGTTCTTAGCACTACTGGCCTGCTGGCCTTTGGTGTATGCAGGCTCTGTATCTAGAAATTCAACCAACATCATATAGATAAAAAGATTTAGGAAAATATACTGCATCTGGACTGAACATACACAAGCATTTGTCTATGTTATCATTCCCTAAACAATACACATTATAAAACTCTTCCAGAATTGATTTAAAGAATATGGGAGGATGCACACAGGTTATATACAAAATGCTATGCCATCCCATGCGAGGAAGCCAAGCATCCACAGAGATTGGGATCTAAGGGGGTTGTGGAAACAATCCTCTATGGATACCTGACTGTGCAGGAAAGCTTGGCACCCATAGAGTGCAGCCTACTACTTACAATGGGTGTCAATGAGTGTCAGACCCTAAAACCTTGTTTGTGAAAGTCTTGCATTTGTCACACAGAAGAAAGAAAGGAGGAGAGAAAGGTACATCAACCCTTGATTCCAGCCTTGTGCCTCATGTATTTGTACATGTGGTAAGCAAAGTCTTGATTTCTTAGAGAGATGAGACCGAATGCTGAGGTGCCATACATCTTTAATTGGAAGGCTGCTCTGAAAATCTGAGGCATCGTTATATAGCTGTTCCTAGTACATTAAACTCTTAACTATGTGTGTCACCAACAGGGATTTTCTGCAGCTTTTGAAAAATCCCGAGATGCACAAATGTCGATACGAATGAAGGATACATTTTTTAAATCTCAAAACAACAACAAACAAAGCCACACACGCATTCCCATGCACGTCAAAGCTTGTCCTTTCAAACTGCCAATCGTGGCCAACTCTGTAGTCAGAGATTGCCCCTGTCCACCTTGTGGTCTTGATATACTGTTTCTCACTGCAAAGTATCAGGGCTTGTTGGAGACATGGAGCAAGAAATGAACACACCAAGAATAGGCCTCCTAAAGGTGCCAGATAGCAAATAAAGAAGGAATCACCATCTACGAGGGTCATGCCAAAGGATTTGGGAGCCAGCTTGAAGAGACTCCTAATGACCACACACAGGCCTTTCTGACCATTAACAAGCATAATGACTTCAATAGGTTGAAACAGACTAGATATATTTCAGTGTATGAGTTCATAGTGATATTTAAGATAACATTCATTTGGAGGATAAGCCAACTCATTATACTGAAAACCAGTAAATAAGGAAAGAAGCACGTACTTGTCCTTTATTTCTTGTGTGAACCAGAGCTCAAACAGCCAAGTAGTTAATGAGAAGCCACCACTGTAGGAAAGGATTCCAGCTAACAGTTGAAGACTCAGTGACAGACTTAAAATATCATTCTGTAATGCCTGGTGACCTCAAACAAATAAAGACTGAGCAACCATACAGCTAAAACCTTAAGAGACATCCAGCCTCACCAGGTTCCTCCTGGTAGAACACCTCCATGCCCCTTGGGTTGTCCTGCCCAACCAAACCTGGGCCAGAGGAAGAACTCAAGACGCATCTGTCCCTCTGCAGGAGGTAAAACAGCCACCAGTACACAACCAACCAGCAGATCTGACAAGAGATGTTACGGGCAAACAACCCGATTTTGTCAATGACTGAATTATAAGGGAAAAGGGAGAGGCACAGGGAAGGTCGGATTGATTTCAAGAGAGACGTAGAGAGTGAGATGAAAATTGCTTTTGCATTTTAAAAATTGATTAGTTGATGTCTGTAAATGAGTATGTGTGTGCGTGTTTTGTGCTACAGCACTCACATGGTGGGAGCTGGTTCCTTTCCTTCCACCCTGCGGGTTCCAGGGCTTAAACTCAGGTGCCCTTATTCCTGACCCATCTTGCTGGCCCCAATTAAAAATTTCTTTTTACAAACTTGAAGAGAAAACAACCGTTATTTGGGTATTGTTTCAAGCAACTGAAGTATTAATATTTTACGATATTAAGGAGACAGTTGGAATTTCTTTTTCTTTCCTTTCCCTTTTTCTTTGTCTTTCTTTTGAGACAGGGACTTGCCCAATGTTGCTCATGCTAGCCTCAAACTAGTGATCCTCCTGTCTCAGATACCTGAGTGCTGGGATTGCAGCTGTGTCCGACCACAGCTGGCCACCAATGGAAATAAGGAAGAATGGCGGGTTGTTTGTTGATACTAAGCAATGTGGTTTTGTGATAATTATATTGTTGGTATGATTTCTAAGTGTTTTTAGACACACATGTTGATATATTCCAGATGAAGTGATGTGATTTCTGGGACTTTAGAAAAATATATGATGCCGGGGGATGGATTTGAGTTTGGAGAAACAGAATTCAGCCTAAGCTGATGGCAGGAGCTAGAGAGCAGGAGAGTGGAACAGCATGTTCTACTTTGTGGTATTGGCTATTGATTCAAGGTAGTCTAAACCAGCGAGGCTACTCTTCAGGAGCCAATGTTTTAGATTAAATGCACTAGCTACTCCAGCGATTCCACCGCTTGAGTTACCGGTATCACTGATTGAGGAAGCTGATTACAGGGCATATCCTGAGTACTTGTAATCTGCTGGTTGGAGTGTCTTTGGAAACTCTACCTGCCCCACTCCTGAGCTGAACCTGTGAAGTTTATGATCAGGTCTGCTTGGGCCATCAGGTGGTTACCGAAGGGGGAGCATCTGTCACAATGCTCTCCGCACAAAGTGACTGCCTGATAAACACTGCCACTCCCAGTGAACGGTTCTGAGCTTCCCGGCCTCTTACTCTGGCCATGCTGTTCACAGTCCTTGAGAATCACAAGGTGAGGATGGAGAGAATACAAGATGCTAGACCCAAATCACCAGTCGGCTTTCTACACATAGGAAGGAGCTAGGCGGATGCTGACCCACAGCTCAGACTCTCCTAACTGAAGGGCCTTTCTCTGAGGTCCATCGTTCCTGAGGGTAAACAGCTCAAAGGCAAAGCCTGGGAACACACAGTGTGGCCCTCAGATTTCCTCAAGCCCCAGTTTCTTATTTTCAAGACATATTCAGTACCATTTGCAAGTGTGCTTTCTGGATCAAGGACCAGGCCCTGCCTACCTCTTGACATCCATCTGTTTTGACCACCACATTCTAGCCGTTGTCTCTTCCTACCATTCTCTCTGTCTGGAGTACCCTTTTTTGATTCTCACACGGGTTCCCATTGGTCACTTTAATGAGGAGCGCCCCTGGTTGTTTATCCATGGCTGCCCCTCCACTCATTTATTTTTTTAATATATTTATGAATTTAATTTAATTTACTTATGTGCCATTTATTTTTCTTTATTACTAACACTCAGCATGGCTTCATGTTTCCTTATCCAGTCAGTCTTTCTTATCTTGGTTGTCCTCCACTGGAATGTAATCCCCCTGGAAGAGAGATCTCATCTGTCTTATTGACCACTGTGTCTTTATTTACTAGAAGAGTGCTTAGAATATGTAGAAACACAACCAAAGCCCTGAATAAAAAGCGGTGGAGACCAACACGTACCAACAGCATCGGATAGCCCATACACCCTCTGGCCATAAGCATCTGTCTTGTCCCAGATGAATGTGTAGGCCAGGTTGGGAGAAGCCTGGAATGACTTCTGGAAGAGGTGCCCCTCAACAGCAACCATCAAGTGAACCCTGATGAGGTTCAAGGGCACCGTGGACTGGGTCATGGTGATCTTCAGCAGTGACTTGTATCCTGCCGTTCTGGAGCTGAGGTATCGGAGCTTCACATTGGAACCTGGGAGCTCAATTTCTTCATGAAGAACCTGGAGGGGAAACATGTGGTTGATCTACTATGTCACACACACCCTGGCAGGTGAGCTGTTTCCCGGCCAGCGCTGCCGTGGGTGAGCTCCCTCCCTGGCTGAGGCATCACACCTTATGCGGTACGTGAGCCTCTTCTCCTGGCTGACAGAGAAGAAAAGAAAACCAACTCAAACTCATCCCACGCCATGGAGTAAAGGGATTGAGGTTATGATTTTTGGATTAATAATTATTCTTGGTCACTTGCGTTTCTCTAAAACAAACAAACAAAAAACCAAAAAAAAAAAAACCACCCCACACCGTTGGCAAAGATGTAAATAAGAACAGCAGGCTTTATTGCTAGCTGCATGCAAGGAGGCCACTGAGGGGCTGTAATTATATGAACCTGCAACTTTCACTGACAATCGGTATAAAGCAACAGGGAGGCAGTAATGTAATATGCCCTCTGTCGTAACACTGATGTAGATCATTTAAGCACCTCTTATCATGTATCTCGGTGACTAACAGGAATAAAAAGCAATTTGTAGGGGGGTTGCACATATGTATGCTGTTTTTATCTTATTAAGAGCTCTTGTGGCTGCCAAAGTCTTGGGCGACTATCCGCAAACATTCGGAATGTCCAGGAGGGATTCAAACTGTCACCTACAGCATCTGTAAATTCTACACTTTGTTTTTCCCTTTTAATATTAGTTTCTGGGGGAGGCGAGAGAGATGCCTCAGTGGTTAAGAGCACTGGCTGCTCTTCCAGAGGTCCAGAGTTCAATTCCCAGCAACCACATGGTGGCTCACAGCCAACTATAATGGGATCTGATGCTTTCTTCTGGCCTGCAGGTGTACATGCAGATAGAGCACCATATACATAAAATAAATACATCTTAATATTAGTCTCTGGTACAGTTGGAGAGACAGAGATGATGGGAGAAAGTCGGCCAGCCAGGCTTGGTTTTGGAAATATGGAGGTCATTTCCCATGCTCTGGTACCTGTCCCTTACCTGGGTCTCGGGCACAATGGGGTTCGCTGCAGGGGAAGCGCTGAAGAAGGTGGACAGAGGGGAGGAGATGATGATTGGATCAGGCCGGACAAAGCCACTGAGATCACAGCTGGGAATGGAGTTCTCCTCAGTCTTCATCACTAGGGTGTCCATAGCATAGAAGCTATTCCACGGCAGCCACACTGTGCGCTCCTGGCTCATGAAAGGGGCTCGTTCGAAGTGCAGAGTCAAGGCGGCACCCCCATTGGCAATCAGGTCAAACCTGGAGAGGGGTCCATAGGGTGATTAAGAAGGGTAGACTCGGGTAGACTCATCTTCAGCCTCCTTGCTTTAAAAGCCATGGGAGGGACAGAGCTGGGTGGGTAGATGGGCTAGGCTGCAACTTACTGGTTTTTGTTTTTGTTTTTGTTTTTTTGTGGCTCGAGGCAAGTTACCAACCCACTTTGAGCCAATCAGATTCACCCACCATTCACCTATGAAGTGGTGATGATGGGATTGACCAGGACAGTGTAACAAAAAACGAAATATGTTGATGAGTTCAGGGTAGGGGTAAGCTAAAGCCAGCCTACCACCTGTTTTGGGAACTGGTCATTGTGTATGATTGGCACACATTTGTTTATGTGTCCTCCATGGCTGTGTTCCTGCCACAAGGACAGAGCGAGCTGAGTCATGGCCACAGAAGCCAGCAGGCAGCAGAGTCTAAGTGACTCACTATCTGGCACTTTGCAGTAAATGCTACCTGATCCTGGAATAAAGCATTCAGCACTAAGGCTGAGAGAGGAGGAGTGTGGTCACAGTCGCAGGAGGTGGGCAGGGCTCACGAGCACATGTTGCCAACCAAACTCTGCTAGGCTCTCCGAAATGTAGGCAGTGCTTTTCAACCACATTCGTGTTTGTGCCTCGAGAGCTAGATAGAGATGGGCTGGCTCTAAGGCAAAGCCAAAGTAGCTTGTGGAGAGACGCCCCCCCCCCCCCAACTTTAAGCTGCACTCCCCTGGACTCTCGAGTGTGTCGGGGCAGTAGTGTTTCTGTCTTGTTCACTCCAGAATCTCTACTGCTGTGTCACAGTAACATCCCAGTGAGAGTATACTCAATGTAAATATACGCACCGTGTGTTTCACCCTACTTTGGTTCTGTGTCTGGTGATTTTGAGTAGATCTATAACAAACGACTAGGGTATACAGGAGTATTGAGGTGCATGTTGGAGCATGCAGAAAGCAACTGTTTACCCTGCAGCTAGTTTGTTTATGTGTTTGCTGGCTCTTCATGGTGCTAGAAACAGTTGTGCATTTGATACACACGGAAGTCAAGAGTTTTGAAGCACACCTGTAATCTTGGTAGTTGGCAAGCTGGGGTAGTAGTATTCCTAGTTATAGGCGAGCCTGGGCTACACAGTGAGATCCTGTCTAAAACATCACCAATACCAACACCAGTTGGCTGAAAACAATACTGTTCCCAGCTGTTCCTGTTGGCATAAAAGAATGAATATGAAGCTGGGCGGTGGTGGCATATGCCTTTAATCTTAGCACTTGGGAGGCAGAGGCAGGTGGATCTCTGTGAGTTCAAGGCTAGCCTAGTGCTAGCCTGGTCTACAAAATGAGTTCCAGGACAGCTTGGAAACCCTGTCTCCTGTCTTAAAAAAAAAGAGAAAAGAAAAGAAAAGAAAAGAAAAGAAAAAAAAATCAGCATGAAAGTTTATGGTTCATACCAGCTTCAGCCATTCAACAGGAGCCTGCCTCAAAAACAAGAACACACAAAAATAAAACCAACCGAAGGGCTAAAGGTATAGTTCAGTGGTAGAACGCTTGCCTAGCACGTATGAAGCCTGGCAGTTGATATCCAGTACCACAAGAGCTCAGACTGAGACAAGCAAGCAAATAAAAGTTCCTCAAATAAAAAAGCAAACAGTAAGGAAAAATGCTTGTTTCAAGCCAGGCATGGTGGTACATGTACATGATTAATCCTAACCCTAATCTAATCATCACAAATTGGAGGCCAGCCTGGGCTATAGATTAGGAGCTTTAAAAAAAAAAAAAAAAAAAAGGCTGGTCTCTAAGGGTAAAAAGAGGCCAAAGGCCTTCTGCCTAGGGCACATTTGCTATCCTGGTGCTTCCAGAGAATTTGGAATGCATGTGTGAGACACTAGACAGCTATTGAATGCAGATGGCCTCACACTGGTAACGGTTTGACTTACTATTTTGCAATTTTTCAATGGCACGAAAACAGGACACATTCAGTAGTCAGTGGCTTTTGAATTGTGATCATTTCCTGGACAGCACAACACTCTCTTGCAATTCAAGGCAGCATCAGTGAGCTCCAATTCCCAGCAGGCCATGCCACTGCCAGGGTCATGCTCCTGAGTCCTGTGTTGCTCAGCTTGGGGGTATCCCACGGTGGGTTTATTAGGATGCTGAGGACCATGTTCACTGAGGCCGTGAGAGTCACTGGGCTCCTAGAGCTTCAGTGTAGGGAACATGAGGGTGGGCGGCTGTGAGTGGGCTGCTGTGAGCTGCTAATTTTTTTTAAACTGGCTTTATGAATACCTTAAAACATTGAAAAGAAGGCTAGACTCTTTCTCAGAGAGACAGAAGAATCAGTTCTTTTTCCACGAAGCAGCCATGATTATCCAGAGTTGATTTTTACCGAAAAAAACTTGCATTAGATTTACAGTGACAGTTTCTATGTCTCTTTGGAAGAGAATATGGTGTAGTGTGTGTGTGTGTGTGTGTGTGTGTGTGTGTGTGTGTGTGTGGTGTGTTCAATTCAGAGTGGGTGTTTCCCCCTTTCTGCGGATGTCTTTTTCTTTTTCTGTAACTTTTGACTTGATGCCCGATGGATTAAGGAAGCCACATTGCTTTCATCTTGGTGGGGACTGAACGGGTGCGTGTTCCCAATCAGAAGATAATAGGGGAAGGTCGCCTCCTTCACACAGCAGGGTGACTGCTAAATGTACTTAATTAGACTTCTCTGATTACAGCCCACCCCCTCAAAACTGTAGCGAAAATAACACAACCCTTAAAGCCGCAGATGAAAGCAGAGGGGAGCGCCGCAGGACACTGTGTCCTGTGGATTCCTGTCACCCTGCACTGCCTTTGATTTAAAATAGGAGGTAGCTTCTAAAAGCTACCTTCCTTCCTTTCTCTAGAATCCTATCCACCCCCGGTACACAAGGAGCGGCAGTTACCTGACATGGAAACAGGAGGGTGGTGGCTGCCAGCCACCTTGGAGCACTGGCTTTTCTGTTTGTTTTCTGGTTAGTTTGCCATACCCACAGCTCTGGCATGGCTGTGGGAGGCTCCTCCCTAGAGGTCTGGGCAGGTGGCCACTCCAGTGTACTAGAAGAAACTACTTGGTTGGAAGCCAACAGTGCTCTCGTTCTTTTTGCATGCACACTTGTTTGTGGGCAGGTACGGGTCCCACAGAGCTACTTACGTGCCATCCTGGCGAGTGATGGTGTAGCCATATTTTGGGTATTTGACAAAAGACACATTCACACCAACCAAGGGAGTCCCATCCGTGGTTACTACTTGGCCTCGGATCAGAGAAACCAGGCTGAGAGGGAAAAAGAAAGATGGGTGCATGAGGCACATGCAGAGAAACAGAGAAAAGAGGCTTGCCGTAGTCCTCTGCCCGGCTGTGGCTGCTCCCTTATTTTTGCCTGGTACCTAGACTGGGAGGAGAACTTCAACATCAAGTGCTAGCTGCACACAGCCCTACCTCAGAGAGGGGTGGGGGCAAAGGGGATATCTCAATGCAAGAACACGGACACTCTGGGATGCGATCCCCGGGAGTGATGCCTGTTCCCCGGCTGGGCAGTGGAGTCTCCTGGGCACATTCCCTTAGTTTTGGCCTTGCTCCATTGCTTGATGTCATTTGGCTCTGATCTGGCTTGGGCTTCAGGCTGCTCCTCATCACTCACGTGTGAGCCTTGGCCTGGCACAGAGAGTATTATGCCTGGATGAGAGCTTCCCCATCTGGCTGCTCATTTCCTAATTTGGCTTTGGAGCAAGGCCATGCTACTCTTCTCTTAGAGGCTGGGATGTCAGGGAGTGCAGGGGAACACACAGAGGTTTACTATGAGGCCCCCACCATGTACACCATGGTTGGCTACCCCCAAAGAGCAAAATTTCTTACGATTTACAAGAACCATAGGAAAAGAGAATATTATAGATTTTGTGGGGTGTGGTGGGGTGGGGATATTTTGGAATCTGGATGAATACAATTACAAATTTCCCTCCTATCAAAATCCTGTTGTCTTAGGAGAAGAGTGGCTGAAATTCCATCTCTCTCTCTCTCTCTCTCTCTCTCTCTCTCTCTCTCTCTCTCTCTCTCTCTCGCTCTCGCTCTCTCTCTCTCTCTCTCTCTCTCTCGCTCTCTCGCTCTCTCGCTCTCGCTCTCGCTCTCGCTCTCTCTTGCTCTAGCTTGGGTGTTATGTAATACTCTTCTCTCTCTAGACAACAGTAATTAGAATTTTCCCCAGAATCACAGTTTCCAGATAGCTGGGAAATCCTATAAAGCTAACGTAGTTACAAAACAGGTTGACTTTCTTTTCTGAGATACTTAGGACCAGTCGTACCTCTGTTTTCCTATTTTGGAATATCTACATATCCATAATGAGCTATCTTGGGGATAGGACACAAGTCTAAACATTTAATTCATGTATGTTTCATATACATCTTATAAAACTACCCTAAAGGTAAAGTGTCATGCTGCTATGTGATAAGTGTTGGATTTTGGAGTATTTGGGATTTTTACACATTGTCGATGCTCAATCTTTACTGTAAACAAATCCCAAAGCAGGATTTCCTCTTTGCATGTTTCCTCTCCCAGAATTCTCTTGTCCTCATGAAGAAGCAGGAGCATCAGAAGCTCCACATTTGCGCTAAGCTCCTAGCCGACTACACTACCTTTTCAGCAGTCCCACCGGCCTTGGAGACGGGGCGATTTGGTGAAGGCAGGCCGCTCTCGAGCCTCCTAGGTTCTTGGGCACTCTCCCAATTTCTGGACTAGGTAACTGAGCTGACCTCTTTGCCGGAATCTTGTCCCAGAGTTTTGGAACACCTGACAACTGGAGGGAATGCGGTCTCCAAGCACCTCTTTCTATTAGCAATACCCCCTACTGTTTGGCTCCAACCCTTCATGATCTGGGGGTGTTCAGACCATTCCCCTGACAGCTCTAATTGTCTGCCACTGGCTGCCTAACAAATGAGTCCCACTTTTAGCTGGTTCCAACCACGGTGCTAGAGTCTTTTGAAAGCAGAAAACTAATTTATGAAAATAATCCTTTTGTTCAATTCCATTTTTTTAGCTCCAGCTAAGACGCCTTTCAGACTTCACCGGACACTGTTTTAAAATCAAGGGTGTATGTTGATGATCACAAGGTACACAGCACTCGTGATGTGAAGACAAAATTGGGTGTATGTCCCACCACGGGTTTTTCTTTCGTCTGTCCCCCTACAACTGCTATTTCCTTTAAGTCCACCCTGCAGCATAAGGCTTGGTGGAATACTACAAGGAACCAAGGGGGCTCGTCTACCCGTGGTTTCTCCTGTTCTGTTTTTCCGTTTCCCCATTGTGGCTGGCTTCCTGGCGTTTCTAGGCAGCCAATTTGCAGAAAAGACTCAGCGAAGACATGCTATCGGTGCCTTTCTATTTATGATTATTGATGTGTAACAATTATCACATTATCTAGATAGTGAGGTCTGCTCCATAAATTATAGTGGTGGAGCCGAAACATCTTAGTTATTTCTGTCTACCATTATCTAGGAGACCGCCTTTGTAGAAGTCTTGAATTAAGTTTTTCTTTATTCCTAACTCTGTCCTTCATTATTTGTCAGACGATAGTGTGCTGAGCTTCACATGCTTACTGAACTCCACCCCGGGTCTTGGAGAACTATTTTGTCCTTCTGAATTATGTATCCACACAGAGATATTAGATTGTGCTGCCTTATCAAGCTCCCAGACAGCCTCCTCTAAAGTGACATCCCTTCACTCAGGTCTGTGCGCTGTTTCAGACTACCACATATTTTTGGAATCTCTGCCGACTCCACCGTACTTTGGCCCTCCTTCAGGATGCCTCCCAGAGGTGATATCTCATGGTGGGAACATTAAGATGGTATCAGAAGTGGAAGAAAAAAAAACATAAGAGAGTATCAGTAAGTAACTGGCTGAGGATAGACATTGAAATGCTAAGCAGGAAGAGCATGGGAAGACTGAGGTGATTAGCAGTGTTTACAGCGCAAGCATGGACCTCACTAAAATGCTCTCCTGGAGTGCAAGTCAGTCACAAGTCTTCATGAGATCTGTGTTCATCATGGAAAGGAAGCACTCACAGGCACTGTGCCAGAGCTAAGATTTAACAGGTAGGAAACACCTTTCATTTTGGCCAGAGATTTGTGCCTGACTCTCTCTTTCTCTTTTCTTTTCTCTTTTTCTTCTTTCCTTTTTTTTTGGGGGGGGGGCAGCATTTCACTATTATGTAATCCTGGCTACCGTGGAACTCACTCTGTAGACTAGGCTGACCTTGAACTCACAGAAATCTCCCTGCCTCTGCCTCCCGAGTGTTGGGATTAAAGGATGTGCCAACATGCCCAGCCTGCCTGCCTTACTTGTTTCTTTTCTTTCTTCCTTTCCCTCTCTTTTGAGGCATTCCTCTCTTAAAATAAATAGTAACATTACTACATGTTGTATAATAATATCATGCTAATTTTGCTAATCAGGAAGATGAGATTGTGCCCCTGTATGACTCAGTTAGGAGTTTAGGGGGGGAACCGAAGAAGACTGCGATTATGATCTCTTCTATAGTATCATTTATTTTCTGATCTCTGGTAGTAAAATCAGGACCTAAGGTGACCCTGCGAAGAAATCTCATATTCATAGGAACTGCCAAAGGTAACATGTCATGGTGTATGTCTGTAATCCCAACACTAGGGCAGTAGAGACAGGAGGATTGCTGTGAGTTCATGGCTAGTCTGGGCTGCAGTCATGGGCTTCCTTCCTTCTGGTCCAGTCAGGGCTATAGAGTGAGACTCTGTCTTGAATAACCACAGATAAATACATAAATGAGCAGAGTTGCTAATAACTGGGGTTATGTAGTTTTACAGAGGGCTTCTGTGGGGCTACAGAACTGGCTGTGCCTCTACCCAGCCTTCTCCATCCCAACCTTTTAGGCTCTCAAAGGAGGGATGGGGACTTGGTTCTACCCAGATGATGCCTTATCCCTAAAGTCCAGTGAGGTGACTTCTAATAGAATCACCTATGAAGTTAGGGCTCTGACCTGTGTGCTCAGAGAGGAAGTGGAGTGAACACTTTATTTCCATGGGCACTTTTGAGTCTAGCTGAGTGAGGACAGAGGCTGGGAGAGCAAGGGAAGGCGGAGGGTGTTACAGTTAGAGAGGGGAACATATACTGTGGTCTAGTACACAGTTGGGTCAGATGGCAATGGTGGACCAAAACACAGGCATATCTTATTGCAAAGGGTTAAACAGATTTTAAATGTTTCAGTACAAAGAAATGATAAATACTTGAGGTAACAGTTATTCCAATTTCCCTGTTCTGATCATTAAGCAATGTATGCACTTACCAAAACATCACATGGTACCTCATAACTATGCACCATTATTATGTGCCAGTAAAAAATAAAATAAGGGTTGGCTGAAACAGCTCAGCAGGTAAAGGTCACTAAGCCGGGCTACCTGAGTTTGATCCCAAGGACCCTCTGTTGGAAGGAAAGAATCATCTCCCATAGGGTTGTCTGCCGACCACCACATGTGTGCTGTGGCATTCCCCAGTGTAAATACAAATATAAGACAAATTCAAAAACTTTAAAAAAACTAAATAAAAAAGAAAGGCAAAACAAACAACAACAGACCCATAAAGAGTCAGAAGGAAGACGGCAGGTCGGGGGTATTAGAAAGGGACATCACTGTATTGCTCATGCTCCTAAAATCTCGAGGCTGGGTGAAGGAGGAACCAATCAGTAGTTTGTATTTTTTTCATGTGCAAGAGCAGAGAGATGGGGTACAGTGTCTCCCAAAAGACTATCCCAACCTTTGTCACATATGCCTGGACCTCTGGATTGGCCAGGGAGTCAATCATGTGTGTCAGCTAAGGCCCCTGTCCTGCTGACCCCCTTCTTTCCCTCACAATCGACACAGTGTCTAGAAGACAGAAAGGGATGGAGTGACCTCCGGTGTGAATAGATGGTCAAGTTGACTATGAAGAAATTCAAAATCTAACTTCACAAACTCCAGATTCCCAACTGAGAGCGAAAATGAGCTGGAAAGAAGGAGGGACTTGGAGAGAAATGCTTGGGCTCAGTACCTTGAGCACTAGAGGGCATCCTGCATTGTGTGCATCACCCCAGGTACTCAATAAATTCCCATAACTGGCATTACTGTGACTTTAAGATGCTATGAATGATAGGTTATGTTATCAAGTTAATAACAGCTTTCAAAAACACTCCATCGAATCAACTATTTCAGTAACACTCAAACAAAAGCCTTTCTCAGAGGCATTAAAAAAGGGATTTAAATAATGACAAAGATGTCATAAAAGGATGGATCATAAAAATCATCTCAAAACTCAGAATCAACAGGTGTCATCGTCAGGTTCTGGGCTGAAGGTGGTCCACTCTGGCAGAGCAACCACAACTCTCGTCTAGTACCCCTACCAGAGTGAAGAAAGTGTCTTCAATGACTCATGTCAATAAGTTGTCTCAGGGGCAGTTTCCAGGAAATGGGTCCCAGGAAAAAGACAGAGAACTTCCTTTTGCTCTGCCAGAGAAAGGAGTGGGGACCTCAGTGGCCTGCAGGGACAAAAGGGTGCCCTACCTGCTATTGAAGGGGTTGTCTCCAGGAATGATGTGGGTGCTGTCCTTGCCCGCCAAGAGCTTGATGCGATCATAGAAGGACTTCACTGCAGGCCAGTCTGTCTGGCCTTGCTGAATGATGTCCAAGGGGTCCCGGGACCCCCGACAGAGCAGGCTGTTCTGACAGGCTGACTGCAGGCAGCAGTCAGGGTCCAGGCAATCCACCAGGCCATCTGGAAGGGCAGAAACAGAGCCAGGGTCAGAGCACGGCATGGCACCAAGCCACTTGGAGATGCTGAGATGCTAACACGTTTGTTACCATCAAACCTTCCCATGGGCCCGAGACTGGCAGGTTTCACACAGCAAGCCTTGTATAATTGCAGCTTCCCCCATACAGAGAATAAACGACGGAAGGAAACAGCTGAAAATATCAATAGTGGTTTCTCTGGTGTGATCCTCTTTCTTTGCTTTATTGCATTTTCCTAAAATTCCTTCTTTTTACTACCACAAGCAGATATTATTAGAGTGACTGGGAATAAAACCCTGGACTTTTCTTTGAAATAACATAGCATAAAAATTGCCCAGAGACTGTTCCCAAGGGCCTGTGCCGATTGGGTATCTGCTAACCAAAGTGTGGGAGGCTGTCAATCTTCCTCCCTTGGAGAAAACCTCACCAGCCCTCCTCCCCCTAAGCCAGGGGGAGGACTGTTGACAAGATGGAGGAGAACCAGGTGCTGTGAGTGTCACCTCTTCAAGGAAGTGTGGAAATGGCATCGCGTGTGTGGCCACCAGGAAAAGAAGTCACTTCCATTCTGTCTTCTTCTAGATTCCCAAGCTTTTACCCACTTTCCCAGGCTGCCCCTATTCACTAACCTGCCACACTCCCCACACTGGAGTGCTGTTTACATGCTGGGAATGGAACAGTAGGTACAGAATCATAGCACCTGTCTGGAAGGGAGAGACAGACAGGACAACCCACTGTTGAAAGCCCAGTTTAGGGGTGTTCTTTTTACCCAGGAAGCCCCCCTGGTGGTGCCACTGGCTAGGCTGGCATTACGCATTGTGGCTCACACCCCCCATTTACATGCTGACATTCTAAACCACATTGAGAAGGGCCTTTAGGAAGGAACTGAGCTCTTAAAGCTCTCGTGGGTGAGTTAGTACTTTTGTAATGGGTACCTGAGGGAGTCTTCTGGACCCCTTTCTGCCCTCTGATGACACTGAGAGGGAATCGGGCCATCATCTGACACTCAGTCCCCCAGGGCCTTGGCTTTGAACTTCCCAGTCTCAACCATGAGAAACAGGTGTGAACTGTGTAAGCCACTATGGGTTGTTTTTTTTTTTTTTTTTTGTTATAGTAGCACAAAGTGATTGACTTTGCTAGGAGCCCCTGCCCTGTGCATCTCGGGTCCTGAAGGAATGGCTCACATTTAGATGTCCACAGACAGAATCAAGGACCTGCTCAGGCCTCCCCATGGACAGCCTCCAGAAGCAGGTTCCGGAATCTGCACATCCGTCATGATTCTCAGGTGATTCTAATGCACAATACATTTTTTAGAAACCATTATTGTTGACACTAACTTCCTCGTAGGGGAATTAATTACATCTTTATGTTTGCCTCCATATCTAGAAAAGAATTCAGTGAAAGATGAACAGGGTCTTATGAACTCTACATGTATGTCTCTCTCAGGGTCCAGCACAGAACAGGACCCCCAACAAATGTTTGTTGAATGAGTGGATGACTCTTTCCATTCCTCACATGTTAGAGACAGCTGAGGATTAGAATGTTCAGGGCAATGTTTGCTCTTTGGAATTCCCTATCAGAATGAGGTTTTTGACTGAGCACGTGGTAGAAGAACTTGAGAATAATGTAGCTGATGCCTCCTGAATTTGATAGCAAAGCATTTTTTTTTTTGGCAGGGAGGGGTAAATAATTAGCATCATAAAAGTGTGCTCTCCAATTCTGGACTATGCCATGACAAACACTTGTCCAAGACTGCTGAATCAGAGTCCTGGCTGTGGGCTTTAAATCTACAACAATGTAATTTTTTGTGGCACCCCCTTTCCCTTTGGTTCCACTAATGAAATTGAAATATGTAATTTCACCAAAGTTCCTCGGTAATTTAGCAATTAATGTACAATTATTTTAATGCATTACTTTCTTTTTAGCAAACAAACAAATTAGGAGGTTGTGTGTTTTGTTGGACTTTAAATTACTGAAAGTAGCCTCTCATTTTCCACGTGGGTAAATGCTGCTGGTGTGTCCCGTAACACATTCAGATTTACAAAATTTCCTAGAAATTCAGACACAGGAGGGGTGGGCAGGCAGGTGCGGTGTAAATTGAGGGACTTTGGAAACCAAGGGTCTGAGGAGCTCAGCCCTGTGTGCTGGCTGAATGTGAGGCTCCCAGAGTCCAGGAAGGCTGAGGCCCCAGGAACAGTGCTGAAGGATGAACAGCATCTCGGCAGCGGGCTGATCCAGGAACATAGCCCTGGATCCACGGTCCGATTGCTTAATCTGGATTCAAGGGCCATTGGCAGAACAAGGAAGAAAAGGGGAAGAAAAAAAAAATAATTGCATTGAATTCTGCCGTGAACATCACGTCCGTGGATGGCCGCACTAGACAGAGGGAATCTACACAGAGCGCCTGCTTCAGGTTTTAAAAATAACCCGCTGAGATCCACACTTCTATTCAGCAGCCGAGAAGCTTCTCAGGTGAGAAGAACCCACTGTTGTTAGCGCTATAGATTTCTTTCAAGGTCGCCGGCCTCTTCCCATTAGGAGCCCCATCCATCTCTGGTGGCCTTGCCCTTCTACGCCTGGGAAGGGTTTCTTCCTCCTCCAGCTCATTTGCTACCCACCCCATATTACCAGCTAGAGAATGAGTATGCGTCCGGCTCAAATAACACCCGGAGACCGTTTTCCTATTAAGCACCAAGCATTCTGTCCCTCTTTCTGGACCTGCCACTACTTTCAATTTCCTCCTTGTTTTGTTGGTACTTTTTTTTTCTTTAATCTGAGGGGCCAGTCTGGCAAGAGACTAAACACACCAGCAAAGCAGAAGACGGATACGAAGAGAAGAAAAGAAAAGAGATATAAATGATCCCCTCCCACATATTGACATTTCTCTGCCTCAGTGGCAGCATTTGGGGTGTGGGTGTTATTAGGGCAGCAGTATACGCCATGCCAGTAATGACCTCCTCATGCTGTGTGATCACTGGCTGCTGCCCCCAACACTTTCCAACGACACCGTGAACTTTAAATTGGCCCTCCAGTCTCCCAGTGGCCTGTCAGTCACGAGAATCGCCTCTTTATGCTAGCAAGCCCCTTGGATGGAGTCTGACATTGCAATCTTCAGTAAATTACTCTGTCACTGACAATCTCGCAGTTATCTTGAAAACAATCAAGCAGGCGATCAAACCACTCTGCATTGCCGGTTCAGGACCCGAGAGGCCAGGACATCTCCATCCAGCAGGGCGGGAAGCCGCAGGCCCTCTGGTGACACTGTCCCATTTCTTTATTTATTTATATACCTACTTATTTGTTGGGCTGCATTTTTTTTTTCCCTGCGGAGCGTAGGGATGCTGGTGGGAGAGGTTGGCAGCGACCCCTCCACAGGAGCTTCATTCTGACTCAGCAAGTGAGACTTCCCAGGTGGCCCACAGTGTTGACACATCTGCTCATATGCCCTCATTTGCTTCAGTTCACTCTGTGAAACGTGGCCTTGGAGCCCGTTCTAGGTGCTTTCTCTCAGAACTGAGGCCAAGTCACAGTTTTGGCTGATTTTTCTATGCACATATATCATACGATAATTGGACTGGCATTTTCAGGAAAATGTGGGCGTGAAGAATCGTTCTGGGAACAAGATTGATCCTATTTATTTATTTATATTTTAATATTAATTTAACTAATTCCAGTCACACCAAAGCTCTTAAGAAAAATCACTTTTTTTTTTTTGTTGTTGTTGTTTTTTGAGACAAGGTTTCTCTGTGTAGCTTTGTGCCTTTCCTGGAACTTACTTGGTAGCCCAGGCTGGCCTCAAACTCACAGAGATCTGCCTGCCTCTGCCTCCCGAGTGCTGGGATTAAAGGCATGTGCCACCACCGCCCGGCAAAAATCACTTTTCTATTACTGTTGTTTTAATATAGGATCTCACGTAACCCAGGCTGGGCTAGAATTCACTCTGCATGTAGCTGAGGATGACCTTGAACTCCTGATTCTCCCGCTTCCACCTCTCAAGTACTGGGACTGTGATTGTATACAACCACACTGAGCTTAATTTGTTTTTAAAGCATCACTTTTGATGAAGAGATAATCTTCTATGACAATCTAGTAATATGAAGTGAATTCTTTAGATTAGAAATCCTAATAGAGAAAGTCGCACCCCTCACACAGAGTTGGAGTAAGAACCTGCTTTGTGGACTCAACTTCATCTTCCTTGGCCTCATCCTCACTGAGCAAGCTTGGGAAGATGAACAACTTTGTTGAACATCAGTCTGCTTGCCTTTAAAGCTGAATTATTAGGCTGGGCACAGTGGCACAGGCCTTTAATCTCAGCACTCAGGAGGCAGAGGCAGGCAGATCTCTGTGAGTTTGTGGTCAGCCTGGTCTACATAGCAAGTTCCAGATCCTCACTTCAACAACAACAACAACAACAAAAACAACAACAACAACAACAACAACAACAACTGAGTTATCATAGTATATATGCTTCAGGGTTATGAAATAGGGAATAACTGACTTGATGTGTAGAATATCTTTTTATCATAAAGTACACAGTTAGTAAAATGTAGGTATCACTATAAACAGAAGTTCATTCTGTTTATAAAAACTAGACAGGAAAAGTAATGAAAGTAATACTCCTTTATACATAGAGTCATTCGTTAGGATGGGCCCTGGGCTGGTTAAATCCGGGCAAGCTTGATAAATTCCAAATAGTGACAGGTTAGGAGTGACGAACCGTGAAAAGAGACGTCACAGAGGAAGCAGCATTTTCATATTTTAAAAATTTGAGTCTTCACAGCAACTTTGCAAGGAAGAGGACTGAAACCCTGAAACTTCAGCCTGGGAACTGGAGTCTGAGTCTCTGATTGGCTACTGTTCAGAGGCTGTGGACAATGAACCGCTCTGGGTCTCTCCTCTCCCTTGTGTGCCAACCCGATTCTTGTGGAGACGACGGTGACGGCGTGAGAAAGGGGATTCTCAGCCTCAGGATCTGGTGTCCAAGTCTGTCTGGGCCTCCAACTAAACTCAGATAGAAAATGAAGGCAAGCCTATGGTGGCTACATCAGTACCGGGCACATATAGATAACTTCCTGTTCACTAGACAATACAGCACATTACTCTTTGTACAGCATTTACGTTGTAGCAGACGTTACCTCGAGATGGTTCTGGAAGGCCTGTCTAACCACTGCCCTGTGAGTTGTATGTAGGTGGGGAGAGCTCTGAATGTGGCCCAACACAAAGTCATAAATCTACTTAAAATTTTTTATGACTTGATTGTCAAGCTATCAAAGATGAACTTTGTAAATCATGTGACATGGCAATGTCAAAAGGCTGGGCACCCTTGAACAGGATTCAGGAAGATGTGAAGAGGTTACCATGGAGACACTACACTTTTCCCATAAGGAATCTGAGCATTGGGGATTTGGTATCTGTGGGGTCCTGGAATAAACCCCCTATGTATATTGAGGTATGACTCGTGGCACTTGGAGCAGTACCTGGTACCGTGAGTGCTCAGAGACTGAACTGCCATCATCATCATCATCCTACAGAGGAAGAAACTGAAGCTTGGAAGGCTGAGTCAGTCTCAGTCAAGCGGCTAAGAAGCAGGAAAAGGCAGCCAATAATAGCATTTCCATTACTGGAAAGAGATGCTTCCCCACTAAAGGAAGTCAGTAGACAAGGTACTTGGCTAGTCAGTCATCCAGGGAAACACGAGAGACTTAATCACTTCTGAAGGCCTGTCTACCGCTCCAGTTGGGAAAGAACTGGGCTGGTTGACATGGGCATCTGAAAATGTGAACACGAGAAACAAAGTGCCTGGGAATTCACTCCTAGAACCGGGCTGCCGAGACACTCCCCCGGCATTCACCTGTGAGAGTCAAACCATCACGTTGAGTTGACACATACCTTCTGGGATGGCTGTAGGCTTGTGTCAGCCATCTCCTGGCCCTATCTACTTTGCTCTGCTGGATTCTAAAAGGGGCGCTTGCGTGCTCTAGAGACTGCAGCTCTAACTTAGTGAACGCTGACCAGTAAAGACGAGCCCTGGTTGGTGGCAGGAGGCCCCACGCACACAGGGGAGCACTCATAGTCAACATTTGGGCATTTCAGAGTTGGTAAAACATGTAGTGTATCTTTTTGCCCCCCAAAAGGCTGCCTGCATCTTTGACTTTAGCCTTTTAAAGTGACGGGCTCTAGGATGTGAGGATGTTTACTTCACATGTTTTCTTCTTTGAGCTTTGCAAACTTTGGGAGAGTCTGGCGTTTTGGTCAGTTTGGTGGCATCTTGTGTCTTGCTATGCATGTGACTTCCTCTTTGACCTCCATGAACGATGTGGCTTTCCTAAGCTTTAAAGGCTTAGAGGGACACCTGTGCTTACTTTCCTTGGGTTTGTTTTGTCACAGGGTAGCACAAAGTGACCGCAGTGACTTAGGGCAGGTGCCATGGCTACACTATGAATGTCTATATGCAGCGCTGGTTTGGAGCCTGGTTAAAAGTGCAGATTTTTGATGGGCAAAGTGGCTTAGTGGGTAGAGGCACTTGCTGCCATCCTGACGACCTGAGTTTGATTCCCAGGACCCATGTGGTAGAAGGACTGAACCAATCTCCATATGCTGGCCTCTAATCACCACCCAGACACACACACATACAAAATAAATACATGTAATTATTTTTTAGAGCTCAGCTTTTTCCAGACTGTGGTTTGAAAGGACACGTCGAAAGGATGCACTATCACTCATCAGTCTTTCTATCCTATTCATTGGGCCTGCAGGCTAAGTAGAGAGTTGGCTAAAACCATGGGCTTTGAAGAGTACATACCGATCCATTGACAGGGTGCTCAAGAACAGACACAACTAATTACAATAGGTTAAAAATTATAGTTTCCTCTTCCGGGAGGTATTGGCTGGGGAAAAGCCCAGGGGAACTTTCTGGGCACTCTACACATTTTTGCTTCTCATCTCGGCCAACTAGCTAGACAGGCAATTTCAGCAAGTGGTGACTAACAATAACGGTACTGAACAGGAATAGTGGGTGATCAGCTGAGATGAGACACTCAGGAGATTTAGGAGATTGGGAGCACCCACTCACAGGCCAAGGGTGTCTGAATCATTTGCTCTATTTCTTTTCTTTCTTCCTTTCTTCTTCTTCTTCTTCTTCTTCTTCTTCTTCTTCTTCTTCTTCTTCTTCTTCTTCTTCTTCTTCTTCTTTTTAAACTTTCTTGGGTTTTCTGGGCAGCCATGGTTTGTTTACCCACAGAGACATTGGTATTTACCAGTTTTTCATTTCCCTCAAGAAAAATGCAGCTAGTGCAGGTGACAAACCCAGGACATCTTAGGACTGATGATGGTGAGGTGACAGGAAAGCTAACGGAGCAGAGAAGGGGGCCAGAGACACTCAGTGGGGCCAAGGAATGTGGTGCTTTGTTCTGCGATGGAAATGAAGGAGAGGGGTGGAGTGTCTGGTTGGCAAGCCCCCCCCCTTGCCCCTCACTGGCCCCCATGGACTTTTAGGGAGATGGCAGCCGTGGAGTAGATTTTGTCTTGCAAGATAGGTTGAGCTCTGGCAGTATCCTCCTAAAGTACACGGGACCCCCAACAAGTATACTTTGGCCGGTCCTCTGTTAATACAGGCAATCGCCTAGTAACAGTGAATGTTGTTGAGGCAACCCAATCTCTATGAGACTGCAAAGGGAATATTGCTCCCACCAGCAAAGGCTGTCTGTGGCTCTTTGGAGCTGGGGCTGGCCCCTCGGCCCTCGGATGATACACTGAGGTTGTATACATCAGATACTGAGAAACTTGCTGAAAAGCATCAATGTCTCACTGGAGCCCACAAAGCCAAGCAAAGGCTGAACAAAAATCCTCTACTAGGCATCTTGTCAGCTTTAGGGGTTTCAGACCCCCCAAAACATACCTGAACCTGCAGCCACACTGGAAACCAGAAACAACAAGACTAACAGGGGAACATCTGTGTTACAAGGTGTGGAAATTTTGTGTACACATTGGTGCACTGACAAGCCACCCCTCAATGATGGGTAATTATCTGTGATGGTGAGCTTGTCTCCTGGGGAAGACGTGATCATTTTATGGGGACCATATTGCTCCCCTCAAGGGATGACAAAGACAATTTCCTTTAATTACCCTGAACGGAAATGACAATCACCCAGACACACTTGGACAAAGACTGTGTGTTTATGTATGATCCTCACTTCCACCTCAGTTCTGCCTCTGTTTAAGCCTATGGCTCATGTAGGTGCCTCAAAGGCAGAGCTGTGTTGCGGAACACCTTTACCTATAGCTTGTGCCACACCGATTGGCTCCTTTATCCATCATTCACCACAAACTGTCTCCTTAATTGGTATATTGGGATGTGGAGCCTGGTCCACCCTCTTGGGACTCCTGGAGTTGGGGCTAAGACTCTGCTATATTCCAGATTAACTCTTGGAATGAGTTAATCTGGTTGACTCTGCATGCATAAAGAGTGGGTAAAGGATGGTAGACATTTCAAAGGTACCCTGATGGGAGACAGGGAATTTACATAGGGGGGTCCCACCAGGTAACATGCTGGTTCGCCAAAGCACAGGATGCGGTACCTAGCTTCTCCCCAACTTGGTCATGGTGACACTGACTTACAGCCCAGTTAAACAAAAGGCAAATAGACATGCATAGACCTTAGAATTAGAACATTCTGGCTTTCAAAGCAGGTCTCTCATTCCCTGGGCAAGTGAACTCGCTTTCCCAATCTACAGAATGGACTTACGCTAAGATTACCCACTACCTTGACATGCAGAGAACCATAGGATGGGGCCCACATGAAGACGGACACACGGCTCGGTGAGTGATGCTTCTTAATGATATTTCCTGCTCTCCCCCACAGAAAGGCATTGCTCCATTTGCATTTTCCCCTATGCCTGCTGACAAGTTGGAAGTGAGGGATAATTGAAAGTATTCTGGCTTGATGTAACTAAGAAGTGAAAGGTGCGGGCAAGGCTGACTTGATTTAACCCGGCAGTATGAGATTAGTTCTTCATTGCCTGTGTTAGGTCTCCCGCCTTGCCAACCCCTGAAAGCAATAGATTGGCTGACAGGGTGCTCATTTGGAAGGTTTCACCTGCCATTAATACCCTGGCTGCCTGATGGACCGTCGTTCCTCAGGCGGCCTGCTCTCCCTCCGTGGAGCACGGCCATTCTTAAATATTGCGAGGAGGAGGAGGAGGACTGTATTTGCACTCCTGGAAGGAAGGCCTGTTGGAGGTTTTCCCCTTACTTCATGCCAATTCTTTGTGTCAGTCTCGGAGTTCCGGGGCCAGAGAGCCTTGCCCCAGAGCACCTTCCGCTTTTCTTATGACTTAGCAATGGAAGATCAGTCAGGCTCGACCAGAGGCCTGGCAGAGCGGAAGCCTCTCTGCAAGCTGCTTTGCCAGCTTTCCTGTTCTGGGGGAGGGACGTGGGAAAGAGAGAGCAGAGTCAGCTAGGAGAGCCACAGGGCTCTGTTGTCCACGGCAAGGGTGTGATTCCGGTGGGACCTCTCTTCCCCATGTCTCTAGCCGTGCCTGGAGACCACTGGAGGATGTTTTCCCACCAAATCCTTGATATTCACCCGCTTCATTTATTTTGGTGAACCTTCTTTACCAAACTCTACATGCCTTCCCCCCTAACAAAACACAAAAACACCCAACGAAATCTGTTTGGGACTCCAGGTGGGGCTTGAGGACCTTTATTATTTGTAAGTTCTCTGGTGATGGGGACGTTTGTTCTGAGCACTGACTTTCCAGTATCCACCATCTAAAGCAGCTGTGCTCACGTACTTGGTTACCTGGCCCGGAGAACAGGTGTTTTTGCATTCCTGATGTTACCCTAGACCTACAGAATCATTGAGATGGAGACCGGGAATCTGTGTTTTAAGGGAGGCCCTAGGTATTCCTTTGCTTCTCAAAGCTTAAGAATCCTTGCCCTGAATTGCTGCAAAGGCCCTTTAGACATCTAAGGAAGTACACACAGTCCTGGGGGACTATGCCAGCTTTTCCAATCTGCGTCTCCTGTAGGATATTATTAGGGGTTTCCTGCAATGCAGACATGGAGGTGGTGGGCAGGGGAATCTATGTTCGAGTACAACCAGGAGATATCAGTTAAACAATAGGAAATTAAGTTCTCGCAGCAGAACTTCTCAGAGCCCTTGAAATGTAAATACACACAACTCTGTAATGCCACAGTTCAGTGGATGCCCTTCTTGATGGAGGATCCGTTTGGTCCAGAGAAGTCTCTGCCATATAGCCTAAGAGCATCTGAAGGCATTCTGCAGGGAGAAGGGGCCTTATTCTTAGAAGGGCCAACCAAACCTCCCTGTCCTCCACGTGACAAGCAGCATCTTTGTCCCCTCTTGACTTTGCAGAGGGTAGAGGCCATCAGTGACCAGGCCCAACACAAACTGCATTAGCCTGACAAGCATGTCCCTTCAGGGGAACCGTACTTTGTCCCTACTCTCTGTCTTCTTTCGGCTTCCTCAATACCCTGAGGTGGCCTTGAGTGTGGGGAGGGGGCAGTGCTAAGTGACAACATCCTGGGGACCACATGTTAACGAAGCTTCACAAACCTGGCATGGTGGTGCATCTTGGTTAATGCCGCCGAGTTACGGAACAACTGCAAAGACCATCTCATAATGTTTTGTCTAAGTTCACGGTTTGGTGTTGGGCCGCCCTCGCTGATGCTCTTGGCGGGATGGAGCCTGCAGGCTGTAGCTCCCGAGCTGGCATTACAGGCAAGCATGTCTTGTGAGAGCGGATAGTTGGTGCTTACAAAGAACTTCCAAGGTGTCAGGGGCTGTGCAATGCAGTTTTCATATATCCCCCTGTGAGGCCCCGGGGTCCCAGGCATCAGGGCTGTCATTTGCAGTGGCAGAGCAAGAGACTGAGACACGGGTTAGATGACTTGCTGAAGTGGCGAGGCGGTATTCAAACAGGGTCTGCTGCTCCCGGAAGCCAAGTCTTACATATGGCTGCGGTTTGAGGCTATGCTTCTCATTAAACATCCCTCCTTTCCTGGGGGCTATTGGACCACTGAGCCATGCTTTGAGCCTGCCTGTAGTCCTTACACCTAAGGCCCGACTAAGTCAATTGGAAGACCAGTAACTCGAATACATATTGTATTGGGCTATGGGATATCCAGTCAGTCTTCTACTCTAGATCTTCACTTACAGTCTGACTTGGTAGGCAGCCACTGGGCTGGCCCTGCAGCAGGTCTTCAAGATTCTGCATGTTTTCCCACACTACACCGTGAATCCTTCATCCAGCCATGATCATTCACATAGGTTCTTAGGAACCTCCCAACTGGGTTCTGCAGTCTCCATTTTGCAGATGGAAAAACTGAGGCTCAGAGAGCAATTGGGTTCTCCCCAAGTACACAGAACTGACAAGTTAATGGATGCGTGATTCCCACATTGGCCATCTGCTTTCACCTCTTGACTTCTACTCTTGATTCTTATGGGAGGCTGACAGGGTCAGAGCACATCAGGGTTCCTTCCCTCTGAATGTTGAGGCTTCAGCAAACCTCCTCAGCTTCTCATCTCTGCCCCTCTCTCCTCCCTTCTTTTTCTGTCCCCCTGTCCTTTTCTTGGTGTACCCTTCCTTCTTTCCACTCTTGGCTAGCTGACTTCCTCTAACCCAGAAGCAGCTTCTAGACATGATCTCATGTGATCAGTAGTTCAGCACCGCAGACGAACCCC
This sequence comes from Peromyscus maniculatus bairdii, assembly GCF_049852395.1. Lineage (NCBI taxonomy): Eukaryota > Metazoa > Chordata > Mammalia > Rodentia > Cricetidae > Peromyscus > Peromyscus maniculatus. The sequence goes on from NC_134859.1 coordinate 20,486,802, forward strand.
GACCCAGCATATACTCACCCCTGTTAGCCCGCAGCCATGTTTGATACACCACAGGGACTTGTGTCCTGGCTGCTGCTGTCTACCCCTTGACTGTTATGAAAGCCACTGGCCATAAAGAGCAGGGCCTCTGATCCCAGCCCCAAGTGCTCGCCTCCCTCCGCCTGCTCCTCCAGGTCTCTCATAGCCACCCCCTCCCCTGCCCTGCTCCTCATCAGCTTGCATTTTTTTGCAGAGCCTGCTGACAGGTCAGACAGACGGAGCCCGATGGCCATGCAGCCTAGGCCCAGCAGGGGGTAGCAGCCTGGTGGGGTGCCAGACAGTGACCTGCTGGGTCCTTCAGAAAAACAGGGGCTGTCACAGTCAATGCTGTGGAGCAACAAGCTGGAACAGCTACTTTCTGCCTGAGGGGAGACCTGGGGCTGTCCATGGTGTCTAGGATGGGCCTCAGAGTTGAGACTATTGGGGCATAAACACGCTTCTGACTGCTGGCTGGGAGGAGGGACTGGACTCGGTTATCATATGAGCTTTTGGCTCGATTGGGACGGTAGAGAGAACTAATTTAGAAACTGATCCCTTCCTAAAGACTCCTGCACACCAGGCACTGGACCCAGAGCTCTCAGGAGAAACTTTTTTCGCCTTCCTGTCTCCTCTGTGGGGTGGGTGCCACGAGCCAATGTTACACAGCCAGTTATGGTTGTGAGGTCTGGAGACAGGTGACATGCATCCCGCAGACTGACTGTGTGCAGACATTGGCTGCAGCCTATTAGCTCTGTGGCCCTGGGCTTCTGACGTCACTGCCTCAGTTTCTTATCTATTGAATGGTACTAATAATCGTGCCAGTTTGGCAAGGATGTCACCAAAGATTAAGCCTTTTTACCAAAAGCTTTCAGTGGATGGTGACCAGTTGTTCCCACCCACTTGGCAGCTGGAGAAAGCCAGTCAGAGAGAGAGATGAAGGCTTGTGGGAAGCAAGGCTGGGACTCAGTGGGCCCACCTCAGCCTTCCGCACCATGCGACACCTTGCCCAGTGAGCGATACTGAGATGCCAGAGTCAAAGCTATCCTCAGTACTTCTGCGTTTCTTCCTGTCTTAATGGATAATTCTGGGGTACACTATTTTTTTTTGTCACTCTGACAAAATGCCTACTGAAACCCGCCTAAGGAGAAAGGATTTATCTCGGCTATGGTTTCAGCCATGACAGGCTTGCTTCTCTGTTATGGGCCTGTGGTAAGGTAGGAGAGCATGGCAGAGGAAAGTCCCTCACCTCAGGGTGTCTGGAAAGCAGAGAGGAGACAGGAGGGGGCTGGTGACAAAGGACAGTCCCTAAGAATGTGGCCTTAGTAGCCCACTTCCTTCAAATAGGCACCAACTTCCTTCAAGTAGGCCACTACCTCCTGATCATGCTAGCGTGTTATGAATCCATTATTGGATGGATCCATCGATGGAGGCAGGACCCTCATAATCTAATCACCTGTCAGTCAGTGACTGACTCCAGCAGCTGAGGACTGTGCCTTTAACATATAAGCCCATGGGGACCATTTTACATAAAACTATAACAACCTTAACACTGAGCTTGTGTCCCCTAGGAGGTCACTGTACAGGACAAAATGACCTTGGTAAGAGCAGTGAACAGTCCAGCCACGTGCGAGTGTCTTACTGAAAGGAAATAACGAATCTTACATTTGGATTTTTCTTTTTGCATTAGTGAAGTGGCTTCAGTGGTATAAAGTGACTTAGGTTTAGGTTTACTGCCTTTTAAAAACGATAGTATTTATTATTATTGTTATCATCATCATTGGAGAATTGCTTAATGCACTGTGAAAGTTTTTTTCAATTTGATACAAACTAGGGACACCTGAGGCGAGGGAATCTCAAGTGAAGAACTGCCTCCATCAGACAGACTATAGGCAAGTCTGTGGGAGCATTTTCTTGATTGGTTGTTGATACAGAAGGGGGGTGCCACCCCTGGGTACATAGTCCTAGGTCGTTTAAGAGAGCAAGCTGAACAAGCTACAGAGAGCAAACCAGTTCCTCCATGGCCTCTGCCTCTAGGTTCCTGCCTTGAGTTTCTGCCTTGAGTTCCTCCCTGACTTCCCTAGGTGATGGACTGGGACCTGTAAAGTAAAATAAATCCTTTCCTCTCCATGTTTCTTTCTGTCATGACATTTATCGCAGCAACGGAAACATGCCCAGGACATGCAGATAGTGCATTCTGATCGTATTTACCCCAGCGCTTCACTAACCCCTCCCAGACCCTCTCCACTGCCTTCCAACTTTGTGTCCTTGACTTTATTTATTTATTTATTTATTTATTTATTATTATTTATTTACCCACTGATTCTGATTTGTTCTGCCCATATACTAATGGGGGTGGGGCATCCAGTGGAAACTCTCTCTCCTCCAGTCGCCCTTGACTGTCTATAGCTCCTGAGTTAGGGGTGGGGCTTATGAAGGTGTCACTGCTTGAAGCAGCGATACTTTTTAATCCTAACATGAAATTTATTCATCCCTAAATGATCTACTAAATAAAAGCAGCCGTTTTATAGCCTTCTCATGGAGGCCAGTGTTTATTAGTTCATGCCACAGAGTTGATGATGACAGATGAGGACTTGAGGGCATGAGCTAGACTATGAGGGGGCAAAGCAGATGGTAAACAAAGGGATGCATGCCAGATGCTGAGGGAGTGAGAGTGCCTTCGAGACGCGGAATGAGGCAATGGGAACTAGGAGAGGATGTTGGTGGTGAGGACTGGTGAGGGGAGGGGCATCAGGGAGGGCTTCAGGGAGGAAGTGATATCTTGGTAAAACCTAAGTGGCACGAGGACATCAGTCCCAGAAACATCTGGAGGAAGAGCCTTCTAGGAAGAGGAGACAGATGTGCAAAGCCCAGGGTGGGAATGTGTCTGAGAGTTGGAGGATCCAGCGGGCAGGTGAGGGCAGAATGGAGGGAGGAAGATGCAGAGGAAAGGGACCAGAGGGGAAACGGCAGCTTGCCTGCACAGAGCGCCGGGAACTGCTGCAGGAGCCTGCCTGGCGTTCTATGTTCTATGGGAGATGAGGAGGCTTGAACAAGGATGTGGTGTGCTTTCACTATTAAGAGGACTCTTCTTGGGCTGGAGAGATGGCTCAGAGGTTAAGAGCACTGACTGCTCTTCTAGAGGTCCTGAGTTCAATTCCCAGCACCCACATGGTGGCTTACAACTATCTGTAATGAGATCTGGCACCCTCTTCTGTATACATAATAAAAATCATAAAAAAAACATATATAAAAAAAGAGGACTCTTCTTATGGTTCTGGGTAGATTGGGCCAGAAACTGGAGGACTAACCAAACAGACCAGTGAAGTTGGTAGCATGATCTGGGAGAAGTTGGTGGAGGTGAAAAACATTCACGTGCCGTGCTTAGCGATAGAGGCTGGAGGGGCTGGGACAGTTGACTATGTCTAGCAACATGCATAGTAGTTGGCATGTGTCAGAGACCAATGGCATGGCCACCTCAGGAGACTGTGGCAGTCGGCAGATGATGACGTCAGTAGTGTTTGTTAGAAGATGGCTTCTTCCCACACCTGTCCTTTATTACAACCCTCCTGAAAGAGGAAGACAGATCTCTGGATCCACTGAACCCAAACTCTAGAGATGGGACCTGTCTATGCCTGAGTCTTGTCATTTGGTTCTGACTCTGGCTCACCTTGCTGTGCGTCCTGAGTTCACTCAACAGTGGCTTTCCAAACCCTTTAAGGTAGAGGCCACCCTTAGCCCATTTTACAGAGGACAAAATGGAGGCTCAGAGAGATGGAGTGACCTGAGTTGACACTGTTCATGGGGGACCGAGCTGTGAGCATGGAGTTCTCTGATCCCGACACTTCTTTGTCAGCCTGCCTGCCTCTTCTCCCCATGGGGACAAAATGCCCACACATGTAGTGGAGGGCCACAAAAAAGGCCATACTTTCTTTTTGGCCAATGGTGTATTGACTCAAAGAGATAGATAATCTTCCGTTTGTAGGAAGGGTCTGGCTGTAAGTTTAGAGAGTAAGGTGCAGGGATGCAAAAGCTAAGACTTGAGACGCGACACAGTGCTCCACATGACACCATGCTCCTGTGGCATACACGTTCATCTGACTTGCTCACAGCCCTGTTTCCACAGCTCCTCCATCTTCTATTGGAAGGGCCCCAGGCTCCTCGGAGATGCTCCCTCCTCTCGGTCTTTCAATGTCTAGTCCCTTTACCCACAATGCTTTTCCCTCATTCTGTATCTTTTTTCCCAATGTCTATTACAATTTAAGATTTATTTATTTATTTAGAGATAAGGTTTCACTCTAGCCCAGTCTGGTCTGGAGCTCACTATGTAGCCCAGGATGACCTTGAACTTCTGGTGATCTTTTTGCCGCAGTCGTTAAAAACATTCGTTTTTTTGAGACAGGGTCTCATGTACTCAGGCTAGCCTTGAACTCTGTAGCCAAGGCTAGCCTTGAACTCTTGATATTTCTGCCTTCACCTCCCAAATGCTGGCACAATAAGCCTTCACTGCCATGTGCGTTTCACCTACTTTGGAAGTCTCTGATGACCTTCTGCTGAGGACTCAAAGCCCCTTGACATTTCTTCTGTCGTGGACCCTTAACACATTGTGATATCATGATGCATTTAATGGATATTTTACCACCATCAATCCATGGACTCTTTGCAGGCTGAGTCTGAGTCTCATTCATTCATGTGGCTAGGGATTGAGTATGGGCATACACAAATGAATTTTGAGTCATTCTGACATGGGGTGTGGCTGCATTGGGGTTGTTGTTTGCTTTTGGCTTCATCAATGACAAGTGATCTGAACAGGGTCGAACTGAAGGCAAAGAGAGAGATGGGCTTGGGGACCCAGCTAAAGGACACACTTACTGTCAAGTGTGTTAGACACAGCCACTCATCCTAGCCTAGGTCTGGGGCTGATGCAGATCACTGCTTAAACACTAGTGGTAGATTCCTATTTTCCCAGGGCCACTGGATCCTTTGGCTGGTTGCACAGCAAGAGAAAAAACAGATTAGATTGTGAGCCAGAAACCTTGGATTCTGGTCTGCCCTGCTTGCTATTTGTCCTTGAAGAAATTACTTTGCTTCTCTGGATTTTGTAGCTGCTGTGGACTATGAAAAACTATATAAAGTTAAGTATTTTATTTTCCTTTAATTTAGTTACTTTGAGATTGAATGCCCTCATCTAGCCTAGGATGACCTTGAACTCAAGATCCTCCAGCTGCAGTATTTCAAGTGCTGGGATTAAAGGCATGGACTACCATGCCCGGGAGTACTGCATATTTTAGCCATTTGGTACCTGGCAGTCCCAAAGACCCATGGAGGAAATATCCCACGACTCTATGAATGGCTATCCATTTAGTGTATGTGACCTCAGAATGTCAGAAACCTGTGTAGGGAGGTGGAGTGGTGAGGGACAGATTTCTAATGACATTCCTTAAAGAGAGCAAGAAAGGAGAGAACTATCCCGGAAAGATTTGCTGGTCCCTGTGAGTAAGGAGAAAGGGAAGCTTGAAGCAGAGGGCCGGGGAACCTTGTCATTGTCTTTGGATTCACATTTGGCTACACGGGTCTGGCCTCCCTCCAATCCCCTAGAGCTCTTGGCTGAGAAGATGGAAAAGCAGAGAAAAGAGCACAGGCAGCTGCTCTTGCTGCGCTGCAGAGAACGCCTCGCTATTTAGAGTCCAACTGTTCCACTTTCCCCCACTCGCCCCTGGCATTCCAGTGCATAAGCACTTTGTGGGGGGAAAAATGCATTCTAAATCCCTAACCGGGGGAAAGAGCTGATGCTGATGGTGGCTTTCAGCATGCTCAGAACTTGCGTTTCTGTGGGACTGAGGCTGAGTCAGTCCCTGGGTCGGCCCTGCTCCAGCAATGGACACAGCACTCAGATGCTGGGGAGCCTTCAACCTGTGGAGGGCTCTTGACCTGTGTTCTGGATCCTGGCAGGGCTGCGCTGTGACCCTGGGACCATGGACAAGCTGTTGTACTTCTCTTTCAAAGTATGGCCATGGATAATTTGGGCCACGTCAGTAAAGTCTTAGCACATGCCTGAACCAGGGAAAGTGTTTAATGCCTCTCAGACCTTGGGCGTCATATACTTTGACATCAGGGCAAAGGATATCCTATTTTGGGACTAAGTGGCTTTCCCACGTACCTGTGCTTCTAGAGGAAATGTTTCTCAGCTTCCCTGTTATTTCCTCGTAGGGCGGGGTTACTCCTATTTGTGGGCAGCCTTTCCACACATGAAGATGGCTAGCAGCAACCTAGGGGTCACCCAGTCGCCTTTCTCATTCATCATCACTTAATGAATGCTTTCAGACATCACTAGTGATTTCCTGGAGAGCATGGTTACCTCTGATAGGAGACCACTGATGGGGGTCCAGACTGTGGGGAACACAGAACTAATGAACATGGTGCCAGGGCTTCAGACTGCAATCAGGTGGAGCCCCTGGCCAAGACAAAACTCCCAGGAGTCAATTCAGTGATGTAAATGTTACCCTTGGACCACTAGTTTAATCTGTGATTTAGTTAAATCTCCAGTGATTTAAATGACTAGCACTAAAAATTATTTTTTTAAAAAAAGTGTCTGTGGGGAGGTGCACATGAGTGCAGGTGCCTGTAGAGGCCAGAAGAGGGTGCTGCATCCCCTGCAGCTGGGGTGATGGGTGGTTGTGAGCCTCTCAACGTGGGTCCTGGGGCTTTTGCAGGAGCAGTGAGCACTGTAAGCTACCGAGCATCCGTCCAGCTCCCTGATTAGCACTACACAGATTAGGCATCTTCATTGCAGTTTTATGATGAATATTGGATTTGTCATCTAATCAGGTGAAAGAAACCCAATCTCTTAAGAGACACTTACTAACCATTTAAAGTACAGAAGACTTGATTAGGAAAGACTGGAGGTGCTATGTTAGGTAAATGCGTGAACTTGGAATGTCTTAAGAAAATTGATGGTTCAATCCATTTTACCAGGAAAGGGTTTTCAGTGGGCAAGTTTGGTCTTTGAAGGGTTAATTTTGCTTCCTTTGAGTTCTCATACAGATTCTGTCCTTGCTCTGTTCCTTTCTGGAAACATGTTAGTGTTTTGTTTGTTTTTTGAAGGAATGAGACCATGGCTTTAGAGATGGAAAGTTGCACATCCCAGAAGTTGGCTGAAAGGCCTATTTCGAGTCTTATTTTCTTGACTCCCCATATTTGTTTCTGTAAAATGGAAATACAGTCACCCCTCCCTCTCTTTGGGCTTTCCATTCATGCATTCAACCCAAAATGAGTAAGATGTATTCAGAGGAAACAATTTCCTCTGTATTGAACAGGTACACACTATCCTTTTATGTCATTCGTGGGACAGCGATTATGTATCTAGCATCACGTGGTAACAGGTATTATTGGTAATCTAGAGATGATTTAAACATACAGGAAGATCTATGCAGGCAATATGTAAATGCTACACTAATTTATATAAAGGACTTAAACATCCTCTTATTTTGATATCCATACAGTGTAGTAAAACTAGTCCATAGGAGACAGCAAAGGATGGTTGTCGTATGGTAAGAGAGAACTTACAGGGGTTGGGGATTTAGATCAGTGGTAGAGCGCTTGCCTAGCAAGTACAAGGCCCTGGGTTCGGTCCTCAGCTCCAGAAAAAAATAAAAATAAAAATAAAAATAAAAATAAAAATAAAAATAAAAATAAAAATAAAAATAAAAAAGAGAACTTACAGGCTGTATGACAAAACAGCACCAATAGAAAGATCTACATAGGACTACCCAGGAATATGACATTCCTGCTAGGGAGATGGAGCAGGAGGGCAAAGGTTGGCTGACCCAGGAGCTGAAGGACAGATCCCGGCTTGAACACTTTGGGCCCTGAGCCAGCAAAGACCCATGTGGTAGACACAGCACAGCTGGCGTGGGGATCAGAAGGGTGACCAGCACGAGGCTGCAGCAGAGCTTGTAGGGAGGGTAGGGGAAGGACAGTCAGAAGTCAAGCAGGGGACACCGAGGAAGCCCTCTAGCTAGGACGAAGCCAACATTTGCTTTGATTCTAATTGTGTGAGAAGCCCCTGAGGGAATGATGGATCCGACTTACAATAGAAGTGTCCCCTAGCTACTGGGTTGGAGGGTAAAGGATCACAGCATGGGATTAGAAGCATAGAGACCCAGGCACTCGGTGTCTTCTCTCATTATCCCGGTACATAGGAGACCCAGCCCAGTGCTGACATACTTAGTTGTTACCATTCTTATATGCATCAAAGAAGAGCAAATCTCAATCTCCAATTTCCATCAGTTGATTATCTAGTCTAACATGTCCATACTTCCGGAGACTTTACTTCAGTGGAAAGATGTGGAAGGATCTCAGACCCCCATGGCTGTGAGCTCCTCTACTGTCTCATCTGGACTTGCTCTGCTTTCTCCTACAGACCCAGCACCAAGGCAGCTGCTGGTGACCTGCAGGCCAAGTTCTCTTCCCACACTTTAGGAGCATGGCTTTCCCACCTGGGAGTAAACTGGGATCCTGCATAATAAATCCTCCAGATACATTTATCACAAGACCCTTGAAATTGGAGGAAAATCCTCACCCAACCCAATCAATAAAACTAAGTTGCACGTTGGAAACATCTCCCACCAGACCGATTCATTAACATATGTGTACATATTCATCAAGGCATTTGCAGTGGGTTTACCAAACACTGCCTTTCACTGGATGAAGAAGCTGGACTCTTTAGATTTAATGATTATGTCTTCCAGAGTCTCTCAAGTCCCTAGCTTGGCTCTGCTAAATGCACAGACAAGGTGAGGTATTAATTAACAAGTGAGGTAAATGCCCAAATTATATCCTTGAATCAAGTCAAACCAATTTGGATGGCGAAGGGATGGGAAGGAGGGTGAAGGAGCTGTGGGCATGGGGCAGATTTCATCTGTTTCAAGTGTTCTGGATGCAGTCCAGTGGTGCGTCTCCTCATTTAGATCTGGCTAGAGTGCCTTGGACGGCATGCCCAGAGCTCAGGCCAGCATCCACATCTCTTAACTCAAGGCGGCCTCCTCTGGAGCAAAACAAGGAACCAAACCTTGCCAGTGGAGGCCGAGTAGGAAACAGCATTCTGAAGGGAAAAGCCGAGTGGTATTTAATTTATAAAGAGAAATGAAGTTGCTGCTGGTGGACTGAAGAGCTCCACTGTGCCTCATTCTACCCTGTGACTCTGAGGACCCCCCCCCCCCGGGGGGGGGGGGACAGGATGAAAACTCTGGGCTTAACTTTGAGATGTGCCTTCTCTCATCCCAGTAATGTCACACTCCATGACAGTCCTTTCTCTTTGTCCCTACCAAGGTACTCTCCCTTTGTCACATCTCATGCTCTGGATCAACAAAACAATAACAACCTTTGTACAGCCCATCTTTTCAGATGGAGAGTGAATTCTCTGTGACACATGTCATGACGGTTCTAACATTTTCCAGAAGCCACTTTGTATTGTTGAACATTCGGTAGACTCAGAATGTTTGTTAAACCATGAATGGATAAGTTAACAGAGGTTGGATGGTTGGAGGGATGGATGAATAGATGAGTAGATGAGGCATATGGATGGAAGGATGGAGTCACTCATGACACAGAGTTAAGGGCTTTTTAAACTTTGGAACAAACATCATTCACTGTCCCAACTAGCGATGGAAAGTATTTTTAAAACATACTTGGTAGAAGTGGTGGGTGTGGGGGGTGTGTTTGGAGCCCAGGAAGGTGACAGGGAGGAAGCCGGGTAAAGCATATGATATACACATATGGAAACGTTACAATGAATCTGTTGTAGTAAAAACAAGAGGAGAAGAAAAATCTGGTCACATTCCAGTTAGTCACTAAAGCTGAAATCATTTATGCTTTTTCTCCAAATTATTTGTTTCTTCCTGAAATAATGTTTCTCTCTCCTCATTTCACTCCTCACATGCTCTGGGAATTGAAGAGCGCAGGGATCTGGGTATAGGTACTATGGCATAGGCCTGGGCTAGGCTCCCCCCCCCCCCCCCCCCCCCGAGGAAGCATCATTTAAAAATGTTTTCCCCCAAAATGTGGTTTGTAGGATACTCTCTGGGGTGCTTGATAAGCACGTAGACTGCTGCATTGGAAACCTGACTTCAACGAGACTCAGAAGGCAGGGACCAAGAAACCTGACTTTCAAGGTCTCTATGGGGCTCTTCATAACACTGAAGTTTAATGAGACAGGTTAGGTTCTTCATCGCTCTATGCACTGGGAAAATCATTGGTTGGATTCTGTTATATGATTGTCTCCGTTCTAGAAAGTCACATTAATAGTAACACCGCTGAGGCCAGCACCAGCCAACCTGTCTGTGCATTTTACAAACTAAGCCTCTGCAAAACATGTAACATGCATCTGCTCACTTAAACTTTCTACTAGCTCATGGAGTTGACCCAGTCACACCCATTTTTACAGACAAGAAAATTGAGACTCTCAGAAGTGACTTGCTGAGCGGAGCTAACACAGGCTAATTCTGAAGAGCGGAAGCTGCGTTACTGCGACACCACAGTGTCACCTCCGGAGACACCACGGGAGTGAAGGAGGAAGGGCAGAAGGTCCTCTCATGCTGTGTGAAGGAGAATGGAGAGGAGGTGACGGTTCCCCTGTGCAGTCCCGAGGAGGACAGTGGTACAAGGTAACGGGGTGAGTTTAACACAGGAAGGACATTCTTCTGCCCCTCCAGCAGCAGCCTGATGAGGTCATGACCCTGCCTTGTCAGGACGGCCCTGTCGCCTGTGCGCCAAGTAGATAGGGCACTTGATCTACCCTACAGGAGCTTCAGGCAGACTCCCGGGCAGGCTGGAAATGATGGACTTTGGGCATTTAGCACATAGAAGCTGGGTGTCCTGCTTCGAAGTCCTGGGTGACAAAGGGGCCTCCAGGGAGTGAGTACAGGCTCTCCAGGCCAGACAGTCTAACGATGCCTCCTCACCTTGCCATTCCCACTTGGAGAGGAAATCTACATACTCTCTCTCCTACCCCTGGCTGTGATGAACTAGAGCTCACACCTCTGCCTTGGTGGTGATAATTAAATATTATCCGCCTGTCACTTGGCACACATGTTGTGTGTGTTCTCAGACTTTAATGAGCTGATATTTGTCTCCTGTAAGCAAAAATATTTCTTTGAGTCTCTTTTTTTTTTTTTTTTTTTCAAATTGGGGTGAGTGGTTCAAGTGAAGACCTCTCGCTTTTAAAAAGACAGTCTCTGGCCAGCTTGTCTGTGAACTGTCTCCACTTTTTTTTTTTTTTTTTTCAGGGACAATGACACACACAGCTTGTCCCTTCTGAGTTGGCCATTGCCTTCTGAGGTTATGTGAGAAGTCACATGGCTGTGAGTATGGTAGCAAGTGATGAGAATTCAGAAGTATGGGGCCACCATGTATGTTGTTGTGGGGACACCTTAAGGCGGCTTTTTCTGACAGAGTTTCTCAGCTTAATACCAAAGAATACTGAAAACACCCTGTATTCTGTGAAATTTTCCTCAAATCTTCATAAGAAGAAAATTTATCTGGTACCTTTCTGGATGCGTAGAAAGAGAAATTAAGGCATTAGATAAAATGGATGTTCTAGGACAGTGGATCTCAAAGGCAATCTACATCTGAGGCACCTGGAAATTTACCAGACATTCAAATTCTTGTACCCTACCAGAGACCCATGCATTCAGAAACTCAGTGATGGGGTCAGGTCTCAGGCGCCAGGGTTTAATCAAATCCTCTAGGTCCTTTCAGAGCTACTAGGGAATAGAAAGAAAGTACAAGGGATTCAATGCAAGCACAGTTGATGAAGACAGACAAGGACTTCAAATATCTTTATCTGTGTTTCTGTTTATAGCTATCCCAGTCTCAGTTTAGAATTAAAACACAAATAAAAACCCTATCACTTTAAATTGAGGATCCTCCCTGCCTCAGATGTCTGGAGATGGGGAAGGACTGGCCTTTTGCAGTTCCCTTTGGAAGAATGCTCTATTATCTCCCCCATTCATGAGATTTATGACAAGTGTGTTCTCTGCAGCTGCTCCCCGGGCCGGCATTCATGTTTTGCTTGGATGCCTCTCTGCCCCAATGCCGGGTTTTTAAAGCACGCAGTCCTTTCAGAAGATTCCCAACCCAGGATCAAACTAGGGACTCCAGGGGTAGGAGAGCCAGGGCCAATCACTGCCCCGCTCCCCTCCAACACTGAGTAGAGAGATAGATATGGTGAGCTCTCTGCCCCTGGGTCTGGGGTTGATGAGAGGGACTTTAATATTTATCAATAAACAGCAAAGTGCTTAGCACACCTCCTAGGGAAGTAATTAACCATGGAAAGAATACCCTGTGCCGAGGTATCTCCTCCAAAAAAAGAACTCACTTAATTGTGAATTGCTTACGCCAGGTGAGAGAGAACGGGTGTCTACCCCCATCACCTGACATAAGCAACTCTGAACTAACTGGGAGTTTCTTTTTATAAACACAGTGCAGACACTTTCTTCTTGGTGGTTAATTACTTCCTTGGGAGGCTGCTTTAATAGTTCCCAGAAGAAGGCCATTGTTGTCTTTAGCCTAACTACCGCCTCATTTGCTTTGTCCTAGCCTTTCTAGAACGCGGGTTCTGCCTCTTCAAAGGATCTTGAAGTGTGCTCATCAGTCAAGCCCTTCAGCTTGGCGATCAGAGACCTCAGGCTGGGAGCCAGGATCAAGGTGAGGCTGACAGAGAGGGAGGTAGATGGGCCTGCTGGGGGACACTGACCCCCAGGAATCTCTTCTCTTTCCTGTGTGCCTCCGCATTCCAGCAATTCGCTATGCTTTCAGCTGCTGACACCCCAAGAAGGGAAGGGAGCCAGGGAAGTGGCTCCTTTTTCGGAGGCAGAAGGAACTGATCTAGGAGCAACCACGGTGCTCAGTGAAATCAGCAGGGAGGCAGAAGCAAAAAGCCATTGGATTTCAACTCTTAGAAAACGCCTCATGCGGTTATACCTCACCTCGCTAAAAAATGAAACTGAGTGGCTTCTATCTTGGCTTTGTTTCAGGAGAGAGAAAATGAATGAAGGACAGAGCCACAGGAGCATCTGGCCCAGGAAATTCTTTGATCATGAGCTTGTGTCAGTGAGTATGTATGTTTATCCACAAATTATCTATGTACACAAAGGCAATTGTTATGGAAATTGCAAGACGTCCATTAAGGGGATGAAGGAAAGGGAGAAAATAGAATGTCTACTATTCTCATTTGTTTCCCACCAGGTTGCATCCTACTTTGGACACCTGAAGCTGACTCCAGCGGCCATGAGACAGAAGTGGCTTTGATGCTGGATGGTGACACACACATACTCTATGACTGTCACAGTGGGATCGTAAACTCCCTTGGTAGGTCAGGTCTAACTGCACTGGTAGATCCTTCCACCCCTGAAATCACTTCAACTTCACGTGAACTCTGACCCATGAGTCATTTGGATAGGGGTAGGCCATACACCTGCAATGATGTTATGGACAGTACACAGTATTTGAGCTTAGGATGTTGGGCCGAGGAAGGCAGATCTCTGTCAGTTCAAGGCCAGCCTGGTCTACTGATCTCAGTTCAAGGCCAGCCTGGTCTACTGATCTCCAGTTGTGTCTTCACAAGAGGTTTGCTACCTCACTTTTAAGAAACTAATACACACGAGCCTGTAGTCCCAGCACTCGGGAGGCAGAGGTAAGTGAGTCTCTGAGTTTGAGGCCAGCCTGGTCTATAGAATGAGTTCCAGGACAGCCAGGGCTACACAGAGAAATTCTGTCTCAAAAAACTAAACAAAACAAAACAAAACAAAAAAACCAAACCAAAACAACAACAACAACAACAACAAAAAACAACCCCCCCCCCCAAAAAAAAAGAATTTAGGAGATTACCTGACCCACATGCTAATGCAACTCTATTAGCTTCTGAGTCCTGTCATCACACTGGAATGTGTTCCGGAAGAGTCAGCCCAGAGCTTCAGAATAGGGGTGGTAGTCCTCAGTCATGCCAACTGTACTGTACATACCTAGTCTTAGAAACTAGCAGGGTGGTGGCTGGGTCAGTACTTGGATGGCAGGAGAGAGGTTGGCAAACCTGTCCGGTAAAGGATCCAGAGCAAATGTCTGAGGCCTGACAGCTGGGTTGTGTCTCACTGTGTTGGAACCATTTAGCTCCAGGGTTAGGGGTAAACACAAGGTACGTCTGTACACAGAATCTAAACAAGGGCCAATGAGCTGGCGCGGTGGGCAATGGTACTTGCTTCCAAGCCAGGTGGTCTGAGTTTGATCCTTGGGACCCACAAGGTAGGAGGAGAAAACTGACTCCCACAAGTGGTCCACTGACCTCCACACGTGTGCTGTGGCACACATGCTCCCCTCCTCCACACACACAACGAAACGAAGACATGTTAAAACATTAACAATTAGTATCGACAAATGAACGCTACCATCTTCCAAGACAGAGGAAGGTGTAGGTTAAGGGTTTAAAGCTTCATCATGCAAGATAAAATAGTCTGTGAGATCTGCTAGGCCGTAATCATAGTGTCTATAGCTAAAACGACTGTCTTGTATACTTAAAATTTGCCAAGAGGGCAGAGGGCAACCCCACCTGTAGAAAATAAGAATAAGGATGGTGGCGGGAACTCTGATGGCCATGCTGTGGCCTCAGTCATAGTAGCACTCCCAAACTCATCAAGAGAGGTCCAACTTTCTAGATATAAATCCTGCGTCGATGAAGTAGTTAGGAAAATAAGTGTGGGCGTTAAAGTTTGAACTTTATGTACTTTTCTGTATGATGAAATGTTCTTTAGATTATTTCCCCTCAGCCATCAAGAAAATGTTAAGACCTTTTCTTTTCCCTCACCAATTGGATTTGGCTCACAGGCTGTAGCCGGGTGACCACAGATTAGAACACATACTTTGGTTCCATAGCTGGGTTTGGGCCCTGGTTTCATACTATGTTGTCTTTAGAAGTAATGTAACTGCTCTTCAGGTCTTGGTTGCCTCATCTGTAAAGTGACATCTCACAGAGCTATAAGGATGAAGGAGCATGTGGCTTATGACATCCCAGTGCAGTGTGAGGCTCTGACTGTCGTCACCATTGTCATTGACCAAAACTGGCCACTCTGAAAGGTCTGGCAGGACCATTCACCCCGAAGGCAATAACCAGAACTCAGCCACCTCTCTGCAAAGATGGGTATTTGAGAATTACAAAGCCAATACCAAACCCCAGTTTGTGTCTCCAAGAGTCCTCCTGGCCCAAGGACATGTGTTCTCCATCGTGTTCACTTCAGAGGAAACATTACAACATTTGACAATAGTATGGAGGAGCTCTTTCAGGAGCGTGACTCATGACGAAGGCACACACAACACTGTTCTTGAGGGGATGGGAATTAGAAGACACTTGCTCACCTCCCTCATTATCCTTGTTATCAGCGCAGGAGGTTTCCATGGCAACGTTGCATCCGGGCCCTCTCCAGCCGGTCTGGCAGACACACTGCCAGCTGTTCTGACCCAGTGTGCATCTCCCGTTACCGTTGCACAAATCAGGGCAGCCATCTGGTTGGAGAAATGGAGAGAATGAGAAGGAGGGACGTGAGGCCGCGCTGGGGAAGCAGGGGAGCCATGCAGAGGGGGAGCAAGCCTGCAGGGCAGCCACTGGGCCAGCCTCACAGTGGGGCCCATACCTGCTGTCCAAAGAGTCAGGGGAAGCAGGCCATGCATGCAGGTGCAAGACGGAGTTGGGGCACAGATGCAGGGGTTTCCCAGTGACAACTGACCTGGGTGCAGGGGTCAGAGCAATCTTGCCAAACTGGGGAGGGAATTCAGTGCACATCCCAGACAACTGCACCAGTGCTGGCCTGACAGCCGGACTCGCTAGGCTCTGACGTCCAGCCAGTGGCTCAGGATGCGTGCTATCTCGAGAAAAGGCTACTAGTCTTATCTACTCTTTCTTTCTTTCTTTCTTTCTTTCTTTCTTTCTTTCTTTCTTTCTTTCTTTCTTTCTTTCTTTCTTTCTTTCTTTCTTTCTTTCTTTCTTTCTTTCTTTCTCTTTCTTTCTCTTTCTTTCTTCCTTCCTTCCTTCCTTCCTTCCTTCCTTCCTTCCTTCCTTCCTTCCTTCCTTCCTTCCTTCCTTCCTCCCTCCCTCCCTTCTTCCTTCCTTCCTTCCTTCCTTCCTTCCTTCCTTCCTTCCTTCCTTCCTTCCTTCCTTCCTTCCTTCCTTCCTTCCTTCCTCTTTCTGTCCTCCTTCCTTCCTTTTCTTCTTCTATCCCTCCCTTTCCTTCCTCTTTCTCTCTTTCTTTTATTTTCTACCTCCCTTTCTTTATTTAATGACTTCTGCATACAAGAGAAAATTCCCTACAAAGCCAGAGTCAAGATGTCCTCCATCTTGCAGAATTTTAAAGATAGATTTACATATGATTTTCAAGAGCTTCTGTGACCAAGAAAGAGCAGAATGGCTCTGCTGGGTTATTTTTTTTATTATTATTATTTTTGTAATACCTTCAAGGGACACTTCAAAACATTGGCTGCTTATCACCACCTATTTATGGTAGTTTAAAACTAGAGCAGGAGTTAAAGGTCAAGGGAGGGGTAGGTGCTGGGTGCCGTGAATTGGGGACATGACAGAGGGTGTATCTATGTCCCCAGGGGAAGGGCAGTGGAGTCTGGGCCGTTTTTAATTTTATTGCTTTCTACTATTTATTTCTTTCCTTCCACCCCGCCCTTTGTGTGTGAAATCAGCAGCCTATTTTATTTTCTAAATGCTCCAGCACCCACAGCAACTGTAGCCTAGACTCCCCGACCCGGAGCTTGGACAAAGGGAGCTGGGTGAGGAGAGAAGGGCAAGTGATATGAGGTGAGTCTTGCCAGCCAAGCCACCATGGCCCTTTGTGAAACTGAGAAAAGCGGAGGGCCTGTGGCCTGTGCCCACACTCATAGGACCTACTTGCTGGCAGGAATTTCTAGGTATCTTTTCATTTTTCTTCCTTTGAGCAGTTTTATTGAGGCATCATCTACATACCGTAAAATTTACCTGTTGTAAAAGTACACTGCAATGACTCCTGGGAAAGTTATGGAGTTGTGCAACTGGAGGTATATTTTCTTGCTTCATTTAAATATACTCCAGTGACCATTCATTTAATTGCCCCTGTAAGTAGCTATCTGCACACCTTGAAAACTCGCTTTCCCTCTGTGACTGCTTCCATCTCTAGATCTGTTTTTAAACCACACCACCGCAGGCCTGACTGGGATCCAGACGCTTTCTAATGATAGCAGTAATTGGCCTGGAACCTTCCTGTGAATCCAAGTGTGCATCTCTCCTAGGCATTCCAAAGGCCTTCACCTTGCATCCTGCTTCTCTTCTCTCAAGCACTTTGTGGGTGCTGATAAACCTAGTGTGTGCATGTGGCAGTCCTGTGAGTTTAAAGACCTCCTAGGGAGAAAGGTCCAAGACTCCAAAATTGCGTTTGACTGCTTTAGGAAATGTCAGTCTCTGCTTGCTCCTTCCCATCTTGTGCAGATTAGGATCAGAGTGAGCAGGGTAAGCAATGGGGAGGTTCTCTGGGGGTAGTCTCTGGAAGGCAGCTGTGCTGAGGGGAGACAAGGAGCCCAGAGCAGGGAGTCCGGCTCGGTGCTGATTCTAGCAGTGAGTGCACATGCACCTTGGTCTCCAGGCCTGCCCTTACAAGGTCCAGCTCAGGATTCCACACCTTTCCTTACCAATGAGGTGACTGTGACCCTGTCTGGGGAACCACCGATGTCCCTCCGGCTCACATCCTGAGACAGTGCTCCAAGGAAAGCCTCCCAGAGATATGCCATAAACACTTCTGTGGGAGCAAAATGGAACTCAGGAGGAAAAGCCCGAGGGACACTGGACGAGTCCTCAGGGAGAAAGAGAGCATGACCAGTCTGCAGCCACCTTCTGCCTTCCAGTTGCCACCAGAAGCGCGTGGGGGAAAGAGATCACAGAGAATGCACTAAATGACAGACCTCCGAACATTTGCTCAGCATGGTTTCTGGTATGTGTGCTTTGCTATTTAGCTACTCTGGGCCTCATGTCTCACTGAAATCACGCCCGGAGCCTCCACGGAAGGAAGGCTTATTGTGTAGGAAACCCACGTCCACCACATAAAATTTAAATTTGCCAAGAGCCCCAGCATGTCAGTCAGAGATATGTGCTCAAAATATGTATGCTCCGCTATGGAATGAGGCCTCCCCTCCACCCCCCTACTCTTTTCATTCTGGCCAACTGAAGTGAGATAAACAGGGCAGAGGAGCGAGTTTTCGCCACGTCCTACGAGGAGGATGAAAACAGGAACAGTGGGGAGCTGGCAAATCTCGGAGAAGTTTCAGGGCAGCTGGGAATTAATGGACAGGACTTTGCTTTTAGCTTGAAGAGGAAGAAAGCAGCCTTGGTAGGTGCGTGGCGTTGCTAGGCAACCCCAAGCTAGCCCTAGTACCAGTTCATTCTGCTGGTGGCCTTCCGAGGAGGAGGTGATTCTTTGTGTTTGGAAAGTGCAAAGCCAGCTTCTGCTTAAGGAAAAACAAAACCTAGGAAGTAATTAGTCTGGAGGGTAAATGGGCATCAGGTGGCAGCTTTTCTCTGGAGAGGACGCTATGACTGAAGTTGGAATCGGCTTATGGGCTCATCCTTGGGCATCTGAGAAATTGTTGTAAGGGGTCCTCCGAGTTTCAGGCTGGCTCTCGGATTTCCTTGAGTGCCTGCCTCTAAATGACTGGTTTAGACTTCCGGAAGGCACCTCTGTTTGGGTGCTTATTTCTTCAGCTGGAAAGAACTGATGGCTGCCTGAGGCCTTCAGGCTCTATTGTGACCCTGGACCAGTGATTCTTACTACAGGATTTATAAAAAGACTTCCCTCCCTTTCTCTGGGGGACATCTGGCCATGTCTGGAGATATTTTTGATTGTCATATTTAGGGGTAATGACACTTGAAACCTCATGGGTAGAGGCTGGGGGTGCTGTTCAACATCCCAAAGGCACAGGAGAACCCCACCCACATACTCCAAGAATGACACAGGTTCAAATGTCAATAGTCCTGAGGTGGAAAACCCTGACTTCATTAGATCTCAGATATGGTTGGCGTTGGTTCACAGAGCCTTGCCCGGTCTCAGACCAACAGCGAGGGCTTGAATGAATAGGAATCATTTCCGCTTGCCCTTCTGAATCTCTTCCAACAGTCATGAGACGGTAGAAGGAACCTTCCTTTCCAACATAGGACATGTCCTTCCGGGAAAGCTTTCAAGGACACTAGTAACACGGCTGGTTTTGTCATCTCACATCCTATCCACAGCTGATACAGATGCATACAACAATCTCCCCACAAGCCAAAGCCACACAGCCAGACTCTGCTGATGCCTCACTTTCAGCTCTAGTCCTCCCAGCCTCAGCCCTGGACTCCAGCTCTCACCTCAGCAGCCCCATCTGTTCACTCCTGGGTGTCTCAAAACCAGAATTCAACTTCTTTCCTTTTGTTTCTCTAAACTGATTCCTTGATCCACAAAGGGCTCCTGAATTCATCCACCCCCAAGACCGAAGCCTTGGACTCACTCTCCCCTTCCATAACTCTCATCTCTGGCATCTAATTTCAGTCTCCACCGCTTAATTTTCCTCTTAACTCTGAGGTAAGAAGAAATGCTGCTGTTGGATAGAGCCTGGGTGTATCCCAAGAGTCCATCTTTGGAAGTATCCTCAGTGTGGTGGTGGGAGATGTGTGGACCCTTTAGGAGGCGGGGCCTAGAGGGAGGTCTTTAGGTTATTGGAAGTGCCTTCAGGAGGGACGATGCAACCTCAGCTTTTCTGCGGTGTCCTACTTTAAGATGAGAGCCACAGAGAGGTGCAGAGAGGCACAGCCAACAGGGGCTCTGTCTCAGAGTCTACATGTAGCATTCAGACGTTCAGCGCCTAATGCTGTGGACTTAGCAAGCCTCTTTTTAAAATAAAGGCATTTTTTTTCTTGTACTAATTCAAAATGTAATGCAAAAAAGGGACTACATAGCCACACCTGTCCTTGCTCTGACAGATCTCAGAATCTGCTCCCTGCTGGTATTACGTTAATCTTGCTTTGGACTCCTGTGGATTCCTAACTGTCATTCTGCCTCTTTTCTCTCCACGCTGGACACTGTTGGAAGCACAGCAGCCTTCCATTGGCCCCTGGAGAAGTAAGTCCTTAACATGGTCCTGAGATCTTCCTGAGCTGGCTCCCATCATACTGGCCTGTCTCGGCATCACTTCAGGTTCCGGCCACATGCAAGCCAGATGGATGACTCTCGCGTTTTCCTTCCTCAGTTCCCCATCTTCAGCCCACCCTTCCTATCCCTGTTGGGCAGACATCCCCTTTTAGAAGCTTCCTCCTTTCCTTTGTATTCCCCCACCTACCACTCGATCATTAGCAACCAGCATGTAATTGATGTGGGCTAGGCCACAGGCGACATCCTCTAGCCTGCTGCAAGACGGTCATGATGACTGTCGACTTTGTCACTCACTACAATTTGAATGGCGTTCCTAGGACTTCTCAGTGCTCAGTTGAACAGCTGTCCTGGGCACTGCTCTTGGGCTGTTCACCCGTCAGGTGAGGGACCATCGCTAACTTATTTACTGCTGGACTGCAGTGCTCAGTGGACAGCTGAAGGGGACATATGAATGAATGAATGAATGAATGAATGAATGAGTGAGTGAGTCTGAGGGAAATCAGCAGGGCCAGTAGAAATGCAACAGTTTCCAAGACCTTTTTACATATAAATCCCAACCACTGGAAGAACAAAGTGGAGCAAGGTCTTGTTGACAGAGCCACCAACGAGGCAGGCTTTTTGACTTAAACAAAACTTAGGCATTAGCAAAATAATGTCTAGGGCCCAGAAAAAAAGGGGAGCGTAAATGGGTTTGAAGACAGCTATAATTACCATAAAAACACTTTTCTAAGACATGTTCTGCAGTGTGTGGCAATTTACAGGTAGACATAAGTGGCTAATACTGTTTGGGAAGTAAGGACCGATGAATGGGCTTTTAATGGGCCAGCAAGCACACCTGAGAAGATGCGCTACAATGTAGCAAAAGCAAGCAAGGACACAAACAGGCCACACATAAACACAGATTACAAAGAAAGCCACAGAAATGACACCTCCCTGCTCAGTTCAAGAGACCACTAGGAACATCATCACAACCTGCTATAAACCCTGAGAAAAGTTTCTGTTTCCCCCTCTCAACTGAGGGAAAACTGTAACTTTGGAGGCAGAAAGTTCTGGAAACTTTGAAACCAGATTTGCCTCTTGCTATCCATGCGATCTTGGGCTGGTAGATGTATCTCTTTGAACCCAGCCTGTTTGTAAAGCTATGTTATCCCCACCAACATCCAGTTAATGTTTTATACTGTTGCTCTCAATAGAATAACATCTTCAAGGGGAAGATTATGTCTCCTTTGTCCACTGAGACAGTTTCAAGATCTAGAAGGGTAGTTGGCACATACCACAGATCAATGCTTGCTAATGGAGTAACTTACTTCAAATGATGACAATACTTACTTTAAACAGATACCAGCTGTGTTACACAGAATAAGCAAGAGGGGGATTTTAGCAGAGTTGGGGGCATCCCAAGAGCTCATTTGATAGAGTGCCCATTGCTGATAATAGCGTTGATAGTAGTGTTGATCCAGTTGTGGCTGCTGCGACTCTAATTACTGGGAGGCTCTTTAAGTAGAGCCCGAAGCATAAGCCCTTTCTCTCTGCCCCACTCCCAGATCAGGAACACCCAAGAGCTTATATGAATTCAAGTTTAAAAAGAGAAGTAAAATTTTCTCTGTGTGTGCTTTCACTACGAACTTGGGTGTTCTCATTCTCGTGACTACCAGCCCAGAAAAGCAGTGGCATGCATGAAGCTGGGCTCAAGGAGAAAGTCCACAGAAGAGAACAACCTTGAAGGCAGGAGGCTCACATGGAGTAAATGTGACCTTTCTCTGGAGAAGAGTTTCACTTTCCACTTTTCAATTATTATTATTATTTGTGTGTGTGTGTGTGTGTGTGTGTGTGTGTGTGTGTGTGTGTGTGTAGGTCAGAGGCTGACATAGGGCATCCTCCTCAGTTGCTCTCCACGTCATGCTTAGCGACAGGGTCCCTTGCTGGACCTAGACTGGCTGGCCGGCAAAGCCCAGAGATGTTCCTGCCTGTCTCCCTTCACCGTTGCAGAGATTACAGATGTGCAACACATTGCCCAGCTTTTCCACATGTGTGCACTGGACCTGAAAGCCAAGTCCACATCCTTCATTGGCAGGTGCTGTATAGACTGAGCCACTTCTCCAGCCCCAAGAACTGTGTTTTTAATGCCAGCTAAAGTATGGACACCATCCTCTCTTCCCTGCAAACTGTTTAAATACTGTTTCCTTGGTACTGCGCATCTCTGTATTTAGGAAAGATGCTTAATAAGAACCTGCCTTACATTCCAGAACTCTTTCTACTTTGGGGACCAGGGGTTGCTAGAGGTTTAACTGTCACTTATATTGAAGAACAGTGGTAACACTCGAGATTCTGCGAGACACACTCTGGGGGAAAACTCCAACTGATTTTGGAAAACTGGCTGTCAAAGAAGCATCCTAGTCCCCGGGGGGGGGGGGACACACAGTAAGGCTGTCCTCGATCACCCACACGTCAGATGGGAGCTGCGTGGGGACCCCATGTCTAGGTACATTGTGGAATGGACATGCCGCCCAGAACCTGCAGCTGAACAGCTGTCTCTGCTTTGCTAGCAGACGTGGAAAGTTGAGAGGCAGATGTTTCTCTCTGTTTTAACAGCATCTGTGTGTCTTTGAGGGTCTGCCGAGGTGTGAGCAGGTACAGTGCCGCATGAGACGCAGGGAGAGCCAGCATCCTTGACATGGTCTGCTGCAGAGGAGGAAGTAGCTTCTGCTAAGAAGGCAGAAACTGTTCCCCTCCATGCCAGCAGCCACAGAAACAGCAGATCAGCCGTGAGATGGTAGGAATTTGGATTCAGCTGTCTGCTGCACGTGTCTGGATGCACCTGGATTCTCAACATCAGCATCATTTCTGTCTGTGTGGGAGAAAGCGTGCGGCAGGCTCAGCTGTGGCCGCAGAAAAAGTGATGAACTTGAAAAAAAAAAAAGTAAACAGGATTGTTTCCCACTTGGGGGAAAAAGGCAAAAGGAGACCCAGCGTACTTTTTACTGCCCTGGGACTTCAGGTTCTTAATACATTCCAGTCCTTTTGAAGTTGGGGTCACAGGAGGAGGAAACTGAGAAGGTAGGCAACAGCGATGGGAAGAGCTCTTTCCGGGCAGGAACTCCTGGTCAGTTACTGAGTGAATTCAGATGGAGTCAGTACCCTACCGCGAGCTGCTCTGGGGTTCCACACACGCCTGTGCTCTCTTTCCTAGAACATCACTGGTCCCTATTCCACTTTACCCATCCAAGGAGGCTGCTGGCTGCTGCTGGTGACTGGACTTGGAGCCCACGCTCCAGTGTTGTTACAGCGCACACTATACTAATTTGTGACAAGACCCTGCCTTACAGGAGCTTCACTACCGATCCAGAAGCTTCTCTACTGAAATGGATGAAGAAGAGCTTCTCACTCTAGGCTTATGGTCCCGACACTTGCAGCATCAGCTTGGGTTTCATCCCTCGGTACTGAGCCTCAGGGCGGGCTCAGTACAAGCCCTCCAGAGATGCAATGCCTGCCCTGCGAACAGCAGTTTGGGATTAAGTCCTGAGCCCCAAATAGGACCTCAAAAGGTCTGAATCATCCATCCTGGTAGTTGGCCTCTTCTCTTCCCCTTTTGCCTCTGCTCTCTGGGCTTCTGGAATCTGGATCCTTCTTGGGGGCTTCTTGGAAGCTCCTCTCCCTAAACGAAGCTCACTATATCCACTCTAGCAATGCCACTCACTCCGGCTCATCGGGACCATCCTGTCGGGGGCTGGTTTTCCTGACATTCTGCCAGGCCATCCCTGCTCCCCTTCATAGCACTCTCTCTTCCTTGCTCAAACCCATCATAATCTAGTTCAGCCTATGTTGAGCAGTAGGCTTCAGCTTGGCCGCACAGACCGTGGCCATCCTTCCTTTCGGCTCAGCCAGGAAACTGTCTCCAGAGGGCCTTGCACCTTTCTGCAGGGGAGGCCCAGGCGTCAGTATCTCTCTGTTTCTCTCTTTCCTTTTCTTTCTTGCCTGTGTGCGTTATGTGCAGTGTATATGGATGTGTGCATGTATGTTCATGTGTCTGAGGGAGCACCATGTGTGCGTGGATGAATGCACATTTGTACTGTGTAAGTGTGAAGGCCAAAGGATGATGTGAGGTCTCCTCACTGGTCACCCTCCACTTGACATATTGAGGCAGGGTTGCTCACTAAATCCAGCTCACTGATTCTGTTAGTCTAGATAAGCAGCTTGCTGCAGGGGAGAGAGCCTCCGTTTTTGTCTCCCAAGCCCTGAGATGGCAGGTGAGCTACCACCCTCACTTGAGTGCTGTGGATCCGAACCCTTGTCCTTATGCTTGCATCCCAAATGTCGAGCAGCATGAGAATTATCCTCTGAGCCACGCCTCCCCCAGCCCCTCTTTTTCTTTCTTCCTTTGGTACTGGAATTGAGCAAGGCAACCCAGGGCCTCGCTCACGTTAAGTAACGCTCCGCCGCCAAGCTACACTCCCAGCCTCTTTCTTTCTTTCTTCCTTCCTTTCTTTCTTTCTTTCTTTCTTTCTTTCTTTCTTTCTTTCTTTCTTTCTTTCTTTCTTTCTTTCTTTCTTTCTTTCTTTCTTTCTTTCTTTCTTATCTATAACTCTCCAGAATATTCCACTACACAATGAAGGCTGAGAACCAGTGTTTTAATGGCCTCCTTCCTGGGTTCCTCGATGCCTCCTGCGTGAAAGACTTTGGCTCTGTTGTGGATGGCTGGGTTCCCAGGGTTCACCCCAGTGGTTAGCATTAAAGATATTTGTTTGATGAACTCGTGAAGAAAGAAACCGGGGCTGTCTTTCTTTGCCATTTTACCATGCCCTTGGTTCTGCAGCCAGGGGAAAGGAAAAGCCCCCTGCAGGCCACACCCCGAGCGTTGGAAGAGCCAGCCTTTCCCCAGCAGAAGCAGCAGCTGCTTGCTGCACAGAGTCCAAACCCAGGCTGCGGCAGGGGCTGTGTCTGCGCGCCAGCGTGGAGCTCTGCCTCGAAACCGGTAAGGAGCAGAGAGCTCCCGACTGAAAGAGACAGACTGGAACACCCAGAGAGGAAGAAGAGAAGGCACCGCGGTAGATGAGGAGGGTGACGAGAGTCACACAAAGGCAGGGATGACAATGGGAAGAGAGCCCAATGGTTTCATTTGCTTCCTCGAGGATGATCGAGTTGTTTTACTGTGTGCCCCTCGTTCCCACGGCTGTCCAGCAAGTAATGAACACGGTACCTACTGGTATGGAAAGAGGGACAGGCATGCCTTTGATTTCTGATTTGTTACTTTTAACCATCCAATTCTACCCCCACTGAGCATCCTGATAGCCACAAGAGGGTCGTGAAAATACAAATAATGTCTAGGAGGCCTGTGGGCACGGACTTGTTACTTCTGGAGGGCCGATGGCTCTCTTTACACTAATGTAAAATCAGGCCAACAATCAATTACTGTGTTTGTTGCTGTACCTAGCACTATGAAATGGCTGTTTTTCATTTGTTTTTTGTTTTTGTTTGTTTTTAGAGAGATGTTAAAAAGAACCTGCTTCAGGACTGAAACTCCAGATCTTAGGGAGTGTTCGTTCTGCACCATGACAACGGTGGCAAAGGATCACAGCAACACTCCCGTGTGCCTTTCACCTACGAGGTCATTCAGTGTGGTCACAATAAGCCTTGGTGTAGGTACTGTTATTACTCCTACTCTACACACGAGACAGCGGAGGAACAGAGCGGTAACTTGGCCAGGGGAGCAGAGGCAGAGAGTGGTAGAGTCAGCATTTGGGCTTCAGGCTTTGGACAGGCTCCACGGACCTGTTCTCCATTAGGCTGGACAGTTATCCTGGTTTGCCCAGAAATGGCCGTGTGTACACACTGCAGTGTGAGAACCCCGAGTCCCAGGCAACCTGGGGTCACTGTTGAGATCAGAAAGTGAAGACTGGGGTGTTAAAGAAGATGGGCTGGGGAGAAAGTGAGGGCGGGGGTCTTGACTGGTCATTGTGGAGGCAGAAGGGGAATTGGGGATAAAGGGACTCCAAAGACAAGGAAGAGGTCAGAGTTATAGAGCACGTACGTCACTTGTGTCGTCACGGAGTATGATGGGGTCCTTCGGTATGCCTGCTGGTACTAAAACACCAGGACAGCCTGGGACAACACAAGTGATCCATCTCTTAAAATCTACCAAGGTTTGGTTTTAGGACCTGCTTCAGACACTAACGATCTTCAACTGCTCAGGGGTCCATATATGAAGTGGTGTGGTGCACTATTTGTATGTAGCCTACAGAGTCCTCCTGAAGATTCTGTAGCATCTCTATATGGGCTCAGACCTAAGACCATGTTAATGTTAACACTGCACTGAGAGTTGTTACATAGTATTAGGGAGTAATGACAAGAAAAACTTCCATCTGTGTTCAACCCTGATGCGTATTTCTTCTCGGTTTGCAGTTAGGGTCTATCTGCAGGTATGGAATCTGTGTGTGTGTGTGTGGGGGAGCTCAGCTATAGTTAGTCTGTGTCTGAACTGTGTGAGTTTGAATCTCAGCTTTACCCTTGGCTACATGAACTTTAAGCAAAGAGCACAAACATGCCATAGTTTTTTCACCTACAAAACAGAGCCTGCAAAATATTGATCCCTTAGAGTTGTTAAGGGTTAATGAGAGACTATGGCCCATGGTAAATCTCCTGTATAGACACTGTTTTCACTGTTGTTATCATTAGAGAAATCCTCTAACAAGGACAGCAGGGGCTGTGAGCTTCGGGAAAGTCTTTTATCCACACATTGATTGGTGCTGAGGAGGGGCCACATTCTACTACTTAAAATAGGAACAGAATTGGGTGGGTTGACACACAGATGTAACTCCGGTATTCCAAAGGCTGAGGCAAGAGGGTCTCAAGTTCGAGGCCAGCCTGGGCTGTGCAGTGAGATACTGTTTCAAAAGAAGGAAAATGCAGGCAGGACCCAGAAAGATGTGCATGGTCAGTACCGCTAGGAAAGTGCTTTCAAAGACTTGGAAAGAGATGAGAAAAAGGAAGTGACTTTCTGGGAGAATTTCCTGAGTAAGATATTCCCATGATGGACATCACTAGTTATCCAAAGAATGCTTCTTCCATTCAATAGGTGTGTAAGATATAACTCTTAAGGACCACAGGGTAGAAAATCTCACCCCCACTCCGCAAAGTATACTAACAGGATGAGGTGGTGTTGCTGGGGGGGGTGAGGAGAGACTCAGGTTCGTTACAAAATATACCCTGCCCTATGGTGGTGGGGGAGCAATGGTGTCTGTCGTTTAGGCGTGTTAGCCAAGTGCTCAGCAATCCACAGTCTATATCTCACCAAGCCATTGTAAAGACCATAGGAAATACATATTGTCATGTATGGCTGAAATTACTGAAGCTCAGTGGAGTTAATTAACTTGATGAGGGTCGTCAGCGCTCCAAGTGGTAGAAGAGGGATTTGAACTTAGGCCAAAACACTTTGCTCTTCTATAGTTTGATAGGTTTCCATGGAAGAGGATGACCCCCAGCATATCATGTCATCAGCTGCATTTGTGGGTCCTGCATCCCCAGATTCAACTAGCCTTGCCTTGAACATATTGCATCTTTACTGAACATGTCTAGATTTTTCTTGTCATTATTCCTTAAACAACATAGTCTACAACTTTTAACATAGCATTTATGTGCATTAGGTATGACAAATAACCCAGGGGTGATTTAAAGTATGTGGTTGCATGGTGCCGGTTATATGCAAATGCTATGTCATCTTACAAGGGCATTTTGGTACTCTCTGGGGTCATGGAGGATGTCTCTATGGAAAGGGAGGATTGACTGTGTTTTTGCTTTGATTCCTTGCTTTCTAAGCAAACTTCTGACTTTAAACTTCATTACCCATATAGATTTCCCTTTAGGGAGAGAATATACTGGAACTGTAAGACTTCTTCACTGTGGATTAACAAACTGCCATTTGGGGGTTAGATGGAAATTCGGGCAGTACGAGGGGACGAGTGGAGGGCTCATCTGTGGACATAAGCAGATGGAGCCACTGAAGCTGAGAAGCAGGCTGTGTGCTAGAAAGATCCTGCAGGGGAGGTGGCTGCATGGTGATGTGGTTTTGCCTCTTGCTCTGTTTGTAGCCCCTGATGAGACTAGCATGTGGGGACCAAAGGGAGGACTTCTGAGGGAGAAATACCAGCCCAGTTTCATGGCTATTGAGTACTGACAATATGCTGACTTTGTAGCAGATCTTTGAGTGTATTTTTTAAAATCAATGGGTCCCCAAAGTCCCGTGGACAAGGTAACATCTGAATGAAGAATGCCAAGCACAGGAGAGGACCAGTCATACAACTGTTTGCAGGGAGAGTAGTTCAGGCAGAAGAAATTGGGAGGAGCAAAACCCTGAGGTAGAAGAATGCTTGGGTCTCATAGGGACAGCAAGTGTCCAGTTGGCCAGAGCAGAGTCAGTGAAGAGCAGGACTTTCTAGACCATTCTAAGCATACCGGCTTTATTCTGAAAAGAAGGCTGCCATGTGTGTGTCGGGGGCAGGGGGAGGCTAAGCAGAAATGTAGGGTGGGCTTCTGTACTAGGTGGTTAACAGATTGGGGAAAATTTAGAAGGCTGACCATGGGGAGGTCATGGGGCTATCTGGGTAAGTAAGCCATGGTGGTGGCTTGGTAAGTACCAGCTGTGAATCCGGCATGGCTATTTACAGATAGACACCTTTAGGTTTTCCATCTATCTCTCTGGAAAGAAAGATCTTTTGAGACACAAATATGCCCCAGATGATGTAAGCATACCACATCGCTAGTTGGGAACCAGCAAACAGATGATGGGGAGGAGCTGGGTCTCTGCTGTGATTTTACTTTCTCTTCAAGGTCCTTTGTCATGGTAAGGAAGGTACATGGTGACAAAGGATGAAAACAGCATGGATGTATCCTGCTGCAAACAGACACACACAGGGAAAGACTGGAGGAGAGGACGGAACTACAGGGTCACAGAGGACAGTCTCACTTCCAACAGCTCTAGCGACTTTCTTAACGTAGTGACTTCAGACCAGAAGGCTGTGCTTATCAGCTAGCTCCATCTGCCTCTTCTTGGGCCCCTTTGGACCGCTCCCAGAAATCCTTGTGTTATCATTGTTGATCAGTTTCTTTATGTTCTACTTATCCTTTTGGCTAGCTTGACCCATCCGAATTGTGGCATTCAAACACACCTAAAAAATTTGCTCACTTGTGGGGTGGTGGTGGCTCATGCCTTTCATCCCAGCCAGCCCTTGGGAGGCAGTGACAAGACAATCTCAGTGAGTTCAAGGCCAGCCTGCTCTACAGAACAAGTTCCAGGATAGCCAGAGCTGTTATACAGAGAAACCCTCTCTCAGAAAAAATAAAATAAAATAAAATCAATCACTCTATCACTCTATGTATCTATCTATCTATCTGTCTGTCTGTCTGTCTGTCTGTCTGCCTGTCTGTCATCTGTCTGTATGTATCTATCTATAGCTAATCATTAATCCACCAAGCCTTCCTTACTAATCAACCACTCTAAATCCTGAGAATACCTGTAGACAACCCCCCCCCCCACATACACACATCAAATGAATTCACAAGGGATGGTACTTTTTACCTTGTTTTGTGGTACACTTTACCATGTAGAGAAGCAGTAAAAACACTCTGATCTTTCCTCCTCTTCTTTAACCCCGTTTCTCCCCTCTGGGTGGCACAGGTCCCCCTCACCCACCTTAGTCATCAATCCAGAATCATCTATCATTCACCCTTCCCTTTCCAGTGACCCAGGTGAGCTGAAGACAGTTCTGAAACGATTTGAATTCTGTGACTGAGTCTTTTTTTTCCAACTCAGCATTTAGCATCATCTAAAGGATTATGGTGGAGGGGGGCACTGCTCACTGCAGGATGTTTGTGTACAAGTTTTGCAATAATTTCGAGCAGGAAGCACACGCAAGGGTGCCACAGTTTGAAGAGGAAGGAGGCCTTTGTTTTCCAAGAGAGTGGAGAATGGTCCTCAGAATTCCCACAATCTGGCGAATGCTATTGTTAGGTGCTATTCTTCAGTTTTGCATAATGAGTACACCCTGAGAAAGGCAAGTTCCCTCTTTGAAATCTTCTCATTTACTGAGGAACTAAATTCCCTCTTTTCAAATACATTTTCACATGCAAAACAGCAGCCTGTTTCTGCTAAGTCACATTCTCGCTAAAGGGATAATTGAGCGGGTGAATGGGAGCTGCTACTCAGCTGCTGACCCGCAGGGTTGCCACACATATATACTCCCAAATTGCGGTGGAGCAATCCCCAGGAGGCAGAAAGCATGACTGATTTTTCCAATAAAGCTACAAAAATCGATAATCCCTGTAGACGAAACGCTTGCATCTCTAACCATCTCAGAGTTTTCTTCCTGTTATCCCCCACCCTGGGACAAGCCTCTCTTCCCGATCCCTCGCCACCAGCACCAAGCCTGTACTCCATTACAGTTCTGCTGAACGTACCTTTTAGGGAGGCTCTGCAATGCTTCTTGATTTACAGATACCCGGGCTTTATGTGGTTGTGGGAAAAGTTGCTTAGCTTTTCCCGAGCGCCAATAAGTTCTGATATATGGCTGTGCATGCCTGCATGATTAATGGCACATGCGATGCGGGGACTTGGAGCTTTCAGAGGTCACCCCATGTGTACTGAATAATACAGCACAGATCCAAAAACACCCTTGGATGAGAATCCTGGCTGCACATACATGCAATGACATTGCCTGAGACTCGGTGTTTCGAAAGAAAGTCACCTCTCCCCGAAGCAGGCAATTTCAAGAGAAAATGGGAGATCATTTTGGCTCCTTGGATATTTCTCTGCACAGTGTTATAGGTGCCAGGAGAAGGAAGGAGGCTGGGAAAATCACGAGGCTGCAATGTTAGTTTCTGACAGGATTTCCAAGTTTAGGGTAGCCAGGCCACATTGTGAAGCAAATTAAATGTCCATGCAAAATATGCTACTGTGCGCAGTCCTGTGGCTGAGAATTTAAATGCACCAAAGTCAAGAGATTCAAAATGATGGTTCCCACAGCAACTATAACTCAGTTCTCTGGTGAATATAAAATTAACTTTATTGCAAAACATGCTGTTCAATTTACGCCTTAATCTAGTCATGGCAGAGTTACAGTTGCTGTGAGAACGCTAACTCTGAATTGTTTTGAATAATTAATTTAATGAAAAGTTGGTGGAAACGTGAACTCTGATAGAAAAGTCAACTGGAATTTAGGCAAGTTGGCCAATTGTGCCAATATGGAGTGGCATCGGGTCAGTCATAGAATCTGGAATTACTTGGTGCACTCTTTGGCCTAGGGACACTGGTCAAGGTAATGGGGCATTGTCCTTAATCCCCAAAGGCACGCTCTTGCAAGGGACGACTTTACCAACAGGTGATCGCATTGCTGGACTCCAAAGAAACCCTGTTGTTGCTGCTCCTACCTGGGGACAAAGCAAGTGATCAAAATATGCAATGATCACACATGGTCAGTGGGATTTGGAGCTCAGCTGCGCTTTTCTTGGACCATTCGGCTATCTACCTATGGCTTCATTTTTGTGAGCCAGCTTTCTTTTGTGTAAAACAAGGGTGCTGATAATAACCTCCCAATGTCAACACGAAGGTTAGAAGGAGGAAGGCATGGCAAAGAATTTAGCAGTACCTGGCAAACTTTGTGTTAAGTGCTCAGTAACGGTTAGCTGGAGATATCTAGAAAGAGCTGGTAGATTAAAAAAAAAAAAAAAAAAAAAAAAAAACAAAAAAAACCAGTGACAAAACCAATTATTTGGCCTGTCAGGTTCTTTTACTCCAGACAGGATTGGCATAAAGCTAAGTTGGCAAAGGGGACCTAAAAACAGAAGCAGAAGGAGGCAGAAAGTGTCCCTATTGATACTGCATCTTTCTTGAAGCCACTGAGGCCATTCCCCCTGAAGTTCTAGAAACAACCTCTTCTACTGGATTCAAAGCTTTTGACTTTTTTTTTTTTTTTTTTTATAAATTCGCTCTTCCCCTCTTTTTAGACGTTCCTTCAAATCCCTCTCTTTATTGTGAGATATTCATGTCATTGATTGGCAGATATACTGGATGACATACTGCATACATGTCTAATATATAAGAGAGTTGAGTTGTTTCTACCCTCTTCTGAAGCATTTCTCACTGTTGGAAGTGATACTACCCCCATTGTAAATGTGTACTCTAGACCATGGACAAGAAAGTCCTCTGTTCAAGCCTGAATGTCCCCCAAACTCAGGAGGAACCCTGGATCCACACAGTGCATCCTTTTGGTGGCCTACCTTTGAAGCAAGCTCTGTATTTCCAATAAGTGGGTGATTTTGGCAGCTGAGAAACAATATTTTTGAAGTTACTCATTGACTTCTTCCTATTCTCTCCCTAGCTATTCTCCTACATACAATGTGGGTTTTCTTTCTCCCTGTCTTAAGTGAATCAGATGCTGGGCAAGGGGGAAGGGCACATTCCCAGGGAATTTTAAGGCTGGCCAGCAATCCCTGGACACCTGCTATGATCCAGGCTCCAAGGCAAAGGATCATTTAGGACCACCTCCCTAAGAATCTATATTGGACTGCCAGGTCCCAGGGTTGGCCAAACTAAAGGAACTGATTCTGCCAGAGGTATTGTCAAGGTTTTGACAGAAAGGGACAAAGTCACAGACTATGAAGGAAGAGAAATTCAAAGGCAATGCCCCGGCAGTGTGTGCTTTTAGCTTGGGCAGTCATCCTGGCTTGGCTCTCTTTATGTACCGGCTTCACACTGTTTGCAAGGCCTCTGCCTCCTTCCCCACAAAGTCTTGGCTTGTGGCTTTCTGCCTTGCTGTGATCGGTGTCAGTAACATTTTAATGGCTCCTAAAAGACTTGACTTTGTAACACCACCATCGTTTGTTTTTACTGCTCAGAAAATATTTTAAAGCTATATTACTTAGTGTAACCTAATCTCACTGGAGATGGAAGAGAAATTTGAATGTAGAGTTAAGGGTACCCTCAGAGCACAGAGCTCATTTACAGGCAATGGAAAGAGACTGCCTGGTCTTATTAGGTGCTTGGCTCATGTGGAATTTCACCCCTGTTTTGCCTGCAACCCTAGAGGCTCATGGTAGGAACCTCATCAGCCAAAACTCCCCAGTGATTCCTCTGTCTGTCTGGGGCTTGTCGAGGGCACCGCTTTGGCTTCAGGAGTCAAGTTCTCTAGTTTATCTGAAGGCTGGTGGACTTGAACCAGCATTCTCTTTCCAGCTGTCTAAAAACTGGCTTTGACCTATTTGGCTGCACTGGGCAACCGGTTTCACTGACCTTATACTTTTCTAGAATGTAGGCACCCCCGGGTGGTGGCAGAGGGGTCCCCATCACAATGCCTGATTGCTGCATGGATGGATGTAAAGTTATCAAGTATGGAGGATGCATTAGAACCTTGAGAGGCTTCATGGAGGAGGGCGCGGAACAGTGGCTCACCAGGTAGAGTCCGAGGAGCTTACATTCCAAAAGTGTAAGCTG
Organism: Peromyscus maniculatus bairdii; assembly: GCF_049852395.1. Lineage (NCBI taxonomy): Eukaryota > Metazoa > Chordata > Mammalia > Rodentia > Cricetidae > Peromyscus > Peromyscus maniculatus. The sequence continues at coordinate 20,520,498 of NC_134859.1, forward strand.
ATGGCTCCCAAGGCAGCAAAGGGGTAATTTCTTGATACACTCCTGTCTATAAAGACATGGATATTGTTCCATCCCCGTATGTTTTGATTTACTGGGGGAAAGGTAATAATACTTCATGCTTGATTCTGGAAGCCTAATATTACTCCCCGTGAATCTTGAATGTTTTCATCCCCTCTGTCTCTGAGGAAGAGTGTCCTGACTGGAGGGATCAGATGGAAAGCAGGTGGATATGTCAGCCTGTGTAGTTCCAGTGAGTCTAGTACCTCCCCAACACATGCATTCCGAATGGCCAGGTGTCCCCTGGTTCTGCACCTGCTTCTGAAGGATGCTGATGGCATGCCTGCATGCAGAGGATGTGGATGATTATAGTAGAGTATCATGCTGGGAGTGCTTCCCAGGAATCAGTGGCCTGATCGGAGACAATTTGGAAGGAAGAGCAAGCAATGTAGAAAATGTAGAATACTTGTGCTGCGCTGTCCGGGGAAAATTATCAACAGGTTTTACACTGCTGAACTGGAGTCTTCTCCTTGGGTCACGCCTGCAAAGCCCAAGGAATTCCCCTCAGTAGAGAAGACAGAGCGCAGAGGCCCAGGAAGCAGAGGGGCGAGGGCAGGACAGGGGACTGTGTAGCAAAGCCTTGATCACAGCCATGGAGGGAAAACAATGGCTGTGGAAGAACTCTAGTCCTCTTGGGACAGTCTGATTTTCCTGGCCGCTCTATCCAAGGCAACTCAGGAAGGGGAGGGATCCTGGTCCTGGCCTCTACTGTACCTCTTGGGCCCTTATGCCTAATTTTCGTGGCTACTTCTGTTAATCCACTGTAGCTGAAGAGAAGGCATGCATTGCCAGGTCTGTAAGGGAAAGACTTCAGAGGTGCCATTCTACTAGTCTAACGAAGAGAAAGAGACACAGAGGACCCAAGAAGCACAGATTATAAGGCTCCTTTAGTAGGACACAGTTGTCTAGAACCCTGTAGTATCCCAAGTGGAAGTTCTAGGTCTCGAACACTCAAAAGAGTAGCGTTGAGAACATGGCCTTAGACCAATGACAAGTGCAGAGCCGTGCTGCAATGGGTGCGGATGTACCATGCTGGGTCTGCTGAGCAGTCAGGTGGGCACACACACACGCATGCACACACAGACATGTACACACTCATACGCACGACAGGAATCAGGCACTGGCTTGTCTTGTCTGTGTTTATTGTTGGAATTTGGAGCTGGCTGTCTACTGGAGTAGATGGGAAGAAGCTAAGAAGCCAGAGACAGTGGCAGAGGGGGTGACCATGAGAAGCCCTGCTCACGGTTCTTGAATGCTATCTTGGCCAATGGTTTAGACCATAGATTTGAATCGGTGAGTCAACCTAGCTAGTCCTGTGTCAATTACTTCTTGTTGCTGTTCACTGTGTGTTTGGGGGCTGCTGCTTGCTGTGAGGTGCACTGAGGCAACACAAAGTCTTTTGAGCTCCTTGGAGAAAATTCACCATGTAAGTACAAATTGCCACCATTATACCATGGGCATGAGACTCGCATCAGCTTAAACCAATCACCAAGGATGGCTGGAGTATCAAACAAAAGCAGCCAAAGCTGTCCCAGTCTCAATCCAGGTAAATGATGTTTCCTAATTTCCATTACCCCTGCCTTGGAGGCAAAGGTCAGGGCCATAGAAGAGCGCGCCATTGGTCCCCCAGTCTTATTTGAATGGCTTGAACAGAGCTGATTTTTTTCCCCCTCAACCTTGGAAAATTGGGAGAATAGTCACAACCATCTTGCCTTTTGGCAACTGTTGAAAAACTAGCCTTTTTAGAAAAAAAAACCAACAAAAAACGAGGCTTGCATGTCTACATGGCAACACACAGTTGGAGCTGGCTCCTGCTTGCCCCCTACAGCTTGGGCATCCATTAGTCACTTCCTGTCCTTGTGCTCCCACTGTTTACTCTGCTCACTGACTTCTGCACTTGCCTCCTGTCCGCGGGGCTATCTATTTCCTTCTACTGGTTATGCCCTCCCTTCCCTTCTCTAAGTCAACCAAGATCCCGAATTCATCGTGCCCTCATTATGCAAATCTAGGCCAGCTCCCCTTGCAGAGGAAAGATCTGCCCAACCACCCCTTACCAAGGGAGAGATGAGAAGAGCCGGGTTTCTCTCCCTCTCCCCGCCCTCGTCAGTAATTCCACCCGAAAGTTCTCTTATTCCGAGCTGCCCAGGCAGTAATCCAACTAAATTAGATCATAAGCATTTGAAAGTTTTCATACTAAATAAAAATATAGATATAGCTAAGAGAAGACGAGATTTAATTAATGAGTGTTATTTAACAGAACAAGTTGTGCCATATATGGAGGATTAAGAGATAAAAAAGGATAGGAGGGAAACATCAGATTTTAATGAGTTGCCGTCTTTGCTCGCCCTGGCTGAGCTTCCTCCATTGAGGAAATATTAACACTTACTAGGGAATCATCTGCACGCACGTACACGGTGGCTACCTGGTTTTCCGTGACGCAGCAGCACTGGGGTGCAAACGAATTCCAACCTGTCCTCAAAATTCAAGGCTTCCATCCCTACATTGGTGGATCGCTTAGGGAAGCCACAGGCAAGGTTCAGTATTGAAGAATACATTAAAAATTATTGCCAGAAATGCCAGGGAAGGGATCTTGGGCTAGAATGCAGTGACGCCTTGGGTGGGAAAAATGGCAGGTGAGGTCTGAAGTACAGTGATCTGTTACTTGCTCCTTTGTGAACCATTCTCCGTGTTTGCTACCCTGGAGATATTGACAGAGTGAGGTCTCTTGTGTCACACTTTGTATAGTAATGAATACATTAGGTACTCAATAAATGCTGGGTATACTTATTACAACTCAGCTCAAACTAGATGCAGGAAGTGTGGACATCAGACGCTGTACACGGATGGTTTCTTGTCAATGCTTATATTCATGGTCTTGCAGATGATGGTGGGATTCTTGGTGCATCCCTGTCTCTTACCATTGACTTTTGCTATGGGTGTTTGCTTTACTTAAAGGACTGGAACCATGTGACCCACAGAGCTCCTTCTGGGACAGTGAAACAGGAGAAGGCTGCAGACATCCATGTTAACACTTCAGGTTTAGCTCTGAGGACCTTTTGGTGGGATACTAGGCCTCTATGCATGCACAGCCATTTGCTGGTCTCAGCTGTGCACTTTTTGAAGACATATTTAGGAAGCTGAGATAAAGGTATGAAGGTATGGTATCAATAATTTTTAAGGTAATGTTAATGGAATACTAAGCACTATGCTATAACAAATTAAGTCTCCCTAACAGCAGGATGGAACCATTAATGTCCCCAATTTACAGATGAGAAGAATCAAAGCTCATTCAAAATACATTAGTTGTAAAAAGTCATCCAAGTGGCGTGCAACAGGGACTGGTTTGGAGCCAGGCCTGTTTGATGGCAATGTTTATGCACATTCCCTACACCTCCCCAACCTCTGAACTCACAAATAATGACAATAGCAAAGTGTTGCTCGTGAGTGCTAACAGCAGAGAGGAAGATGTTACATTCTACAACCTGAATGTGTGAGATAGTGACAGTTTGCAGTGGGTTCTCTTATGTGTTATGCATTTCAAGTGGTTTAATTCTGGGTCAACTGTTTTCTGTGCTAAGTTTCTCTGTGCTACGGATGCATTTCCTTTATCAGACCCCCATAGAGCAGGTCAGCAAGTGAATGGATGCAGATCTTCCTTGGCCCCATTATATGGAAATCAAAAGTTAATTCAGTTCCTATTCAAAGGAGGGTGAGAAGCTGATAGCAATATGCTTAAGGGATGCAAGTCGACCTGCCCGCGTTCTCAGGTCTAATAGGAAAAAACTAGTTTCTCATATCCCCTCCAATATCTTCACTGGTTTTCCCCTGCTCAGGGAAATTGCAATAATCAGTGCTAGCTGCCTGCCTGGGCTTGTGCACACCCAGAGCAGAGCACCAGCCTCAGGGCCACGCAGCCGGAGCACTCTCCACAAGCCACACTTTGACTTCCATGTTCCTGCAGAGAGAGTGTGTTTTGGATGCACTCGTGGTTTGATAACTTAGTGGAACAAAATCGGGCACAAACATTTCCTCTGCGCTTTCAAGTTGATGTTTTTATAATCTCTCAGACTCCCCACCCCCTGGCATTGTTTCTAGACACCTACTCAGGGCTGTCTGGCAATCCTTTTTGAAGTTAGAACATAATTTCAAAAATAAAGAAATGCAATTCACACTTATCAGAGCCCATCACTTGCATACTGCTTTAGACAGATGACCTCCTGGGCCAAGCTTTAACCAACTCCATTGCCAATGGGACTAGGTATTACTGCTGCTAAGTTAGGGATTTTTCAGCCCAGGATCCTTAGCTCTTTAAATTGTCTAAGACAGTACTTTTATGGAACTTTTTTTTCTTTTTCTTTTTCTTTTTTTCTTAAGTATAGCCCATCCTTCCTTAGAATGGTGTTTAGGAGATGTATGGTTTGAACTGCATAGTGCTAGGTCTGATATATGTTAGGATAAGTAGCTTGAAAGACCTGGCCAGAAACTGCTCAGAATCTGGGGTCTAGTAGATGTGTAGGCACCCTCTACTTCTTTCCAACTATGTTTAAAATAAAAGAGAGATCCCAGGGACATGTTCATATGCAGCTTTTTTTTTTTTTTTTTTCTAGCTGAAAACAGATGAAGGGAGTTGGGTTGCAGGGAGGCTCTTGACTGTGTCTAAACTGACATTCAGAGACTGGCAGTGTTTAAAGAATTTGTAATCATTTTTCCTTATGTGTTTTGGTTCTGGGACATATCTGAAGGTGACCGAAAATGAGGATATAAATAGGACTCCATGGTGTTTGATAGTTCTATACCTACCCTGGGGTGAAACCTTGAGACACAGGAGAGATGTAGTTTGCACTTGATATTTTGTGTCCCAGGGAATCAACCACATCTACGGCAGAAATGAAGGACTATTCTCACAAAGGAACTTAGGGCCAGCTGCTAAGGTTGCAGAGTGTTTACCGTGTAAGTGCAATAGGAGTTCAGAGTGGGCCCTAAGGGTGTGGCTGGGACTGAAGATACCCGGCTTCCCCCAGCATGGAGCCCGGCAGGCAGTGCTGTATGATGTCCTGGAGGGAGATATTGTAGGCAATCGGTTTCTATGAAGGGACAGAACTTGAAAAATCTGGAAAGGTTAGATGCACACATGTGCAGCTCCCTTGGAACTTCAGAAAGCCCCAGTGGTGTCAGCAGGGAGTGAACTTTGTAGTTGGGATGAGCCATGAACTTGGACAGGTGATGTAACTGATATAAATAGTTCCTAATGTGTGAAGTAGGTTTGTGCTATTCAGACAACTTGGGTTTACCAGTCTTACAATAAATGTAAGAAGGATAAAAGATTCCCCTCCACCCTCTTACAGTTTGAAAAGGTTTCCTGTCGCCACCAGCCTCGTGTTGACTGTTATCCCAGTTCTCCTGGTAAAGCATGTCAATCTCTGCTGAACCGACCTTTGCACCTGACGCCTGTCGGCCCAGGGAGTCAACTACATCTCTAGGGAGCTGAGAACAGAAAGAAAGCAATGCCATTGTGGACCAAAGTGGAGGCCCTCTGGAGAATTCTTTGGTTACTGCCATGGGAGAAGTGTGGACTTTCCGTTCAGGGTTACAATAATCAGAGAAATATTGCCTGGTAGCTTTTAATTACACCATAGATGCCTCGCCCTATCACCAAGGAGCAAACAGGCCTCTCTTCCTGATTACAATGAAAATGTGTGTGTGTGTGTGTGTGTGTGTGTGTGTGTGTGTGTGTGTGTGTGTGTTTAAACAAACACTTTACTTAAACTATGGATTTTTTTTAATTAGAAGAAAGATTAACTAAATGAATTTTCTCTTGTAATTTAATCCATTCTAATTATCTTGAGACTGTTTATGATGAAATACTTAAATTTTTGCCTAGCTGCAAAATTCACGAATGAAAAACCTCCAAGCCAGCCGATAGCATGGGTGCCTCTTGCAGCTCTGTTTACAATGGCTCCCAGAAGCACATGATGGAAAAGATGGAGGCAAGTGCATCCCAGTCGTGACTGGGATGTGTTCAAGATGGTGGCACCTTATTTTCCAAAGGCAATAAAGATGTTCGTTTAAAAATACTTATTTTATTATTTGAATTGTATGTATGTGTGTGAGTGTGGGGTTGGGGGCATGTGTGCATGGGAGTGTAAGTGCTCCTCTAAACTAGATGCATCAGATCCCTCTGGGGTTGGAGTTCTAGGAGGATGTGAGTCACATGACATGAATCCTGGGAACCAAATTCGGGTATTCTGGAAGATCAGGACATGTTCTAAAATGCTGAGCCATCTCTCCAGTCCCAGTACAATCTTTTTAATGTCTTAATGACACCCATTATTTTGTAGGTGACTATATATGGAAAGGCAATCGCTTTAAACACAGCTTATGAAATAGAATGCTATGAAGGGAGAGAGGGTTGCTAAGATTGAATCCGATTAGACAAGCTGCTTGGGAGGAAAGGCAAAATCTGTTTCTGACACGAACATCTGGGGTATCCTTCTGATAACTACAGAGATTTTCCAGATGTTGCACATGGGGCATGCTCCAAGGAATCAAGAAACTGCAGTGAGTTAGGAAGGAGGGTGACTGTGAAGGTTATCGGGTTGAGTGGGCACAGAGAATCAGTGAGGGTCTTTCTAGAGGGCATCCTTGTTACTTGGTAGAGTCAAAACTGGGACTACTGGATTACTCTCGATTTACAGAACCTGGGAAAGTAAAATTGTGCTACCCAGAGTTGTGATGGATAAGGAAGGAATCCACAAAAGAGAGACTGAGATATGTTCTAAGTGATGCTGACTCCTGACATCCTCCACCCAGGAAAAGGTGGATTCCCCCGCCTCCTTTTTTTCCTCCCACAATGCTGGGAATCAAATCCTGGGTTTTAGGCATATTAAGCAAGTGCCCTGTCACTGAGGTATGTCCCAGCTGATCAGACTCCCTCTTAATGCAGACCATGACATCTTGCCACACTCCTCAATGGCATGTCTGTGGTCTCCAGTTAGAGTAGCACTGTCTTCAAAGAATGGAATATTCTTCTATTCAGGAGTAACAATTTCTAAATTATACCTCAAAGAAGTTTCTTCCTTTGAAAGATCCTTATTATAAAAATAAAACCTAGAATTAAAATAAATTCATACTTGGTTCTCTGGGAACACCTGTCTCAGAGTTTGAGAACCTTTGGCCCACAGTTGCAAACCTCAATTTTACAACATGGTTCTATTAGCATAAATATTTGATTCCATGTATCATTGGACTCTTTGATAAGATGAATAGGTTCAATCCCAGCTGAGAGATGAAATTCTGGTTTTGCAATCATAACGAGTGTGGGAAGCCAGCTTTACCGAGGGTACTCTTGAGGAGAGAGTGATGAGAAACTTGTAGATAGAAAGATAGCAGAGATTGAGACAGACAGAAACACAGGGTAGCTTTGAGAGGACCTGGATCAATATCCACCAGTCCCTCTGGCTCTTCAAAAGGGCTTTTTATAACAATGCCAAGGGGTGGGGCAAAAGACCTTCCCCTTGCTAGATCAAAGCATACCGCATAGCCCGAGTGCTGACCCTTCCACTCACCTGGTAACTATGCCCGTGGTTAAGCCATCCCCTTACGTAGCCCTGTTGGGTAAAGCAAGCTCAGATCTCACTAGGAAACCTCTGTGGGCCCCCACAAATGAGATGCAGAACAAACCTTTGTTTGGGGAATGGATGGAGGGGGTGTTGGTTGTGATATGTCACTAACTTCTTGATGGGTTTGGAGGAAGATTTGTGGAAGGGTAGCTAAAGATGGGAGAATCAGAATCCTTCCTTGCCCTTCAATTTATGTTACATAGGTGCCAGGCAACAGTAGCAGTCATGATGACTTTAGCTCATGTCCACAGGGGTCTAACATCAGACTGAGCACAGTGCCACACAGACTTTTCATCCAGCCCAAGGAAGGATGTGTTACTAGCACTCTGCATCTTACAGATGATGAAACAGAGGCCCATCGAAGCTAAGAGCTGCCGGGATTGGAGTGTAAGCAGGCCTGCACAAAAGCCATGTCCTTCAGCGCTTCCTTAGTAAGCTTTCATTTCTCCCAGCCCAGGGAAAATGGGAGGAGACAGATGGACTTCTGCTTTAATATTTTCTATTAGAATACAAATATAAATAGATGAAGTGGGGATAACTTTTCGTCATAGGCAAGGAAACACCCCAACATCCACAGAGATAGATTCCCAGGCAAACTGGGTATGAACAGGAACCAAGGGGAGCAGATGAATGAAGAACTGTTAACCAAAAGCACCTGTTACTGTTCTCCATGCTTCAATTGCATGCCATCAGATGGGCAACACTCATGGAGTCTAAGCCTTTAATGCAAGGTCTTTTGTGTATGTTATGGGAATATATATTGAAAACCTGCCTTACAGCAGAGAAAAGGGTTTGATTGCATTTGAGTGGCCCATTCACACAAGTCTGTATCACATGCAATAAACCCTGGAAATGGACGGGTCCTTAGAGATCATCTTATTCAAGTATATTCTAAAGTCAGTCAATCACACAGTGCATTTGTGATATTTGCAATATCTGCACTGTTATTTACTTAATATTTTTCTTTAAATTTACTCAGGCCTAATATCGCTACCTTCTATCAGCACATCCCTAAGCAATAACACCCATGTAATCAGAGGTTTGATGTGGTAGTTATATTTTCCTGATACTTATTCTTAAGAGCTTCATATAACTATCCAACGAAGTACATTTGCACCCAATGGACAGCATCTTGTGTTTAGATACAATGTCCTAGGAAGCAACTACATGTTCTAACATCTATGATATCACTAAGTGAGGAGAACAATATAACTCTATTATAATCTATGGGACCACCATCATATATACATCCCTTGCTAATCACAATTTCATTGTGTCATTGATGAAACATTTCCTGCATGAAGACACCGAGGTTAGAGACTTTTGGTGACATGTTCTAGGGTGCATGAACTATATTTGTCACAGTCAAGCCTAGAATACAGATGTCCCCTTCACTGGTCAATGCATTTTCTATGATGCCATAAGGAATGAGTTATGAGAGAGAGAGAGAGAGAGAGAGAGAGAGAGAGAGAGAGAGAGAGAGAGGAGGGAGAGAGAGAGAGAGAGAGAGGAGAGAGAGAGAGAGGAGAGAGAGAGAGAGAGAGAGAGAGAGAGAGAGAGAGAGGAGAGAGAGAGAGGGGGAGGGAGAGAGAGAGAGAGAGGAGGGAGAGAGAGAGAGAGGAGAGAGAGAGAGAGGAGAGAGAGAGAGAGAGGAGAGAGGGGGGGGAGGGAGAGAGAGAGAGAGGAGAGAGAGAGAGAGAGCGAGAGAGAGGAGAGAGAGAGGGGGGAGGGAGAGAGAGAGAGAGAGGAGGGAGAGAGAGAGAGAGAGAGAGAGAGAGAGAGAGAGAGAGAGAGAGAGAGAGGAGAGAGAGAGAGAGATATCTATCATAAATAGATCCTGGAATTCAACTCACGAGTCCTATCTTTCACTCTCCTTTCAAAGTCTTGAGGTGTTAGTGCAGGTGTGCTGTCTTTAGTGTATGTGGTGAGAGATCCAAGAATCGCAGACTTGATTCTTTTTAAAACTCAGCTGCTGAGTACCCAGCACATACTAGGACAGTTTATTCTACCTTTTCAACAGATCTTACATATGTTTGCTTTTGGGTGTGCAATCTTTCTGCTGGAACTCTCCCTGATGGGCTTATGCCCTGAGAGTGAACCATATTCAGTTCTTTCTTTGTGTGAAGTCTTGTGTCTTTCATCAGTGACACACTGAAATTGTGATTAACAATATGATGGTGGCCCCATAGGTTATAATAGAGTTAAATTGTCCTCCTCACTTAGTGACATCATAGATGTTCATGAGTCATATGTGTGTGGTGATGCTAGAGTAAGCAAACCCACTATTCTGTCGTTGGAATAGAAGTATAATAACTCTTATAATTTTGAATAGTACACAATCCTTGGTAATAAATGCCATTGTTACTGGTTTCTGTTATTGTGAAACATGTTCCCACTTATTAAAACTGTTTACTATAAACGATGTTTTGTAGGCAGCAATATCTCTAGCTTTCCATAGCTTTCAGTTGCATTAGGAGGCCATATTGAATGACTGACCTAGGTCATCTGAGTTTGCACAAGAACTCTATCATGCATTGACAAAGTCATCTAACCATGCAGTTCTTGGATCAAGTCCCCACTACTAAGACATACATACTATTTTTGATGGGTTTGAACCTGCCACTCCTGGCTATAGGCTTAAATCCTGACCACTTCCTCTGAAACTGTCAGGAGGTGGTACAGAGAGAGGATGATCTGAGCTTCCCCAGAATCCCTCCCCTCCTCTCTTCTTGATAAGAGGCCATGTCACGATTAGATAGTACCAGATTGCATAGGAAGCCCTTCCAGAAATGTTCTTACTGGAAATCTGGAATAGCAGCTCCTAATGTTAGGACAAAGCTTGTGTCCACTGCATCGTTTTCCAGCTGATGCTGAAAGTCTTCCTTCAACAGCTAAGAAAGCCATCACTGTCAGAGATGAGAATCTCATCATGTGTAAAGCCATTATTTCTTGTTATTTTATTTTATATTTCCACAGTGACTTGAAAATGTGTCCTTGCCTCTTCTGCCTCCTACTTCTTATTCTGGGTTTAGACAGAAAACATAGACTTAGGGATCCAGGGTCAAAGAGAATGTCTGAGCATGTGACATTCCTAATGTGTGGTAGAAGGCTTACATTTGGCCAATTTGTGGGGGTGAAATTACTGTTCTAAAAGTTTGCCTAGAATAGTAAGAGGTTTAAAGGTTCAGGTTTTTACCAGAAGGAGGAAGAGGAGGAGGAGGAGGAGGAGGAGGAGGAGGAGGAGGAGGAGGACCGCCACTATTCTGAAAATAGTTTCATTAAGAACACCTGGAGGATTTGGTTAATCCACCAATCAGATTATTAGCTGCTTTCATGGACATGGTGGTGAAGACGACTCCACAGAGTCATCTCCGCTTGACCTCACTGTTGTCACAAAAGCTCAATGTCTAAGGATAATAGCTACATTAAAAAGGGGGGGGGGTAATAGCTACATCAGTTTCCCTAACTTGGCTGGAAGGCAGAATGAGATGCGGAGACAGCTGTCTTTGTGTGATGTTGGCTAATTTTAACAGTTGCTTTTTCTCTAAGCTTGTTCCCTATTGTTCTGAGACTTTCTCCCTCCTGGACTGTGACCCTGTCTCCTTCTGATGACAATCACTTAATCAGCACATCTCATTGTCGCCTGGATGGTTTTACCTTGGGTAAAGATTCATTATCCTTATTAACATCTCAAGAAACCTTTTCTTTCCCCAACCAATTAAAGAGGAAAAATAGAAGGGCCCAGTGCAATAGATGGAAAAGAAAACTCTTCTGACATGTGACACCTGCTCAGGTCACTCAGCCCCCTGTGGCCCCGAGAATCAAGTTGTCACAATTCTGAAACATGAGCAGAGGTCAGGACCACAGAGGTAAAATACACAGGTTGGAATAACTTTTGCACACGCTGCCCAAATCCTCAACAGCTCACCAGGTTTAGAAAGTACCAGTGTTGGTAGACTGAGTCCCTAGACTGTCACTTTGTGTTACTTGGCAGGGAAGGAGGCCTACATCCAGCAGAGGATCACAACAGTGCACTATCCATAGATACCTGCCCTTGTTTTCCTAGCAACAGGAATGCTGGCATCTCCTTGTATTTTCTCAACTGTTCTGCCTTTCAAACATACTAACACCCAGTTCACCTTTTTATTAGGTAAGAAATGCTTATCTGGGTTGACTATGGTTCAGGTGATTTGACCTAATAAAAATTCTATAGTTCCATCAAGCTGTGGTGTGATAGCCATTGGCTGGCCTTCTTATGTTAAATCCTTCATATTAATAAGGGGTGGTGGCAGGTGATAGGCAGGTGGCAGTTTATAGGAACAGAAATCCATTTTAAAATCACATTTAAGGAATAAACCTCCTCTAACCACACAATATGCCTTCTGATTTATTCATAGGAATAAACTGCACCTTACCCAAATAATGCTAATATATTCCAAAGATATACATGAAGTGTGGTGATTTAGATTCAAAGTCTATTCTTATCTATGCAGTTCTATAGATTTTAGACCTTATATTTAACTTGTTAGGAGCGAACATAAGACTCATTGTTGGGCGGATAATTTAGCTTTTACAGTTAACACCAACACATTATACCTTCGATTCAAATCTGTAGCAATAAAATTGCTAAATTTTAATAATTTAAATTAAATAACTAAATTTCCAAATAAAAATAATTTCGTTACAAATTTGGGCAATGCATTTGACCAAATATGGAGAGCCCCTGGGGCTTCCACTTGAATGACTTTTGGAAGTCTGTACTTTCAACATCTCTTTCTTTTCTTCCCTCCTCATCTTATTGCTTCTTCAGTACAATAAATGCAACCTATAAAGGCTCATGTGAATTGTTCACTTGACTATTTGCAAGGACTCCCCTGAAACCGTCTCTCTACGACCTTCTGAAAACAGGCTGCAGACAACCTGAGCGCCCAACACCAGCCACCCACCATCCTGCCTTACCCCACTGTTTACTGACCAGTGCCATTTCATTCTTATTTATTTTCTATCTTCAAAACATAGCATTTGAGGCTCTGTGTGGAAAGGACCTAAGTTCTTCTCTTTCCTCCGACTGTCAGTCTCCCTGAGGAGGAGGGCTGATTCTGGGCTTGTAAATTGTGGCATTTACTTTAAATGAAATGACAGGGATGTCTGTTTAAACTAAAAGACTAAAACTCCATGAAGCAGCTCCAGGGGCCAGTAGCTGGAAAGCTTGAGAAGTAATTATGCATGGATGATCCTCTCCCCCAGCTTTCCAGTAGCGAATCTCACAACTAAGGGACATTTGCTGTTTTTGAGAAAACACAGAGCAGGAAACATGGAAGAGACATCACAGGTCCTATTAACCAAGCTGGGGAGCCCTGCTTTCTCCCAAGAAAAAGCTTTGGCAATCACAGTCTTAACAACTTCCTTAGAACAGACTCTTCCATCACTGGCTGTCCTAATTCGGAACCAGGGACTTGCCTGTACCAGCATCTCTTCCCTCTTGAAGGGCCACGCTGCATAGAAATTGGCACTTCCTTGACATCCCTCAAGAACTCCTGGGTGTCAGATCACGGAGATGTGAAACTTGAGCCGAATGCTTCAAGGAGTGGAGACACCCTTTGCTGGGTCATCGCACCCAAGGGCCCGCTTGTCTGAAGTGCCTCAGCTCTCCCGCTCGCCACAACCTCACTGTCCTCCCAGAGATCAAAGCTGCCATTGGTCCATTTCTTGTTCAAAGGCTCCAGAGACAACTCGGCTCCTGTGTCTGGTCTTCCCTCACACCTAGTCTGTGGGTTCTCCCCCTTTTCCTTTGGCCGTAAGATCTGTCAAGCCACCCTTGGTGGTGTCTCCTCCTCACAAGGACGTCCACCTGCCTTTCTTTTCACCTTTCTCTTCATCTAGTCTCAGGCAATTTTCTCATTTAGAGTTTAGTTACTTTTTGTTAAAGGGCCAGATAACAATTAGTTTTATGGGTTTTTATCCTCTATTGTGATTGCTCAATGCTGAGGTGTATCTGGCAACTAGCAAGATGCCAAAGAACTGGTGTGGTTGTCCTCTACCAATGCTCTGTGTGTGGACACTGAAATTTGAATTTCATAGAATTGTCAAATGTCAGAAATTTTTTTTTCTTTTTTTTTCTGTATTTCTATCAAGGCTTCAAAACTGTCAGAAACAGTTCTTTGTTAGCAAGCCATAGAAAAACCTGGAAGCAGGCCAGGTTTATCCCTTTGGCTGCAGCTAGCCAGCACCTGCCCTAGGGTCTACCTGCTCTTCCCTCTTGTGAACTATTTCCAGACCAAAAAAAAAAAAAAAAAAATTAATAGCTTGCAACAGGAGTGAGAGCCAATAGGCCCCACTCTGGAGACACTATCCCTGCCCTTTTCTTCCTAGACAGGGAAAGGGGGAGCCAAAGTTGAAGTATATGAATTGAGAGATGTGGGATCATTTACTTTAGGGGTTTTGATTGGCAAGAGCTTCTGGAAGCAGGGAATAGGGGCAGCAGAGATGTGAAGGTGGGGGGAAATTTTTATTTAAACCACACCAGGCATGCAGAAGCACATCTAAAACCCCTGAAGAGTGGAAGCCACTGTACGGACTGTCTTGGTCTTGGGCTGTGCACATCCCTCCCCTGAAAGTCGGGTGAATTGTCCCTCAGCCTCTGCAGGGAGCTGAGCTGAGATGAGTGGCCGCAGGGGATGCAGGACCTGGAGCATCATTGAGAGATTGCAATAACAATTCACTGCCAACGGACTGTCCCAGCAGGGTCCCAGTGCCATGGTCATGGTCCTGATTGGCATGCTGCCCTTCAGGTGGCCAATTAGATGGAACGGAGGGAGATCGAATACAGAATCAGTTCACTTCATCTCTGTTTAACTGCCCGAATGAACAGCATGGGAAACTGAGTCTGACCTCATCAGTCAGCCCTGTGCAAGAGCCTCTCCTTGTCTCTCATTCTAGATGGCCAAGTTGGGCTTTGGGGCTAGGACAGAGGACAGGCTTCCACACTTTGGTTCGAATCAAAGGGAACTGGAAGTGGGAAGGCAGTTGCTTGGTTGGAACTCCCCTGCAGGGTCTATGAAGCCTAGAAGGTTATCAAGGCTGGTGTGGAGGATCCTACAGCAGACTTAGAAAAGCAACAAAAGCAAAAACTGGAGGGGAAAAAAAGGGTTCGGTGGATTACCTTGGAATCCTAACTCTCTGAGAAGAAAAAAAGTACCCGCTTCCAATCCTCCATCAAAGAGATAATTAGACACATTCAGAGAAGCCTGTGCTTTCCCGGGCAAAAAGAATGGAAAAACAAATACAAAATGACAAAAACAAAACAAACAAACCAACCAACAAACTCCCCCCAAAACAAAACAAAGCAAAACAAAACAACAAACATCAAAAAACAAACAAACAAAAAACCCCAAAATAACAAAAACAAATAACCCACCCAAAACTTCAAAACCATTATGTTTTTATATTTTGGGAGATGGGGTCATAATATATAGTTCAAGTTGACTTCAAACTAAAGATCCTCCTATTTCAGCTCTTGAAGGCTGGGATCATAGAGTGTGCCTCTGTACTGTCCTTAAAATGGTCACTTTGTAACAAAGAACAGGCCTTTACCATTTTTTTTAAAGGGGTGGTAAGCAGGGGAGGTGTTTGAGACAGAATTTCTCTGTGTAGCCCTGGCTGTCCTGGAACTCACTCTGCAGACTGCTGGCCTCCAACTCAGAGATCCGCCTGCTTCTGCCGCCCAAGTGCTGGGACTAAATGCGTGTGCCACCACTCCCGGCTCACAAATACTCTTGGTTAAGCAGTTCTTATGTGAGCGGTAGCTGAGTGGAGAATGAAGCGGGCCCAGAGGTGGAGCCACGCACTAGTGGCAGTGACCTTGGGGACGCTCAGGAGTCAACCGCCGGGCTGAGTGAGCAAGAAGATGCTTGGATCTCTGGCAGTTGTGCCTGGCTATCCGAGGACCTGGACGGCTTGTGTACACCAAAAAACGCCCCCACAAACAGGTTCACAGTGGTACCAGCGCCAGGGATTCTGGGATGCGGCCAACGAGAGCAGGGAACAAGGGCATAGCCTTATCAGCTGCAGGCACTGACAGTTTCCCATGCGTGTGCATTCCTCCCTCCCCAAGATGAGTGCTTCGGATAAGGTATCTTATCTGATTGGGTCTCTTCCCACCCCAAAATGCAATCCTGCCAAGAAGGGAAAGGCTTTTCCAATGGTGGAGCCTCGCTTTCCCCTTTCCCTGACCCCACGGAGGTTTGGAGAGGCAGTGGGATGCTGGAGGGCACACGTGTCCCTGAGGGAACAGCCAGTTGCAATGCGCGACCGTCACTATCGATCTACGATTTATGAAAATAAAGCAATATGTGCCTGTTTCGGTGCCTGCCGTTTGCCTACCAATGGTGCAGTGTTCACCATTCCAGCCCTCTCGGCATTCACATTTGCCATCTTTACAGGTCCCGTGCTCAATGCAGCGGGGGTGGCACACGCGCTGGTCACAAGCCGCGCCTGTCCAGCCCTCTTCACAGCGGCAGGCTCCCCCGATGCAGACGCCGTGAGTGCCACAGTCTACTGAGCACACTTCTGGAAGAAAAACAATGATTACAGCTCAACACCACAGCGGGGTGAAGTCCTTCATGGAAGCCAGACCACACACATGGCTCGAGCCGGAGCCGGCCTGAGGCCCAGCAGCCCTAGCGTCTTTGCAGGTTTGTCTCTCCCGCGTTGGTCGGGGAGTCATTTTGCTACTTTAAATTTATTTATTTATTTTTTTCTTCATCTAGAGCAATGGTCCTCAACTTGTGGCTCCTGGGCCAGCAGCATTGCCATCACCTGGGAACTTGTCAGAAATGGAAAGAAATGCCAATCCTCGTGCTCAGGTTGGATCAAGTAGATGTGTTGTTGGGAGCTGGATTCACTCTCACAAGCCCCCTGGGTGGTTTGGATACCCGCTGGAGTGTGGCAACAGTGCTTCTAGATACTGAGACCATTTGAGAGGAGGTCGGGCAGTGGCTGCTGCTTAGCGAAGCTGACCAGGAGGTACACCCCATGCAAAAGAACTATCTGGTGGATTCTGGCTCCCTAGTCAGCTGGGGGAGTCTGAACTGACCAAGCCACTGAAGCCTGCTGGGGTCCATGCTGCTCCATTCCTCGCAATGCCTGTAGACCTACAGGTTCCCCAGTTCAGCACTCTGCGGCAAAGATAACCCCTGAAAAATTACGCTGCACTTGCACAGCCTCTTTCTCAAAGGAGCTCAAAGTCTTTTGTGGGGGGGAGTGGGGGGAGGAGACAGACAGACAGATATTCACGCTGGCGTTCCAAACCCATCACGCGAGGACAAGCACGTGCCAGACATTCATCCTTACAACAGCCCACTGAGGGAGGCATGGCTCGTCATGCCAAGGGAAGGGAGACCAGGCCGGGATGGGCAGTGACTTGCCCAAAGTCACAGCATGTCTGCAGTACAACTGGGGCTTGGGGCTGGGACCCTGCGTCTCCCCCACCCTCTGCAGAACTTTGCCAGGACCACCAGCAGGTGAAGCCAGAGGTGAGTGAGCCGACTCCCTTCCTTTTTTTTTTTTTTTTTTTTTTTTTGGGAATGAAAGATTCATTACTTTCCTCATTGCAGGCAAAGCTTCACATCTCTTCCCTTTATGATTGTCACGGCAAGCTGACAAGCTGTCTCAGCACCCTGAGGAAGGGGGCGACATGATGATGGCTTGCTTGGATAGACACTCGTCAGTGAACAGAACCTTTCTTGGGAAGGGGTTGGGACCGGCTTGAACTGTTGAACTGTTCCATTTTTTTTTTTTTTTAAGGTCACTTGGGAAGTAAGACACATACTCTTAATTTTAGGAAAATAAAGTGTACAGCATAACTTCATTATTTCCCTGTCACTGGAGAACTGCAGAGCTTTATAACATGTTCACACGACACCCCGAGGGAGCCTCTTTTCTGTTTTATAGGACATTCTATTCTGTTTGTCTGGGACTGAATTGTTCTGTGTTGTTTTCTGCTACCTTTAGGGAGTGTACATAAGAAAGCCTATAATGCAAGCAGAAGCATCCCTCCTGAGCCCGTCATCCATTTGTGGTGACGGGACCACAGAGGGACAGGAACCAACACAATCATTTGATTGTTCTTTTCATTCGCAAAGACCACAAACTCCATGGCTAAGGAGACGAGTGAGAAAGGTACCGTAGGACTGGCCAAAATCCCTCTTATCCCACGTGTAACGACGACGAGATTTCCATCCAGCCAGAATGTGATGCAACACAAGGTTCGAGTATGGGAAAGTGAGGAGACGATCTCTTGGCTTACCAACGGAGCAGTCGGGACCCATCCAGTTCGGATCACAGCTGCAGAGGCCGGAGTCGGGGAGGTAAGTGCCATGCCCACTGCACTGGTCTGGGCACTGAACCCTTGCCAGCTCACAGTTGAGACCACCCCAGCCAGGGCTGCATAGACACTCTCCATGTACACAGACACCATGGCTGGAGCAGGTGGGATCCAAGCAGTCGACTGAAACAAGAGAAGAAATACTGATCAGTCATGAAGAAGGGGCCACCAAGGCCCTGACCCCTTCCCACACAAGCAAATGAAGGTGCCTACATATTACTCAGGTGGTCCCTTGGCAGCCATAAAAAAAGGATTTTTATGTTGGAATACCAAATCTCAAAATGTAAAGAAGATACAGGAGACACAAGGGAATTCCTCAGGCACAGTCAGCTCTAGCTCCTTCACAGCTAGGAAGGCACGCCATCGTACTTTTCGATTGCTGTACTTTCCAACCTTCAACCTTGGCTGATCCACAGCAGGATCAGGGAATACATGTGGTGTCTTCGGCATGTATAGCCAAGCCTGATTACCCTTGCTCTAAGAGAAGGCTGAGGGGCTCATTCTAACCTCATGAGACCTTGATTTCAAAATGAGAACAAAAGATTGAAAAGAAAACCCATGAAACTCTTAAATGAGTCGCTCTCCTAATTGTTTCACTTAGGCTAAGTTTAGAATTAGTGTCTCTCTCTGAGCACACACCTGTTGAGGGGGTGAGTGAGGCTGCATGGTGCAAGGAGGTGAAGTCGGGTATGTAACTCAGGTGGTCCTGAGTAGTGTGGATGGGCCAGTGTTGTCAACCACGACAATGGCCCTCCCCAAGACTGTCTACTGGGCAGGTTAATAGTAGAGTCCATGTATTATTGCCCCTGTGTGTTTTGTAGTCTGATTCCTTGGCCGTTCTCAAGATCTGAGTGGCTACACATCAGATGGAATTTGGAAATAATCACTCCAGAATCAAGCCAAAGCAAGGGCAAGTTGCTAGGGGCAGTTACTGAGAATAGGAGCTTTAATATGGGGATGTGATCTCAAAGCTTAGATCTCTATCAGTCTGCATGCTAAGATAGATAGGTGTTTCAACAGGTGGACTGGCTTCCTTGGAGGGTCCCAGGGATGGCTCCCATGGCATGTAGAGAAGAAAGTTCGATATAATGTGGGTTAGCATGGGGCATGAGACTTTCGCAGAGGGCTCAGTTGTTGCTTTGTGGAACTCTGTCTTCTTTATTGAGAGAGACAAGTTTTTCTATGATTTGAAATCAGGCCTATTGGGCCACACTGAATGGTTACTTCTATCGTCTCCTAGGGGTAAGACAGAGACAAATGAAGACTAATTTCAATTCTTCACTTGTAACTTTTTGGGGCCATTCTGGCAATAATTCAATGTCTTTGTGTATTTGTGCCACTTTGTGGTTCAAATCCTCAGAGGATACCTTGTCCTCTCTCCTTGCCTCATGTCAAGATGGAAATTTGCAAGACTTTTGGCCCCTTAGTCATGGCATGGCCACTCTAGATAAGAGCGCTTGCTCTATTGTCCATCTTGGGTGCCTTCTTCCTTTCTTGTTTAAGTACAATATAATGGTTCTGTAAGTTTTAATACTGACAATACATTGGCTCTAAATATGACATCATTGAAAGGATCTGTGTCATATACTCTAGTCCTGAGGGAGTCAGACCAGAAGACTATGAATTGATTAGAAATCACAATGTCCTATAAAGCTCTCAAGGAAGATCTCTCTCTTGAGGGAAAACCAATTTTCAGTATTAAGAGAATTCTGTTTGGATTTTCTCAGGAAGATATCATTTATGGAAGTCAGTTCCAAATTGTTTGAGTCATGGGGAAAACAGTGACTTTTTCTTCACTCAGAAAGGTGAATTTCAGTGATCTATTATTAGTTATTAATGTTCATAGTGTTACTTAAAATTGTTACAGTTGCTTTAGAATGGAATCCATATGGTTGGGGGAATTGAACTCTGGGTGATGCAAACCCTTTGATACCTTCAAATTGGTTCCAGACGGGGTGAGGGGGGCACATCTGTATATAAGTTTGAAATGAGGTTTAAATACATAAAAGACATTTATGAAGGAGTTATGTGCTAGTTACAGTGTTTCCGACCTGGCATGGGTGAGGGTGCACGCTGTGTTTACAATTTACGTAGGAACAAATGACAGACTGCCATAAGCATGTGTCATTAGCAAAGTAGATGTCCAGGGCCGATTAGAAAGAGATATGGTGCCGTTCTCTCTCTCTCTCCTTCTTCTACCTTTTCAACACAGCATTTTGCTATATATCGCAAGCAGGACTAGGACTTACTATATAGCCCTGGCTAGCCTTACATTTGTGATCTTTCTGTTTCAGCCTCCCAAGTCCTGGTATTTCTAGTGTGTACCACCACATCTAGCTGGTATTATTTTTTTGTTTTGGGAATAATATGTTTTTAGCATTGGCAATATGTGAACTTACTCATCCTGAACCAATAATGTTCATATTCTTCTCCTAAAGGAGATCTTGCAGTTTAGTTTTTTTTTTAAATGATGTTCCCATTTCTAATAAGCCAAAATCAAAATACCCATAAAATATACTGTATATTATTGTCTAAAAATGCTGGGTCTATAATTAACCATTTAAAGTGTTTGGTGAGATAAACAGATAAAATATTTTAAAAATGTATCACAATCTTTTCCTTAAAAGGATAAAATAAGAAAACATAAGATAATAAGAAAACTCAAGAGATAATGAAAGTAGATGCACAGAGAAAGAGAGAAGAGAGAGAGAGAGAGAGAGAGAGAGAGAGAGAGAGAGAGAGAGAGAGAGAGGGGGGAGATTTTTCTGCCATATATATATATATTTCTGCCCTTTTTGTCTTGAATTATGGTAAGAAGAACAGAGGAAAATCCACTGAGATTTATTACCCCAGTACTAGACTGTCATCAAAAGGCCATTTATAGTGTCTAGAAATACGAGCCAACATTTTCTCTGGTCAGTGGTATCAGTAAATATGCCCTTGGTGCTCTGTGATTACAGTGGCTGATGGAATAACCAAATCCAAACCTTTAAGGGAAATGGTTTTACAATAAATTTTAAATTTGGTTCCAATTCCATCAGATGGTCTTTTGGCCATGTTTTTAGAGTCTTTAACAGGCTGGAGAGACTCTGTGGTTTTATGAAGCTTTATAAATAGACACAGTTGTACTTAGAAGGAGGACATTGGTCTTGCTCAGTTAAGTATCCTGTCCTTCGAAACACCAGCTCCTGAAGGCTGAAATTAGCACTCATTTGGTCTGGGGTCCTCTGTAGGTTTGACAAAATGGGTTGTGAATGCAGTTTCTATCCCCAAGGATGGAAAAGGAGGTCAAAGGAGGCTTTACAAACAATATGTACTATGAACCCCCGAAGAACCATGAATTACATTTATGAAGTTAAATGTCATTGAAAAATGACTCAACCATGAAACTGACATGAAAACATGGCTGACTTAAACTAGCCTGTCAGTTCCCCTCTCCTCCCCACTTCCCCAGACATCATCCTGCTGTAGCTCAAGAAGACGTCCTTTCATTTTCTTGCACACGTTTGTTAATAGTACAACAATGTTTATGCAGCAAAAACAGAGGAGGGTAACTATTGATTCCCTTGCCATTTCAGGTAAAGCATTCAAACATTATGACTGTGATGAATAGCAGAAATAACAAAGCTAAATGGAAGAAAAAGTGCTGACTCAGGTGTTCTGGTTCCATTTCCTCTTCTGAAAACAGCGTATGCATCACCTCTGTCCATTCTTTTTGGGTAGCAGAGATCGATAAGGGAGATCTCATCCTTCTACAACACTCCACGTGGTTTACTAGTTACATGGGATGGTTGATTCGCTCTGAACATTTACATAAGACTGCCTGGGAGAGTAAGAAAGTCTAGGAACTAGTGGACATTCCATTAATATATATCATCTTTCCTGGAGAGAAGAAAAAAAAAACCCAAAGACTGGCAATGCCCTGTCCCGGTACTTAGCTACTGCCCAGCAGTATATGCAGAAGGTTGTCTGAACCTTCGCTGTCATAGTATTGACCTCTCCCATGTTTTCAGCAAATGTAGCCTCGCCTCCCGTAATCTGTTCATCGTCAGGAACTTGAACCTTTCCAGCAGGGTTATTAAATCAGTATTTCCTCCATCCCAACTCCCAGTTTGGTTTTATGATATAAAACACAGGGAGGCTGCCTTTCATAATAGAGGGGGAAAATGCATAGTGAATGGAGCAAGGGGAGACCTGGGGGTCAGACTTCTGGGTGACATTAACGGTATTACTGCTGACATATTGAAAACTTGTCGAAGAATAATGTCGTAGAAGCTGCCTCTTCTGAGGCCACGGTTGTAGACACAATGGAGTAAGGGGTTTTCTAAGGGAGGCCTGCTGGGTGTATCTACGAATAAGGCAATGTGACGGAAGTGGAGGAGGACTGCTCCGAGTCATAGGCCTTACCTAGCTGCATAGCTTTGTTGCTCTGATTTCTTTGATTCTCTGTTTGCTGTAGGCGGGATCTCAGAAGGACCCACATACGTACAGTCTTTCAAGCCTGCCTGCTCTCCAAGGACAAGAGGTTTTGTTGAAATATTTACAGAGATGTGCATGGGCCTAAGAATACCAAGAAGAAAGAAGCCCAATCATAAGAACACCAAGAAGCCAGCTTTGAGGGTGAGAGGGGGCGCTTAGGAATCCTGCTTTCCTTTCTCTAGATAGTTCCAGAAATTCTCAATTAGAGGACTTTAAATGAAGCAGAAGAAAAGAGGGCATTAGATCTGGAGAGGGGGCCTGGCAGGATGGCACAGCAGGTAAGGCTGCTTACTACCGAGGCTGAGGACGCAAGATCAATCCCCAGAGCCTACATGGTAGACGAAGAGAGACAACTCCTGTAAGCTGCACTCTGCCCACCACATGTGTGTTGTATGCATGAGTTGAGAGAGAGCATATGTGCATGCATGTGGGCGCGCGCGCGCACGCGCACACACACACACACACACACAAACAAATAAATGTTTTCCAAAAGATCTGGAGAAGAGAGAGAAGGAGAAGGAAGAGTACAGGGAAAGAGTACAGACAGACAGACAGACAGAGGCCAAGAGTAACAGAAAGAGAAAACACAAGGAGGAAGAGAAAAGGAGCTACCGTCTGTAAAGCAGAATAAAACAAAACATTCCTTCCAGAACCATCTCTGTAGGCCTTTCCTAGTCTACAACTAAAGAAGTTGACCACAGCCCAGGGGTTTGAAGTTTTGGGTGCAAAACACCAAGTGAGGTTTTTTTGGCAATCCAAGGAGCCCAGTCTGGGACTCTCTGGCCAAGGTCAAGCCCTGCAGAGCTCTCCAGCAGCTGACCTGCCGACTTGACTCTCAGCGCTTACCTTCCTCACAGTGCTCGCCCTTGTAGCCAGCAGCACACACACAATTCCCATCAATGCAGGAGCCGTGGCCTCCACAGGAAGGATCGATGCACTGGTTCATAGGCACATCACACTCGGCACCCTTCCAGCCGCTGTAGCACTGGCATGTTCCTTTGGAGTACTGTCCATTCCCACTGCACAGGACGGGGCAGGCAGCTGTAAAACCAAAGATAGAACACCGGGTCACAGGGGATCGACATCTGAAGGGCCGTGTCTGTCTGGCGCCGCGGCTTTGCATACAACCTTGTAGGCTGAGGACTTAGCCACAGAGGTGTGTCGTTGTCACCTTCAAATACAAAACAACAGAAACGCCATGGCTGTCAGCGGCTCCTGACCATGTGGGGCCAGGTACAGCAGAGGATACTTTGCGCCTTTCCTGACTGAATGGTCAGAACCACCCTGTGAGGGGCAGCTATGATCAGGATCCCCACCCCCCACCCCACCCCATGCACTGGAGGCTCAGGCTGGTGATCTTATCACAAGGCTCACAAGCAGGGCCCAGCTGGAACCCAGGTGAACACACGCCACAGCTGTGCTCTTACAGAAGCCATTCTGTTATAGATGCTATGGCACTGGGTGTCTGGGTGTATTTTACTTATTATTTTATCCTCAGATAAGTTGACTCCTGTTCTGGACACATTTGAGTCAATGAATCTCTTTCTGCCTTAGTTTATTATCGGTACTATGAAGAAATAAGTGTATCTATTTCAAAGGAGAACACATGGATTAAATTAGGAAGATAAAACAAACCTGACTTATTAAAAACAAGAGAAGGATCAAGGCAAACCCAAAGCATGCCATCTGGAACAATCCCCACCTCTTGCCTTTGCTTATGGGATGAATGTTCAAAAGTCTGTGGGGATTGTCTGGAATTCCATTACTTCTACTGCTGGGGATGTCACTCTGTATGCTGTGAACGTGTTGCTCTGATTGATTGATAAATAAAATGCTGATTGGTCAGTAGCCAGGTAGGAAGTATAGTATAGGCTGTGATAAGGAGAGAGGAGAATTCTGGGAAGTGGAAGGCTGAATCAGGAGATGCAGCCAGCCACTGCATCCATGAGAAGTAAGATGTAAAGATATCGGTAAGCCACGAGCCACATGGCAAGGTATAGATATATAGAAATGGGTTAATTTAAGATATAAAACTAGATAGCAAGAAGCCTGCCATGGCTGTACAGTTTATAAGTAACATAAGTCTCTGTTTGTTTACTCGGGTCTGAGCGGCTGCAGGAGCCTGGTGGACACAGGAAAACTCCAGCTACACTTTACTAAGTTGGCCTCAATTGCACCACTTCTCAGCTCCAGAGTTTATTTACAAGGGGGTTCTAGTGGGCTCCTTTAGGCTTTAGACTTGTCCTGTTGTCAGTGATTTGCAATGAGCCTGCATTTCCAACCTGTCTTTTAAATAGAATGTTCCTCTAGCTGCCCCAGTTACAGCCCACAACTTCAGGAAGAAACCTTCAGATATGACCCATGTAGGTGTTTCAGTGGCTACTGGTGCTGTCTGTGATTCTGAGCCCAGGTTCTGAGAATTCTTCATGGATGGTGCATACATACAAAACCATTCCCTGAGCACTGTGTTGTCAGTCTGATCACTACTTAATCCACTGCCCACCCTGCTTTACTCATCCTTTCTGTGATCATGGTACTGTCATTAACTTCCCTCTGTGAGTGTCTGACTTTCTGGGGACATGATAACCTTCTTGGGGATAGGCACAGTGCTTACCAAAGATGATTTCCTGTCAATGCTGAGTTCTATAATGCTGACTGGCTTGGGTAAAAACTTCTGCATTCTTGATATCCGAGGGTTTATGGGAAAGCACCAAGGAGTATTTATGAAAGACAGAGAAAGAGCAATGCCTCAAATAGGCCTCACGTTGCAAACACAATGGATTTCCCCCTCAATTTCAAACTGATTTGAAATAAAACATCTCAATAGTTGGCATATGATGGATGAGATATTATCTTCCCAAATACTTTATAAGAGGGCATTTGTAGAAAGTGTTGGGGATATTATTTCCAAAATTCTTATCCTTATGAAGTATCTAGAGAGGAATGAGTTCAAATGACATCAAAGGCACATATTGAATTCAGATAAACCTTTTAGATAGCGGAGGGCGCATGCTTCTAACACATAGGATGTTAAGCAGGGGATTCTGTAGTTACTAGAGATACTGGTTGTCTTGGAGGGTAGAGAAAAGAGCTTGGAACACCAAATAGGGACTCTGCAAGTATGAACTAGCAAGAGAAATGATGTACTTCCTTGAGGTCTTGAGAGGTTTGGAGACAAAGTAAGTTTGCTCTACATCAGTTCATCCTAGCTCAAGGTGAGGAATGCAAATGTATTCAAGCAGATTAGGATCCCCTCTTTTGTGACTCTGCAGACATCATTAATGGATCATGGTATCTTCTGAGCCTAGAAAGAGCCTGAAAACCATCTTAATGCCCAGGCTAAGACCTGCAAGGAGGGCGAGTTGGAATTCAAGAGAAAACCTACTTGTCATTTCTGATCTGGGTCACATGGAAAGATCTCCAGAAGGAAGACTAGAATATGCATCGTTTCTCACCCCAGTTCCACCCTCACGCCCGAAATAAGCAGCAGAGAGAAATGCATCTATACAATGTCTAGCCTTCCAGGACTGTTTCTGATCTGCATATTGTATATTTGGATGGGCTACCTGGATAGAAGACAAGACCTCGAATCCCCACCACTGTGCCCCACTCCATCATTTTTACTCCTACAAGGTAGGGGAAGAAATAAATGATTACTGTCTATATTAGTTGATAAAAGAAAGGATTATTTTCTCCTTTTCTTTTGCACAAACTCTAAGTGGTGGGGGAAAAATAGAATTGTCTAGAAAATAAGAATTGGTTTTCATCTAAAGTCAGATGCCTGGGAAATCAAGTTTAAAATGTGACCTACTTAAATTACTCAGGGAAAAAGTGAAAATGAGTCAGGTCACGGTGTTCCTAAATGCAGCCCTTTCTCAATTTGTTTGATGCCAGCTTGCTGGGACTGTGGTCAGAGATGCAAGACACTGATGTTGGCTGGAAAGCAGGGCACATTAAAAAACCCCACAGGGGCTGACTGGAAGAGCAGAACTCAAGGAACTCATGACTCCAAGAATGAAGCCTGCTCATCGTCACTGGGTTCAAAACATGGAAAGCCAGGAATGCTTCCTGTAATTGATTCTCAGACACAACCCATCCCAGGGCCCCAAAATACATCTGTGTGGCTCAGACTTGTCCACACTGGAGAAGCTGAGTGGGAACTGGCAGCCTCTGGTGTGGACAACTACTCATATTTAATTTTTTTCTGTGTGTGATCGCGTAATGATCATTATCTTTCAAGAGAGAACAGGAAAATTATTTGGACTCCACATCCCACCAAGAAGCAGCACCAAGTAGAAGTGAAAAGGGCAACAATTCTGGTGCCAGAAAGTCCCGGGTTCGGCAGCTCGTCTTCGAGTGTCAGCTGTGGGCTTTGAAAACAGCGATTAAGCTGCTTGGGTATTGAGCATCCTCTTTAAAAACTTGTCTCTCAGAATGGATGTGAGGGGGGAAATGAGGTCATATGACCAAGGAATCATTGTAGGAGCTGATACCTCCTCGACAAGTAATGAATGCTCCTGTGATCTTTCCAACTGGATCCCCAACCTGGCTGGAGGGGTTGATGTGATTTAAAGAAAAAAAAAAAAAAAAGCTGTAGTTCTCACACATGTGCCATTGTACATACACATGTGCACATGTATGCAAACACACTACCCCTGTAACAAAAAGAGTGCCAGGCGGCCCCAGTGGAAAGAACGCATCAGCTTCCTTCCTGGTCCTCTCTGGGTGTGGGTGGAAGTTGGTCCTGACTGTCCAGGACCCAGATGTGAGATGCTGTACCTTCCCTGTTTCTCTGCTTTATTCCACAGCCTTCCAGGAGCAGAACATTGTGCATTCAAGCTTCTATTTAAAATTAATTAAAATGTGTGTACAAATTGACTATTCCTGTTTTACTAAATCTAGTAAATGGAAGCTTTAAGACTCCCGCAGAAGAAAAATAAATTACGGCTGCCACTAACGACTGACAAGTTAACAGGCTGATGACAAAAAAATGACACAATTTAGAGTCACCTAAATGGTGTAAAGCTCATTTTAATGATCAAGCTGGAGTTCCCCCTTCCCAGCTTCTCTGTAAGGGAGGAGACGAATTATCAGTGTTATTTACTCGGTAGGCAGTTACAGGAACAACTACTCATTTGTGTTTTCAGAAAAACAAATCCTGTCTACCTGCCGCATTGGGTGGAGAGAAGACTCAGAGGGATGGAGGGGTTGTCGGGGAGGCTTGATAGGAAGGGAGAGGCAGATGGCTACAGTTGACACGGCATCCATCGGGGAGCTGGATTTGTTGTGAAGGGGCACTCTCAAATGATGCTCTTTAAGAAGTGACCCGAAAGCTGGTTTTTAAATGTTTTATTACTTGATTTATTTTGGAGAGAGGATCTCTCATCTATAGCCCAGGTTAGCCTAGAGCTCACTGTGTAACCCTGGCTTGCCCCAAACTTGGAACCCTCTGACTCAGCTTCCTGAAAGCTGGGATTACAGGTGTGAGCCACCATGCTTGGTGCTACACACACACACACACACACACACACACACACACACACACACACACACACCCCACACACACACACTTGTGGCTACTCTTTTAGAAAAGAGACTTGAGAATACCCTAGACCTAGGTAAATTGTCACAATTGCAGTGTGCACTGCATGCCTTCCTTCACTCTCGGCAAGGCAGCAACTATGGACAGGTAACCCAATACTATAAACAGACAGGCTCGGTGGTGGTGGTGGTGGTGGTGGGGATGTGAAGGAGGAGCTGCCCCCACCCTCCAGAGCAATCAGCGATATAACAGTTGGGTCATGGAGGCCAAGCAAAGCTGAGGCTCCCCAAACAAACTAGTATTCCACTTTCTTTCAAGGAGCAAAAAATGGTGTTAGGAAAGACCAGCTTCACTTCTTCAACATCCCTGTAAGTGGCATTTCATTTGCTGCACAGCCAAGTTGGCCCTTATTGTACCCCATATCAAAAAATAAACTCTATACCGTGTAAAGAGTGGAAGTATCAGAAACACTGGAGCGTAATCTTGTTTTCTTCAGGATATATGAAAGATATATACATTCCAGAAACCATGAAGGAAGGGTGATTAAGTTTGATGGCACAAAATCTAAATCTATTTGACAGTGGATACTGGCCTGAAACTAAACCAGGTCATAAGCAATATTGGGAAGGCAGATCTTAACGTGATTTACAGAACAAAATTTACTATTTAACATGTACAAGGAACTTTATAAATCAATGCAAAGAGACAGACAAATGGAAAAGCGGGCAAAGTGTACATCAGAAATAACACAGCTTGACAATATCAAAGATATTCAGGTTCTTTAACAATTATACATAAATATAAATACTATTAAGATGTAATTTTAGGCTTCTCAGATTAGAAGTCAAACTAAAAAGCTGCTCACAGCCTGGAAGGGCTGCCAGGGTTTAGGGGTGCCAGGACCGTGCAGCGTCCAGTGGGTGGGGAGGGGAATCCCAGCTCACATCCAGAAAGATGCTGTGTCATTATACACAGCCCCCTGCCCAATGGAGTATCCCGTTTATCTCAGCACCTCGGTTTTCCTCGCCTGTTAAAGAATGGGGAAGTTGGGAAGTAAAATTAAGGAGGGGAAAAGGTGTCCAGACTCTACGGGCATTCAGTGGGAGGGGCGGCATGTACTGGGACTCTCAGTGATGGAATGCAGAGAGGCAGAGCTTCTGGCTCCGGGGTGGCGTGGCGTGGGGTGGGGTGGGGTGCGGTGGGGTAGGGGGTGGGACCGGGATGGGGGTGGGGCAGCTTCTGAAGCACCAACTTCCTCCTTCCCGGTCTGTCAAATGGCACATTTAAGCAAGAAAGCGACTCAGGGAAGAATTACCAGAAGGACAAAAAACTCATCAGGTGTGTCAAATCTCTGACATTCAGGAGCCATGTGGGGAAAGCGGCACACGCTGACTTAAGCACGAAAGTATGGATGCTTTAATTAATCCGGGGTGAATTTAATTGCTTTAGTTAAGTGGAAATCGGGTTAAAAATGATGCAGAGCATGCTGGGGTGTGTTAAAAACATGACATATGAGTTGGATGAATCGATAAATTAAAAGTGCACAGATGTTTTAATTAAACCCAGGGAAGTTAACGAAGATCGCAAGAGACTTTTAAGCCTATGATTAATTCAATTCATTTAAAATACCTGTAGAGATACGGGGACGCCTCCATTTTGAGAGTTAAAAGTTCTCAATCGATACGTACTTAAGCTGCTTTGAAAAAAAAATTCTAAGGGTGTGCGTCCTGTGACAACAGCACTGGTTACATAACGAATATTTCAATTCTTTGGCATGTAGATCGAGTGCTGTGTAGTGCGAGTTCTCGGTGAAGTCGTTTACGCTTTTGTTTGGGGTTGAAGCATCCGGACAGATTTGCAACTTCACTGTGCCCCGCCCCCCGCCAGCAGGGGAGTGTCCCGAAGGCACCCTGGAAGGCTGTGTTCCCGTCTCCAGAGCTCCTGGGAAAGACTCTTCCTAGAGCTTGTCTTATGACTTAGACTGAGTCTCTTGTCCCCTCTTGTCCCTCTCCCCAGCCCCCAATTGTGTGACCAGACACTTTGAGCTTCTTATTTTACCTCTAAAAGGAGGTGAGAATCCTGGGGGTACTCTGTACGGTTCTTGTGGAAATGGAAAGAAATGAAATAATGCCTGTGGGACCTGGCTCAGGGTAAGAAATCAATAGGTATTATTATTATTATTATTATTATTATTATTATTAATTATTATTATTATTATTATTTTCATTAGGAGAAAATTGTACCAACTAGTTACAGGGTAGAATATCTGTCCTCCATCCCAGCCTACATCCTTTCTAGAGACTGGAGTTTTTCCGGTGTTGTCTTTCTGAGACAACAGGGCCTCCCATACCACGGGCCTCACTCCCCTCCCCAGGGTTAGGCACCCTCTCTTCTAGGACTGTGCTGCTACTTAGCTAAGAGAAGAGAACAGAAGAGGTCGTCAGTGGTTTGTTTCAAAAGCAAAGGAATGAAGGTGGGTGTCAGGGATCCCAGGTCCCATTGGGCAGTCTCAGCTGAGTTCCATGATCCAGATTCATCCTTGAACTTGAATGTGTATGAGTCAGCTGCCAGAAGGTCTGGCCTCCAGCTGAAGACTTTGGGAACTGAACAAGCTCTGGAGGTCCCAGACTCACCGCATTAGAAACTGTGACCAGAGTCCATCCAGGAGTTGCTGGTTGAGATAACTAAAGAAGGTACCAAATGTGGGAATCACTAACCAAGCGGCAGCGGGTATGTATAAAACGCCACCTCGATGGGGCAGAGTGGTGAACGCCTGATATCCCAGCACCTGGAAGGCTGAGCCAGGGGGATTGCCACAAGTTTGAAACCTGACTGCATAGCAAGTCCTAGGCCATCTTGGGCTATAGAGTGAGACACTGTCTCACAAAAGCGAAAAATAGACAAATAAGTTACCACCCCCCCCCCACACACACACCTCTGGCTTTCTTTTCTGAGATATAGTTTCCTCGGCTGTGAAATAAAGATAACGTGCATTGGGAAGAGATGAAACCACATCATTCACACAAAGTGCTCTGCGTGGTGCTTGGGATGTAGTTCATCTTTGAGATGTGGTAGCAGTTATCCTTGTACTGGGCCGTTGAACGTGACTTTGCTCAGTATGGCTGCTCAGTCACTTGCTGCAGAACATGTTCTGGGTGCACCGCTTCCAGCTTCTCTTCCTGGGCCTAGCTGCCAAGAAATCCCTTCACAGTCGCTTCTTCAGGCCAGGGGTGGGAGGGAGGATAGGAAGAATTGGGTTGTTAAACTGCAACAGGCCGTGGAACATTCTGGGGGCAGGAGCCATACATAATCCAGGCTCGTCTGCATTCAGGGGAGGGAGAGGAGCAACCCAGGTAGGGTAGATGGAACCGGGGCACATTTCATGAGGGGGTGAGGCCACTGTGCAAGGGACAGAATGATTCTTTTGCAAGGATGCTGTGAAGGGCGTGTTTCTGTGGTGGTGGGAGAAGCCCCACTATCTGGGAGGAGCTGAGGGCTTGTCCTTTCTCCTTGGTGGGCAGAGGAGATGAAAGCAGATAATGGTGAAAGAGCCAGTCGCAAGGGTCGGCCTGTGGGGGCTGCTGGAAGTACTTATTGTTAGGGCTTAGTGGGGGCTGCCAGAAGTACTTATTGTTAGGGCTTAGAGGGCTGTCACCGCCTGGAATTGGGGTATCTACTTAACAGTATACCCACCTGTCGCCATTAGAGTCGCATCCTCAAATCCGCCCCTGTCACATGACCTTACTTTTTTTCTTGACATCAGAAGCTTGCTGTGTAGGTGAACTCAACATTTCTGGAGTGTGTCGTGTGTGCTGTTGTGTGTCTGCACGTTTCACACGCACTTGTGTTGACATTTTCCAGCAACGCAACCGTCCCCATTATATAGAAGACAAAACTGAGGCTCAGAGAGGCTAAGTGATGGTCTACAACGCGCACAGTTAACTGGGGAGGACAGAGTCAAATCCAGCGAATTCCAATTCTGTAGCTTCCATTGTTTGTTTGTTTTTGTTTTTGTTTTTTATCACCCCATCATCCCGAGAACACACGTGGGGTGTGAACTAAACAGTGTCTCCTTTCTGTTAGCACTTCTTTATCTTGTATGACCTCCCCGTAGCCTGCGCATGCTCCTTCCACTCTCGCTGTACCTAGGCTGACTGGCTGTCACAGGCATGATGACCCTGACAGATGAACACCATGCTCTCCAGGACTCATACTGGTCCCATTTCCGTCAACATTTTAACTCCGTGAGCCTTGCCCCCTTACTGTGAAGTCATCAGACATTTTAGCAAGTGCATGCTATGGCTTGGGTGTCAAACTGGGGACAAGGACAAAGACAACTGCTTCTGCTTTTGGTCGGCAAGAGAAGACGAGCTCTCTTTCCAGACAGAACAGCATGGCAGACCATGACAGAGCCCCACCCCCAGGCCTTCACCGTTCCTGCCTCTGAGGGACAGCAGGGTTATTTTCGGGAGTGCTTCTGGAGGTTGGTGATCTATAACTTTGACTTCCACAAAAGACCATCAGTGCATAGTAAAGGCTTTGGGGATTATAGGTCTCTTCCAGCCCAGAAGGCTGTGTGCAAAGAGGAATGAGCAGACCCGGTACGTGGATGGACTACGTCCTAGAACCTGTGATATGTGGTCCTTAGTGGGCTGTATGGAGCAAGAGAGAGCAGTGTAGCTCAAGGATGACCTTGAACACCGTTCTAAGATATTTGTTCTTTGGTATCAGAATGTGGACCCTAGGAGGTTTTTGGAAAGAGGCACACAATCCCATGATTCAGTTGCCTGGCATGGGGGAGGAACCTGGGAACTTGCATTCACGATAATCTCCCCGATAACAGCACACAGTTGAGAAGGTGACTGGAAGTCACCAAGGGTGTTCAAGGGAAGAGGTCTGAGAAAGCTCCAGAGATGGCGAGGAAGAGGAAAGCCACGTGGAGGGGCTGGTGGTCAGTACACAGAGAAGGGGACCCGAGGACAGGGTGGAGACGTGAAATGGAGGAGCTGGCAAAGGGTGGGAAGATGGGGAGGAAACCCACCTGGCTGCTCAGGGAACGTGGCTGGAGCACCAGGGGTGGAGCCAAATTGCCTTGGTTTCACACTGCGGCTCTGCCATTTCTGTTTAGTAAACCCTTAAACGTGTGATTATTTTCTTTACACCCCCAGGTTGGAGAGCAGTATCTAATGCATACTAGTTAACACACGCTGTGCAGAACCATGCTGTGGGATGTTAATGTATGTCCTGTGGGAGCCCTTCTTGGGTTCCTTGTGGCGTTACCCAGCAGGTTTGCATAGAGGATGATTAGGACCATGGGCCTGAGTGCAGGTGTCTGAGATGGTCTGCACTTGGCTGTACTGGGGGATGGTCTGTATGTCAAGTTGCTCTGATTGGTCAATAAATAAAACCTGATTGGTTGTGGCTAGGCAGGAAGTATAGGCGGGACTAACAGAGGAGAAATAAAAGAACAGGAAGGCAGAAGGAGACGCTGCCAGCCACTGCCAGGACAAGCAGCATGTGAAGATGCTGGTAAGCCACGAGCCACGTAGCAAGATATAGATTTGTAGAAATGCGTTACTTTAAGATATAAGAATAGTTAACAAGAAGCCTGCCACGGCCATACAGTTTGTAAGCA
The DNA here is from genome assembly GCF_049852395.1 of Peromyscus maniculatus bairdii. Lineage (NCBI taxonomy): Eukaryota > Metazoa > Chordata > Mammalia > Rodentia > Cricetidae > Peromyscus > Peromyscus maniculatus. Next base: position 20,554,214 of record NC_134859.1, read on the forward strand.
ATATAAGTCTCTGTGTTTACTTGGTTGGGTCTGAGCGGCTGTGGGACTGGCAGGTGACAGAGATTTGTCCTGACTGTGGGCAAGGCAGGAAAACTCAAGCTACAGAACCATGTCTGTTTTCCCCCATCTCTTTGAAGCCCATCTCATGGCTGGTCTACTGTGAGGAGTTTAGACCCGATGTGGGTTCGAATCTCAGCAGTCATACTTCCTCTCTGGGTAACGACGGCAAGTTATTTAAGCTCTTGGGTCCCTCCTTTTTTTCATCTCCAAAGTGATCATCACTTATACAACAGGGCTGGTGAGTGGTGTGACAACCACGCAGCTTCTCACACTGGTGGTCTGCACACAGTAAGAACTCAATAAATGTCAGTGATGATGATGATGATCATGGTGACAGCTTGATTTAAGGGCTAGAACATGGCCAAGAGGAACTGGGCAGTGGGGATACATTTGCCTCTTAGGGAAATGGCAAGATCCTTGCTCCCTCTTTTCAAGGCTCCACAGAACTAGCTAGCTAGGAGCTGAGCCTCACACCTAGAGAAAAAAATTAAAAAAAACTTTATGTTCCCATGCTTGTGGCATTTCTGGGGCTCCAGTAACAGCTGTTTGGCAGCAGGAGTCGACGTTTCTAACAGCTATTAAATTCGAGTTACCTAACAGCTATGGCTCCGGGTTGTTATGGTTCTGCTGTGGCTTGGAGCCTCCAGCTCAACCCAAGAAAGCCGTCAGAGGAGCCCGGGTTTAAGCTGAGGGCCTGGGCCGCCTCAGCTCACTTCTGAAAGCCAAGCAGGGAGACCCTGCCTACAAGTCTAGGAGAAGCGAAGTCAGCGCAAGGCCTTGATATAAAAGTAAATAAGAGGAAGAGGAAAAATAACCCGGGGCCCCCAGCCCACAACAAACAGCGAGGAGGGAGCCACGGAAGAGCAAGAGCAGAGACAGCAAAGCTGGAGGGTCAACCAGAACTCGGATGAGACGCGGGATTATAGCTGGGCCAGAGGATCAACTGGTGGAAAAAGGTGCAAACTACTGGGAAATAAATGGCGTTTCCCTCAGACTCTGCATCTGTGCCATGGTGAATGGGATTCTTCATGGTAGTTTCCTCACTGGAGTTTCTTTGAGATTTTTTTCTCTTACTCTTTTTTGTTAACTGGCTACTTTCATAAATACCACTATACTGTATCATTTTCATTTTTTTTTTTTAAACCAGGTATGGTGGTGTATGCCTGTAATCTCAGCAGCTAAGAGGTGGAGGCAAGAGGGTTAGGAATTCGAGGCTAGCCTCAGGTTAGCCTCAGCTGTAAAGGGAATTCAAGGTCAGCCTGAACTATGTGAGACGGTCTCACAAAACAACAAGGGGGAAAAAAATCAACTTTAGAAACCTTCAACTCTTCTTGAAGGTACAACATTCCCACACACAGGCTGTGAGCACCTAGCCCAGGCTACCAAATACACCTGTGTGTTCAAGCTAGTCTGCCTTCCCTTAATGGTGGGGCCTGGTAACACTGCATCAGTGAATTCCTTCACCCCTGCTATGGCACTCTAGAGTCTCAGTAAGTGCATTTGACCATGGGTTCAAGTTCCCACCTGTTTGATCTCACTCTAAGGGCTACCTTCCATGTAGTCTCTGTGTGGTGTGGTCTGCTGTGTCTCTGTCACTAGGGCTTGCTGGTATGGTACATCTTTTATATTCATCTTCCTCTTTCAGTGATTTCCAAGGCTGTATTCAAGGATCCCAAAAGACTCCCCTGCTTACAGCACACCATTTCTGTGCTTCATAAACTTTCCGACCTCCTCCTTAGTAACATCTAGGCATTCACAGTGCCCATCCCAAGGTGGTACCATGAGCCACTAACTTCCCATGTGTTTCTGGAAGCACAGCTCAGGACTACTTTGCACACCTTGTGTTTCTGGCTCTTCGTGCAGCGGTATTCTTCTAGTAGACATGTAACAGGCATGTGCATGGATAAGTTCCCTCACCTGACCTGGAGAGTCACGTTAGAAGCAACCAGTGTTCCTCCTTAGTGAGGGTCAGGTCCATTTGACCAGGAGTGCCCCTGGGAGCCCCAAGACAGTAGGGGGTGCAGAATGAGTGCTCTGCAAATGTGTGCTGATGGTCCCCATGCTCTGAGAAAAGGATGACTTCAGACGCCTGATGCAGACAGGCAGGTTTTTAAGAAGACAAGGAACGGCTGCCTGCGCCGAGCATCTGAGGGCATGGAGTGCACAGTGTGAGGTCAAGAGAGTAAATCTGTAGTTCTGTCACTTGGACACATACCAGGTCGCTTGGATGTGATGGGAATTGCGCCTGCTAACGTGGCAAATTCTCCCCCTGGCAGGAGGGCCCGAGTTTGCTGGCTGCCTACGCTAGCAGGCTGGCAGAACCCAAGGCGTTCGGGGTACAGCTGTCAGAGCAAGAACAAAGGTGCTGTGAATTCCTGATGAGGGGGGACCTTGGCCTCATGGCATCTGCAGTGTTTTAATCCAGAAAGAAGGGAAGTGGTGGCGGGCCACAGCCAGGAGATGGGTCATGCTGCTGTGGGCAGCAGGAGGCTGAGAACCAACTGCTCTTACTTGTCCTATGGCCTTCCTCTATCAGCCGCAGGCTACTCCCTGCTAACACCAGAGTTTCTTGCGCTCAAAGGTTCTATGTGAATGGGTCTTGTCCTAGCCACTGATAGACTGTTCAGTACCAATGGAATTGGGCCTTTAAGCCAGTTTGCCTGTGCAAAATGTGGAGAGAGAAAGGTAAGCATGTGCACATTCATACAACTGCCTTTAACATTTCTTCATATCTGAATAGGAGCTTCACTCATCTTTGATATAATACACTGAGGGGTACATAGTATCTAAAATGCAGAACTTCAGTCTAATCACAGAAGGTAGCAGATCAGCCCAAACTGAGAGATGTATACAAATTGCCTAATCAATGCTGTTCAGAAGGGTCAAGGCCATGAAATACAAGAATCAAGAACTACCATGGGTTAGATGGACCAGAGCGATCAAGGGGTCTTGATAATGAAACAAAGCATGGGATCTTGAACCAGATGTGAAAGGCGAAAGTGGAAAAATTCTATAAATCAGTTAAAATTCTGGCTTTTAGATTTAAATTTAAAATGTTGACCTTATAGAAACTTGGGGGACTGTGGTTGGAAATTCTTTTGTTTTGGTAACTTGTCTTAATAAGTTACTTGAAAAGTTTTAAATTATATTTACTTGGTGTGTGTGTGTGTGTGTGTGTGTGTGTGTGTGTGTGTGTGTATGCACATATTTGGAGGTCTGAAGATGTTGGTTCCTGGAACTGAGCTCAGACTGTCACTTTTGTTGACAAATACCCTTTTACCCACTGAGCCATCTTTACCACCTTTAATGTAAAAAGCTTTAAAAAAATGGTGTGGGGAAGATTGGTACAAATATGACTCATGTCACACTGTTGATATGTGGACAAATGAGATAGCATGCATTCAATAATTTGCAGTGTCCAGGACATACTTAGTGGGAAGTGCAGGCTTCAGCATCAGATGAGCACCCTGTGCTGGGATTAGATTTCCCCTGCTGGAAGCTGTCCAGGCAGCTGGAGTCTGTTTGTGAATCTATTACCACACAGGTGCACTTGGGGCATTATATTATTCTCAGGAGCCAAAGCCTATGGGACGAGACGCTTAAACTTGGATTTCCCTAAGAAGTCAAGGTTTGCATGGATATTTGGGTCTACTGTTGGATTCTTGGTTTTTGTTTTGTTTTGTTTTGCAGTACTGGGGATCGAACACAGGGCCTCATGCATTGCATTAATGCATTTGAGACAATCATTCTACGCTACAGCCCCAGCCCTTACTACTGGATTCTTAATGAGTCATAAATGGTTAGAAGATAACGTGGCTTAGATACTCACTGTGGTAGAAAAGAGGAGTCTTTGGTTACTTTCTTTCTATCTATCTATCTATCTATCTATCTATCTATCTATCTATCTATCTATTAATTAATTTTTGGGTTTTTTTTTTTTGAGACAGGGTTTCTCTGTGTAGCCCTGGCTGTCCTGGAACTCACTCTGTAGACCAGGCTGACCTTGAACTCAGAGATCTGCCTGTCTCTGCCTCCCAAGTGCTGGGATTAAAGGCGTGTGCCACCACCACCTGGCAAGTCTCTGGTTATTTTTAAAGGGGCATTCATATTTCATATTCATGACAACCAATTCTAGTCTTTTTTTTTCAATTTTTGCTTTTTAAAAGAAATATATCTGTGTACACATAATGATATTTGATTAAAAAATAAGTTAGTCAAAGTACTGATGACAAAAAGCAATAGAGGTACACTGAAGATCAAAGTTCGGGAAATGAGGGCTTAGAACCAAGAGAAAGAGCACAGGGCTCATAACGAAACAGCTTGACCTGTGGTCACTTCAAAAGCATGAAGGGAGAAGCACCATTAGGGCGGAGAGGCAGGCACTTGCTTCCCATACTCTTAAACCAACTCGGCCTACAACAAATGAGGGATACAGTGGAAGGCAATTTCATTCTTTAAGCGCCTCAATTTTACCCATCGTATGCATCAACAGTTAAATTAAAATATGCATACAAGTTCAAAGCCCGATTTCAGGAACAACGATGGAGTAGGATGGAATAACTCCTCTTAACAGCCACTCAATATTTGTTTCACAAGGATCAATTATATCCTATGGCTAATGCACACTTGGAGGGTGCGCCCAGCCACAGCACAGGTGGCGAATGCAAAACACACACCGAGAGTCCTTTTAAGCAGCTAAATGTACACTCCATTACAGATCCATAATGCAGAATGGACACGCGTCTGCAAATGGATTCAGAGTGGAGGGTTCTTAAATGGCTGGGTACTTGGGTCTGAAAGGCCAGTAACTGGATGTGCAGTCAGAGCACACATGGTTTTTAGGATTAATAATACATCGGTGTGTGTCAGTGTTAATACACATTTACAGCTCACAGCCTGCGCGGCTGAGTGTTCAGCCCATTTGCAGCCACATATAAAAGGGCGACTCAGTCCTTCTTCTCATTAATGCTTTCACTCTCAGGAAAATTAGATTACACAAGAAAAGCCATTCAGACGATACCGAGGCTTGCCTTCCTTTAAGCCTTCACTAGGAAAAGCACTCGACATGGCAACGTAGGGTCAACCTCCACCCTGCTGGACCCCTTGGAAGGAGCTGATAGTCTGTCCTTCTCCTTGTGGATGTGTCCCTGTGTCTTGGGACATGAGTGTGCTCTGCGGAAATGCAGCTAAGATAGGCTTCATGTTTCCTATCTTTCCACATCTGATAAGTGGACCGAACCTGTGTGTTGTGTTGTGGGACAGACGAGATGCCATAAGAATGAATGTCACACACATGGCCACCAATGCCAGGGCTTCAGGTATCTAAAAGCCTCACTCACTTAACACCGAGTACCCATCAGGATGCAAATCTCAAATCTTTAAACTATGGAGAGTGTCTAGATAATATTTTCCAGAGCAAGAGCTTGAGGGTTGGACAAAGGAATGGTATCGTTTAAGATGTAGCAGCTTTACTGATTTTTAATGTCGAGGCAGAAATGGTTTAATGAAATGCAAATAAAGGGGATAAAAAGACGACCTAATTATATAAATAAGTTAAAATATAAATAGGCAATAAAACCAAACCCTTTGGCACCTTACAATGTGCTTTGCTGAGCCACATCAGTCCTAGCAGTACTTAGTACTGTATCAGTACTTACTACCGTGTGCTTATTAGTACTCTGCATTGTGTCTACTCACATTGAACTTCTGACATCAGGCTCCCTTTTCTAGATAAGGAAACCAAAAATTCAGACATGCTGACTGACTTGCACAAGGTCACCAAGAGACAGAGATGTGTCGGGGCACAGCTGGCACTGGAAAACCCAAGCTGAGTGAGGTCTCTTAATGTCCCCTTACTGTGTTCCACACTTCCCTGTTTGTGGGTGGGCACTCTATGTTATAGGTGGTACCACGTATTTTAGACAAATGGAACAGAAAAGGACAATACAAGACTTTGTGGATGTATTTATGTTCTTCCGGACGGCTGTGTGTGTATTTGTGCCCCCGACTAATCCTGAGAGCCAACCGAAGGTCACACTGAAGGTCTCTTACAAGACAGGTGTGCAGCCTCTAAATTCCTCGTTCTTCAGAGAGCCATTTTCTTTCTTAAATTACCTTTCCCCCAAGAATCCCAAGGCCCCAGCCATTCTTTGCAAAGCAGTCTAGATAAATTAATAATACAATTTAAAACCAATTCCACAAAGATAAATAGCACTTCCTAGATTAGGAGTGTAGCTGGCCAGAATGAATGAAATTCACTAACCCTGAGATGCTTAATCTCCCATTACATAGAAGCTAATGATTATAAGAAAGGAGTGATGGTAATTCACTTCTGCTTTTACAGGAAATCCGACCATCTCATTTTTAGCAAATCTTTCTTCTCAGCACACCTCAGTGCCAAGGCTGGCTGGCTGACTCCTACAGGCACACTGGCCGCTGGTCATACATCAAAACCCGCTCCTTGCCAAAGGGGGAACCTTTGAGCATGCGTGTGGGTTTACAGAGTCCCGGTGCAGAGGACTACTTAGAAAGGCAACCAGGGTGCTCCTCCTCCCGCCCCTCTGCAGGGAAGTGGTGACGCGTACCTTTAGCGCAGTCTGCGCCTAGGAATCCTGGGAAGCAGTGACACAGTCCGGACACGCATTCGCCATTGCCGTGGCAGTTCCGTGGACAGTCCTGCACTGAATCTGAAAGAGAGAGATTGAGCAATGACCTTCCTCTCCTCTGCTCAGTCATGTAGTGATCAGTCATCTGCCATTTGTAACGACCCGAGACGGGGTGGGGAGGACCAAGAGTGAGCGAAGTCAGAGACCAGGGAAGGTGGGGTCAAGGGCCACGTGAGCAGTGCATGAAAGTATCCGGCACTCTGCCGGTGCTAACCCACACTGGACTGCAGGGATAGGCACAGTTTCTATTCTTTTTATTTTATTAAGATTTATTTATATTTTATGTGTATGAGTGTTTGGCCTGCTTGTACGGCAGTGCTCTGTACACATGTAGTACCCATGAAGGCCAGGAGAGGGTGTTAGATTCTCTGGAACCGGAGTTGCAGGCAGTTGTGATCCATTCTGTGGGTGGTGGGAACCAAACCTGCCGAGTCATCTTTCCAGGCCCCTTTTTGTTCTTTTTTGCTTATTTGTTTTTAGAAGAAGTTGTCTATTTGGATTTAAATACTACGGAAGATTCCACGCCCGGATATTGACAAGGATTTTAGGCACTATGCCCTTCCTGTCTGCCACGCCTTCACCCCAAAGTCACTCCGCCAATTCCAGCTGTGGCTTGAAATAAGAAATCTAAGATTCTAACCGCAGGTATAGGACCTCAGGCAGGTGTTCCTAATCTCAGGCTTGTAATGCAAAAGTGTTCTCTGCCTTTAGGCAGAGATTATAAGAAATAGGCAAACACAGTTATGAGTTGCATGAAATGTTTGGTCGGTGCTGGACAACACATGTGGCCAGTGCTCCCTCAGCCTTCTCAGGTTATATGAGTGCTTCATGGTGTATATGCCAGGGTAAAGCGAAACAGTTCTTGAGTGTATCCCTATCTTAAGTGATGTGTGGCCATACTTAAGTCTCATATTCCCCTATGCATGTTTCAGGGTTCTGCAAGAAGCAGGTATTGGCATATATATATATATATATATATATATATATATATATATATATATATTAACCTTTTATGTGTATGGGTGTTTTGGCCAGCATGCATGTCTGTGTAAACTTCATTTTTGTGGCTGTCTGCTTGCTCTACCCTGCACAAGAATCTTATTCCTGGTCTGCCTTCTCTCTATACTCTCATTACATCTTTCAAGGGGGATTATTTTGGAACTTTGTCACATTGATTCAGATGGGCACAGCAATGGGTGTGTTCTTTCAAAATGATCATTTTTGGTTTAAGTTAAAACAAGACACATTTAAGCTTTCAGATTCCAAATGTCTAAGATGATAAAAAGGAAAATAGAAACCAATAGACCCAACTTATGACACGACCCAACCCCAGGAAAGGAGGGTGGTGAATTGGTCACAGGGTACCATGAAGGAGTTATAGGAGAGGTGTGAGGGTGTGCTCTGTGATCTCATCCTCTGTACACTCTTTCCCTGTACTGAGCACTCAAAGGGTGCATCCCAGCCATCTTTCCACAGCACGTCATTTCTGTTCCTCTGGAACCAAGCTGTTCTTGGTTTCTGGCACTCTGAGGAAACTCAACAAGTGGGTTTGCTTTCTTTTTCTTCTTCTTCCCCAAAGGTATATAAAAGACTATAAAGTTCACTGAGCTAGTTTTCTTGATGTCTAGCAGTTCCCAGCTCAGCTACAGCTCCTTTGGGTGAGTTCTCTAAAGGACTGAGAAGCATGCACAGTGTACCTGTGTGTTTTGTGAGCTCATCAGCTATTCAAAGGGCGTTGGGTGCTTCCATAGATACAAAAGTTAGAAATTTCATGCAGGGTTGGAGGACTGTTGTGCCTGGGCTTGCTCCTGTTTCTGCATGTCTTGGGAGCTGAAGTCTATACTGTTGGGGTATTCTGGAAAATTCTAAAGCATATTTTCTAGGCCATCTATGTATGGCCTAGGCAGTCAAAGAAAATATCTCTGCAGGGTAAAGGACAGGCTTACTAGGTTTAATAGAGAATGTCTCTCTCTGGATTGAAAGATAAGCATGTTTACTACCTATGCTGAGACCCAACCTCGGTAAGCTTAGGGCTTCTCTCCTGTGAGGCAACTCTGTACATGCAGGATCAGCAGGGCACACTTCCTGATACTCTGCAGACATTGGGGCTTGGGATCTGCATTGCTCTGACTACAGAAATCGATTGTCTGTGACCCTGGAGTCTTGTGTACATGTGTGTGGTGCATCCTGAGCATGTATGTGGATGTGGCAGCTGGATGTCAGCATTGGGTGTCTTTATTTCTTTCTACCTTATATTTTTCTCTCACTGAATTGTGAGCTTTCCGATTTTGCTAGATTGGCTAGCCAGAAACCCACAGGGATCCTCATGACTCCATTTCCTCGACTCTGAGACTATGGGAACACACTGTGATACTTGGAATTGTATGCAGATGTCAGGGATTGAACTCATGTTCTCACGCACACCTAGCAAGTGTGTTACTGGCTGAGACACCTCCCCAACCCATCCTGCAGCCTAATGTCTTCTGATGACACCCAGGAAACAGTGACAGGCTAATATATTAGCTTGTACTTAGGGTAAGATGTCAGAACTGTCATGGTCTCAACATAGGATGCAGTGTATTAACTGAGCACCTAATGTATGCAAGGAACTCTGGTTGCTTGTAGAATAATCCAGTCTCTACCCTCAATATTTTCCACTGCCATAGAGAATATAAGAAACCCCGCCCTCAATCAAATAAAGTGGTAAAAATTATAGTAAGCTCTTTGCAGAGAGTGAGATATGCAGGGGGTTACAGAAGGGGGCCCCTTAGAGGGGGTGGATAGGGTGGGCCTCCCTCTGTCACCTGGTGGAAGGAAGGATAAACTGTAACGAGCTGATGAGAACCAGTGGGTGGGAATTCCAGGTAGGCGGGGAAGAAGTGAACTGAATCCATTGTGCCTGGAGATGGCGGTCCAAAAGCAGAGTGACATGAGTTTGGAGAGATCTACACACAAGGCGGGCAGATTATCCAGGGTCCTACAGTTCACCAGAGAAGTCAGATCTTATTCTGGGGCTGCTGGAAACACATACGCATTGTAAGCAGAGGAATGGCATCACGTGGCTTGTGGTTTTGAATGTTGCTTCTACTGTGAGGTAGTGTGACTGCTCCTCACTGATCATGGCTGGATGGGCGTTTGGGTAGACTGGATCACTCTGGGGTCTGTGTCCCCAGTTCCCAACTTTATATCTTCAGGCCTAAAGCAGCGAGGGTCTGGGAAGCTCCTTGTCACCATGGTTCTGTACAAGGGGACAGAGGTCTCTGCATGCTCCCCACTTGTCTGCAAGGCCCCAGCTGGGGACATTTATCCTTATGCCTCAGCTTAAATGTCATTTGGCATCTGGGTGACTTCTTCCCTCCCTTTCCTCAGTGTGGGCTTTTTGTCTCCCTTGTTCCTGCCACTTCTCACACTGGCTTATGATGCCCCCCCCTTTTTTTAAAGTATGCCTCCTCCCCTTTCCCAGGATGAGGCCAGATGCCATCAATCCCCGAGGTCCTCAGTGCCTGGTATACAGTGGGTACTTGGTAAGAAGTCACAGAAGTGTGCCGAAGTATACAATGTACATACTTAAGAGGGCAGAGAATCTAGAGTGGATGAAAAATACAATGGAGGCCACTGAACATTTACTTTTCCTGTGGTCTTATGTTTGAAGCATTTCTATTTTTATTATTTTTTTGTAGGGGGGGACCCACAGAAAAATGGTAAATTATAAAAGCATTGCCTTTTTTCAGATCCTTTTCCAGTTACAGATTACAATTTTTGAATCAACATGGTTTCAGTTTTTGTGAGGGAGAAACAGTGGAGATAAAGGCATGCTTAGGAACTCCAAGATTATTATTCTATTGTTGTTTGTGGCAGTGCAGAGATTTGAAACCAGGGCCTTGCACATGCCGGGTGAGTACTCCACCACTGAGCTCTCCCCAGCTCCAGGAATTGGTGTTCTAGACAGTGGAGGCTCACACTGTGCTTCTAGAGCACGCCTCTGGGGTTTCCAGGAGGATGCTCATTTCTCCAAGGCAGGCTGCTTCTCCAGAGAAGACAGCAGACTCCTGAGTCATGGGTATATTTAGTGAGATTGCCCGACATCCGTCTAACACTTTCCTTCTGTTTCCCATCATGGGGGTTTTCATGCTCCTGGCTGCTCTCGATGGCGAATGTTCTGATGATAGGTGTGTGGAAAAGAACTCCCGGACCAAATAAAACACTGTTCTTTTCCCACATTTCAGGCCAATTGCTATCATTGCTCTATCAAGATGTCTGCCCAACTATTAGGCTGATTATCTTCGACTCTCTCTCTGAGCTGCAGCATCGATGAGAGGAACCCTCTGGGGAGAATTGCTATTTCCAGCTTTGACAGGCAGGGAGGGTAATGGCTGGGGGTGGGGGTAATCCTCACCCTACCTTTCTGTGACCATACAGGGTGAAGAAATGGGGAAAGATGCCATTACAAGGTCACCAGGTCCCCCAGAAAGCTGGTGGTTCAGGGGAAGGACATGCACTTGGCTAGAACCTAAAGAAATTCACAATTAAGAGCACAGCTGTGGGAAGTCTGTGCTCTGACTTCAACTCACTGGCCTTGTGACCTTGGGTGGGGCCCCTTTACATTCTCAGCCTTGGCATCCTCCACTTCCAAATGACAGAGAGACAGGGGCTTTCCCCACCACTACGGCTATCCTGTGGGTTGGGTGAGCGGAAGGACCCCAATGGCACATGATAGGGGTGAACACGTGGTCTGACCGCTGTGGTGACAATCTCTCCATGCTCCCCAACCAAGCCAGCTGCCGTGACCTGCCGGCTCTGCCATGTACTCTCAGAGTCGAAATACTAGGCGGTGAAAAGGAAGTCATTTCTCATCATGTTCTTCTCATCCTAGTCCCAGATCTGTTTCTGGTTCCTTCCTTTTGTAAGTTAGTCTCTGCTGTTCTACTTCTCTCCCCTGTTGGGACCTCACGTCACCCTAGAGATTTCCCATCTGCTGGGAGCTTCCTCTATGACTTCCAGTAGACTAAGTTATGACATGGCTTTGGAGCATAGGTTGGCAAACTTTCCCTGTGAAGGGACAGATAGTAACTATTTAGGCTCTGTGGGCCATATGGTCCCTGTTGCAACACTCAGCTCTGCTGTAACAGTGGGAAAGCTGCCACACACAACATGCAAACAGATGAATGTGGCCGTGTGCCAATAAAACTTTATTTATAAAAACAGGCAGTGGGCCAGATTTGGCCCCTGGGCTACAGTGTGCCAACTCCTACTCTTGAACATTTGGCTAGCCTTGGGAAGGCCTATTTTTCCTTAGCAAAAGAATAAAGATCAACCTTAGACCTGTGGTCATTAACCAAACTTTGTGACTTTATACAACTTTAAAGTTGTGGTTACTGAGAGAGAACTGTAGCCTGATATTCAGGTTGGATTATGTAGATCTTTCAAGAATAGGAAATTCCTTGAGAAAGCCATGTGGGGCCCAAAGAGAAGTTCTACAGTGTAGTAAGTTGATAAATAATGTTTCAAGGTACGTTCCTTAAAGTCACAGGCTCTCATTCATGACTGTTGGCTATAGGCCAGATGCAGTTCATTCATGGTGATCCTCACATTAGCCTTTGGGATATGATCATCTCATCTTCCCAAACAGAAGGTTGAGGCCCAGGCAAGTCACTCAGCTACAATGTGGGAAAGAAGATCTGGGACTTAGTCCTGCTATCTGAGGTCCTTTTGTCATGGATTCACTACCTCCAGACCCCTCTAGTGAATCCAGTTAACAGTGGCTGGGGTGACATGATGCTGTGGAAAGATGATGGCCGAGGCTCAGGATGGAAAGGCCATTCCCATATCTCGGGACCCCGAGGCCTCAGTTAGCTCCACACAGCTCAGTTTATTCCTCAGTGGGATGCCACAGCCACCTGCTGACTCACAGAGCTTCTGTATGGATGAGTTGGCAGTGGAAGATGAAAACTCATAACCTCAGCAATGGCCACTGCAGTTCCTTTCAGTGTTGAAACTCCGAGGGTTTTCTAGAAAATGTAATTCTTTACAAGTAATCACCCTTTGGGGGGTGGTTAATATGCACAAGGCAGAGGCAATTTTGGATTAAACCTTGGCTTTTGTCTTCATACTTAGTGAAACGCAGCCCTAAAACATGTCCAAAGAAACAGGCATTGAATTAAAGCATTCTGAGGCCTGCCTGCTTGGGAATAAATATATGACTTTTAAAAACATCTGTATCTTTTTCCCTGCTGTATTTTTAAGTTAAAAGAAAAAAAAAACCCTTTTTATTTTGACATATTCTCAATTTTGAAGAGGTTAGAGCTGATATGAATGGCCAGTGTTTCTTGGCTCTGCTACACACTTAGAAATAAAAAAGCGTTCTTTATTCCTAATAGGAGCCTGGGAGGTGATCCTGGCATTGCCTCTGTTTTATGAGTAGGAAAGGGAGGCATTTACAAGCCCAGCTATGTGCTCAATGTGGTGATTTGAATGATATGTCCCCCACAGTCCAGACATCTGAATACTTGGTCCCTAGTTGGTGGCTAGATGGGGAGGCTCAGGAGGTATGATATGGCCTTGCTGAGAAAGTATGTCACTGGGGATGGGCTTTGAGGTTTCCAAAGACTTGCACTATGCGAACTTCCCTGCTGTGATGGCGACTCTTATCCCTCAGGAACCATGAGCCCCACATAAACCCTTCTTTGTATAAGCTGCCTTCGTCATGGTGTTTTGTCACAGCAACAGAAGAGCAACTAATACACTCAGGTCGGACACACAGCACGCAGCCCCCCACTGTCTGATTCGGACCCTCGTGAGCATCCTCAGGTCCACTAGGGACTCTTGCTGATGTGCATGGAATCCCTGTGCAGTCAGAGCCGAGTGCAGAGACTGTGCTGTTTGGCCTCACAGACAGTAGACACTGTCGGGGTTGCTGAATCTTCCACAGAGGGCCCCCCTCCTGCCACCCCACCCCGTACAGAGCTTCCGCTCGAGGGACCCCAGACCTACCTAAGACGACCGTATTGAAGGAAACCATCTCCTTGTCTTTGCCATCATTGTAGAAGGCCAGGTGCCACAGGCCCACATCCAGGTACTGCACGAACACGGCCTCGTTCTGCACCAGGGTCTGGATGCTGCGGCGTTCCCTGGGCGACTCCACCACACTCCACTTCTCCTTTCCATCCAGGCGTTCCATGAAGTCATACTGGGGAGCAGAGAGAGGGCAGCCACGTGTAAAGCCAGTTTCAGACCTGTACCCTTAGCCAGCACGGCCCTCCTGCCCACCAGCTAATGGAGAAGTACTTTTTCACTAGGGTTTCGTAAAGTAAAATCAGCCGCAGTAAAATCAGTAAAAGTTGTGATGGCAATATCAGCTGCAGGTTATTATGCCTATACTGATAATTGTTAATTTATTTTTCATGGTGCTGGAGTTTGAACCCAGGGCCTTGCAGATGCCAGGCAAGCGCTCTGCTGCTGAGCTATAATTACATCCCTTGTTCTATTTTTATTTTGAGACGGAATCTGGATAATTTCCTTAGGTTGTTTTTGAACTTGTGATCTTTTTGCCTCAGTCTCTCAAGTAACTACATTTATAGATGCTTGCCAATACTCCAGGCTTAATTTTTATCTATATTTTGTAATGCTGGGAACTAAACCTAAGGTCTCATGTATGCTAGACAAGTGTTCTTCCCCTGAGCTTTATTTCCGCTCTGTATTATTATTAATCCTATTTTTGTTGGTCACAAGCTCTCATCGGTCATTCTGGAATAAAAAAAAAAACAAAATTACTTTAATTGTAAGGATTCCCCCTTTGTGCACACGCTCTCTCTCTCTGTCTCTCTCTGTCTCTCTCTCTGTCTCTCTCTGTCTCTCTGTCTTTCTCTCTTTGTCTCTCTCTCTCTCTCTGTCTCTCTCTGTCTCTCTCTGTCTCTGTCTCTCTCTCTGTCTCTCTCTCTCTGTCTCTCTCTCTCTCTCTCTCTCTCTCTCTCTCTCTGTGTGTGTGTGTGTGCGCGTGCATGTGTGTTTTGTTGAGTACTGAAGCCAGGAAGCCAGGAAGCCAGGAAGCCAGGAAGCCAGGGCCTTTAAAGTCACATACCTCCTAAATGGCAAAGTAAAAATTGGGACAAAGTTCTGTTCAGCTATAATGCTTCTGCCTCGATAGTGCCTGGCCTTAAATAAACCAACATTTAAATATTGAACTCCATTTCAGCGGAAACCAGGTAGTAAGTTGCTAGAGATGAACGCAACACAAATCTGACAGTTAAGGTCCGTCATCCCCTGGAAAGGATGAAGGAATGGAAGGATGCAGTGTTATCCAAAACAGACTTGGTTGAAGTACCAGGTGAAATCTTACGGCAGGGCAGTGGGAGCCACTGAAAACTCTTGAGCAGTGACTGCTGGGATAAAAGGACGTTCTGAGGAATTAGTTTTTGGAGGTGGGATATGAGATATTCTATAAGGAATGGAAGTAAGAAGGGGAACTGGTTTAGGAAGTGGAGACTGCACACAGTCATGTGTGAGGGGAAAGGAGTTGGAGAGGACAGTAAGCAAGGAGTAGGCACCCGAGGGACAATAAAGGGAGAGAAGCCACGAATTGCCCATAGGCTGGACAGGGAAGATGTAGGGGAAGGCAAAGAGGACTCCAATGTTTCTTCCTGTTGACAAGAAAATCGATAAACCCCCGGTAGAAATGGATGGATCTCACAAACTCAAAGTCACCGCACAGAACAGTTCCTTGCACTCTGACTCCCAGAGAAGACCCTGAGTGCGGAGCTTCAGCAGATTAAAAACTTCTCTGCAGGATCAAGTGCTTTCTGCTTTCCCCTCTGCGAAAAGAGTTCCACACATGGCAGACATCAGCCCCCTCACAACTTCATAGCCAGGAGCTCCAGGAATTGCCTAACTTTGTATCTCCCTCATCAGAGTGGCCCATTTTCCATCAGAAACACGATCGTTACAAACAAAAGACAGTAATCTTAAGCACAGAGGCTCTGCCGTTAGACAAACCCAGGTTTGAATTCTGACTCCATACTTGCTATTGTTTGACATTGGGTCTATTTTTATTCTCAGGGGTGGTGGCACCTGAGGTTCAGGAATACCATTACAGGGATGGCATAAGCTAATGCTTAGGGCAGTGCCGGGGAGATAAGAAATTAAAAAGTACTTGGTGACGGAGGGCCACCTACTTGCAGATCGGAAGGACCCCAGGGAAGCAGCAT
The DNA here is from genome assembly GCF_049852395.1 of Peromyscus maniculatus bairdii. NCBI lineage: Eukaryota > Metazoa > Chordata > Mammalia > Rodentia > Cricetidae > Peromyscus > Peromyscus maniculatus. The sequence continues at coordinate 20,570,139 of NC_134859.1, forward strand.
GTGGCTCTAGCTGTTCATATGGGGAGTGCGATGGCTCTTCCTGGGAAGAAGAAATGGCCCAGATCTCAGTAAATAAGTGTTTGTGTGGAGCTTCCCTCTGCCCCATACTCCACTGGTCACCATTGTCCTTATGAGCTGAAATAAATGATTTGGAGGGAGGTGACAAACGGACACTGCTTCCAGAGACCTTTGTAACCAAAGCATTTGTTCCCTAGCAACCTCGTAAATGTCGGACCACGAACACTGGTGTCTACAGAGTGCTGTCAGCTAGAGCAATGGCTGTAACTTCCTTGGTGGTGAGGTGAGAAGAATAGGCTTCATTTGGGGTCCGAGTTATCACCCTCATGAGGAAAAGTTTGGGGAAGGTGATTACTTGTGTGCAGCCATTGCTCATGACTAATTTGGGCATTAGTCATCTGGTGCAGAACTGGCTGGCCAGCCGAGGGACACAGAAATGGCTCAGGACTAGTGGCGGGTCTTGCTGTCCAGCCAATCAAATGACTAGGGAAGAAGGCATTTTTCAGAGTAGAGGAAGGGCATTTATTCTGGCTGGCTCCTTGGAGTCCTTCTGTGGAGGTTTAGAGGGCAGTTTTCATTTAGGGGAAATCTGCCAGCTGTGGGTTCTCAAACAAGGCGTGAATGGGAGGGTGAGATGAGATACGGTGGCCCACACATCTCACTTCTGTATCCCTTTATGTACTCCATCATTTCCTAAGCTCTTATCTTATTCCCTAAATGACACAATTGTTCTTGCGCCCATCATTAGTCCACGCAGAAGGATGTAAGCTGCGGGCACAGGGACTTGGTGGCTGCTGGAGTGTTTAGAGCGACAACGTCAGGCTTCGCTTGCCTGGGTCAGGCTGTGGGCTCTGCTCTCCACTTGCTTGCTGGCATTTTGTGTAAGCTGTCAAAGGCCTGCGCCTCTGTCTTCTTGTCCTTGCAATAGGCATGGCAATAGTTTCCATAGCAAAATGCAGCTCTAAGAATGAACTGAACTGATGTACGTGGTGCCTGGAACTGCGAGCGCTATGTGCGTGAGCAACTTCAGCCATCTTTATTAGCCGTCCCTCCCCTACCAAATCTGCCTAGAGCAGAAACTGATCGATACATGTTTGTTAAATATCAAATGAATAAAATAGCAGGTTTGTAAACGCGTGATATGGAGGGAAACAAAATTGGAACGAAGTAAAAGTTTTGTCTCCGATGATGATTTTTGCCGTCTTAACTGGGAAAGGAGAGGATAGCTGTAGCCAGCCTGGCATGACCCGTCAGAACATGTGTGTGATTGGGGGCTGTGGGCCCGGCATCTGAAAATTCATCAACACCGTGAAGATTTGAGAGAGGCTCAGGACTCTGCTCCCTAGTTCATGGGCATGATCAGCACTGTGTGCAGGCATTCTCCCTCAGCTTGCCTCAGTTCCCTCCCTTCTTTGACACTGTAACTTGGTGGCCTCCGTGGCGGAGATCACTATGGTCCTGTAGTCCCTTTACTGCCAGCGGGGGATATGATCATTTAGGACAATGGAACACAAGCCATAGAATCCTTCTGATGCGGTCATCAGGTGCCCTGTGAATCTCTCACATACCCTCTCTCCTTTTCTGAGTGTGCCAGGGCATGGTACAACCTAAGGCAGCAGTGCCCAAGATAGTTGTGGTCTGGGTGTGACAATTAGCACCCGGAGAAGATCCTGGAGTTGCTCCAGGAGCTATCTACCCATAACTGCTGGTAACAACAAGCCTCTGAAAGGGTGACCTGTCCCTTCTGCAGGCTTCGTGGATCTCTCAGCTCCATTTCTCTTTCCCTTTCCTGGGTGCTCCCCAAGATGGCAGCAGATTCCAGCCTTGTTCTCATTTCTCACCAGGCAGAAGAGGACGAGTTACCCAAGAGAATGTGGCAGTGTCACCCCCTGGTGAAACTGTACTTCTGTTATCTGTAGCGTGCCTCTCCCAGTTTGCCAGTGGAGCCTCTCAGTCGGCACACCTGGTCCTCTTTCAGCGAAACATCTGGCTTCTCTATTCATAGACTGATACAGCACAAGCATCATTCATTGCTGCTGTGATACAGGGAAGGGCCAGAAGCACAATGTGGGTCTACAGAGCCAAGTGTGAAGACCCAAGTCCAGGGGAGGGGCCAGGAGCTAGCAAGGTGCTGCTAGGCAGGGCGGCCTGCTGGTTCAGGGTGCCTCTGTTCTCCAGGATGTGGCTTCAGACAGTGATCAGCCAGTGCACCTGATAGAGGGGTGTTCCTATAAGGACAGCAGTTCCAGAAGCCTGGCTAGAGCTCCATCTTCACTGAGGACTGATAACTCAGGCTCATTCCTCTGTTCCAGGAACTTACGGTAATCCATTCAGGAAATGGGGACATTCAGGGACCATGCTCTGCTTAGCTGGCTATAAAGGTCATGGCATGACACATTCTAACAGGTCTACAGTTCCCTGAAGGGCATTAGGAGTGCATAACCCAGCCATAACAGAAGAGACACAAGTGGCCTCTGTCTCTTTAACACTGATGGGGCGGGTGGGGTGGGGTGGGGTGGGGTGGAACAGTACAATAACCTGGAATAGACAATGTCCCTCTTCCTCAAAGTACTCTCTCTCTCTCTCTCTCTCTCTCTCTCTCTCTCTCTCTCTCTCTCTCTCTCTCTCTCTCTCTCTCTCTCTTTCTCTCTCTCATTCTCTGACCTTGGAGAAACAACCCCAGCTGACACACAATGAGAGGGCTGTGCCTGTGAGCCATCAGTCATGCCCGAAAGTGGCATGAAAACGCAACTTTGACGAGAGCTGGAGTGGCAAAGAAATAAACCACAGTAAATATTTGACTGATCCAATTATAAATCTCCCCAATTCTTGGCAGAGAGCGAGGAGGAATGGTAATTAAGATAACTTAGTGGGTTTCCAGAGGAGCTGGTGGAGAGAAGAGACACCCGCCCTGGCTGAGCCTAAGCCAGGGGGCCTGTCGCTTTCCCAGAAGGGAAAGCGGCCCTCCACACACAGGGAGCACACAACCCCCAGGTTGCTGCTGGAAGCCTCCAGAATACAAACCTGCCAAGGAGGGCAAGGTTAAAGACAGACCCATTGCCCTTCAGGAAGATGTTATTACTGGGTCCAGGACCCTGGGAAGCTGGAAAATAACTTTTCTGTCACTTGGAACGTCTGCTTGCTGAGGGTTGACGCGACTGGGCAAAGCAATAAATGGTGACATTTCCCAGAGCTAGCCTGCCACTCCGCTGCTCCCCTTGCAGCCTCCTGGCGGCATCCTTGGTCTCCTAGGTCTGAGGCTGGGTCTCTCTCAGTGGACAGGGCACAGGCAGCAGGTGGTGGGATTTTAGGGGGCAGCATGTGCGAGCTGGGGCTGCTTGGCGTCCCCATTACCATGCAGCCTGGCTGCATTCAGTGGCAGGAATGACTTGGCACAGAAGGTCACTCGAGCCTTGCACATCTGTCTCTGCCAGCCAGGCCTGGGGCACAGTGGGTCCAGCTGAGTTCTCATCTAGGCTCAGCACAGCCTTTCTGCTGGCTTTCCAAGGGGCTGCGGGAAGAGTGAAAGGTAGAAGAAGGGCCAAGGCTGAATTGGGGTGGGGTGGGGGGCATGCAGGGGGTCGGGTAAGGCTTGCCTGAGTGGGTCGGACTGTGGAAGCAGAGCAGATCAGCCTTAGAGTGAAGGCCTTCCTGAGCTCCAATACAGGAAACTGGGTTGCTTTTCCAGATCAGGTAAGAGTCCATGAGCCCTTTGGAGACAGGGAGGACCCAGCTGGGGTCCTTAACACCAGGAGTCAGGTAGGGTCCACCCAGAAGGGTGGAATTCTTGATTCATTCCTACATAACTTCTTGCAATGGCAAAAGAGTTCCCATCAAAAGTAAGAAGAGTTTATTGTGATTTAGCACTTGCTTTTTTGTTTGATTTCTTCTGCGACTGGGTCTCACTATGCAGCCTGGCTGTCCTGGAACTCACTCTATAGACCAGGCAGGCCTTGAATGCACAAGAATCAGCCCACCTCTGCCTCCCATGTGCTGGAATTAAAGGTGTGTGCCACTACACCTGGCTTTTTAAAAATAATATTTATCCTATTTTAAACTATGTGTGTATGTGAATCTCTCTCTCTCTCTCTCTCTCTCTCTCTCTCTCTCTCTCTCTCTCTCTCTTTCTCTCTGTGTGTGCCCATGGAGGCTGGAAGAGGGTTCCCTAGGAGTGGGAGTCACAAGAAGCTGTGAACTGTCTGATGTGGGTGCTGGAAACTGAACTCATATCCTCTAGAAGAGCAGTAAATGTTCTTAACCTCTGAGCCATCTCTTTAGCCCCGCTCTTTTGTTATTTTGAGTTTTTCTTCTTTAAATCTTACTGTGTAGCCCAGGACAGATTGAAATCCATGGCTGTGTGATTTGAACGAGAATTGCCTCATTGTAAGGAGTCTTCTTCTGGCCTACCAGCCAGTTCCCAAGTAATGACATGGAGACATATTATTAATTATGAAAGCTCAGCCTATAGCTTAGGCTTGTTCCTAACTAGCTCTTATAACTTAATCAATTTCTGCTTATCTGCTTTTTACCATGTGGCTTTTTACCTTTTTTTCATTCTGTATGTCTGACTCCCTCCATGTCTCCTCTGAACCTCGATTATGGCCTCCTGCTTTCCTCTCTCTGCCCGGAAGTCCTGCCTCTCTCTACCTCCTGCCTAGTTATTGGCCGTTCAGCTCTTTATTAAACCAACCACAGCAATATACCTTCACACAGTGTCCAGATATCCCACAGCTCCCCATATTCTTATTCTTTTGAATGCTTGGTCCTCAGTTGGTAGAACTGTTTGGGAATTTAGGAGGTTTGCTCTTGTTGGAGGGGGTGTGTCACTGGGGGGTGGGCTTTGAGGTTTTAAAACCTCATGCCATTCCCAGTTAGCTTTCTCCTCCTCATGCTTGTGGATCAGATGTGAGCTCTCAGCTACTGCTCTGGCTCCATGCCTGCCTGCTGCCATGCTCCCTGCCATGATGGTCATGGACTCTAACCCCCTGGGACCGTGAGCCCACACATCCAATGCTTTCTTTTAGAAGTTGCCTTGGACATGGTGTCTTGTCACAGCAACAGAAAAGAAATGGAGACAATGATTCTCTGCCTCCACCTCCCGAGTACTGAGATTATAGGCGTGTGCCACCATGCCTGGTTTCTGGCTGGCACTTGTGACCGAAGTAGTCCTAAAAACCTCTGCCTTTGCTTTTATATCTTTGGAGGGAAGAGTGACTGCTGCAGGGTTGGAGAAAGCACCATATACCCTGGAGCAGGGAGGGCTGCAGTCCACGGCTTGAATTTGATGTTCAGGGATCCAGACAACCACAGGCAGCTGCTCTAGATGCCAGCTTGGCTGGTAGCTGGTTTGGCTTGTGGGTCCTTTCAAGATGCCACTGAAGGAAGAACTCAGCTGGGCTTGGGCAGAACAGGTAGAAAGGATGCTTGGGCAGCCTCGTTGGTTTTTCTAGGTGCTGGTCACACCTGCACTACCGCTTCCCTGAGAGCCAGCCCCTTTCCAGCTCCCTTCTCTCTCTTCCATGTGTTCTAGCCACACTGTTTGCTCTTTTCCGATGGCACACCAACACATCTCAGTCTAACGACTTGGGCACCAGCTGCTCCCTCTTGCATGGCTGCCCTTCTCCTGCCCACACAGCTGTCTGCTGCTCGTCAATCCTGTCTTTGCCTCCACGTTGTCACTTCAGAAAGGATGCCTCTGACCACCCACTCTAAAACACGTTTCTTTGTTTCCATTCTCAGCAGAAGCTCATTACTCTGAAAAACCTTGCTATTCACCAATTTAGAGCTCACCTCTGTCTTCTTGGATATGAGCTCCTGAAGGGTGGAGTTTATATCTAGTGACAGAACATATGTGGTGGCCTAGTGGGGGTGAGTGAGTATACATAGGGTGTGGGTGTGCATTTAAAAAATAAAGCACAATCATCCACTACACCACCCTGGGACCATGTAGCATGCTGCACCTGACCTCAGATAGGGACCCCCAGCATAGCATCTACCCCACCTATTTCTACCTTTAGGGTAGTGGGGCATTCTGTGACCCACCCCTACAGAACACTGCCCACTCCCACTGGGACCTAGTCCCTGCCATCAAAGTACTACTAGAGTCCAACACACGGCCTGCAGACATATGAAGACTGCCTGTAAGAACCTACTAAGCCTGTAGGTTTGCTCCTGGGCTCAGAAGTTGTACCTGTTCTAGTTGGTCTGAGACCACTTCTGATACCCCATTCACATGTCAACAGAGTTGCTACAAGACTGAACTTCAAGCACCATTCAGCGGGTCCACCACCTGAAAAGTTGGGGAAACAGCCAAGATCCAAACACCTACTCAACAAAGGTGAGACCAGAGAGTCATACCAATAACCACCACCAGTCACCTAAATACAGATGCCTAGATCTCACTGCAAAAATACAAACTACATAAATAACCAAGACAACATGCTTTCTCCAGAAATTAGTGCTCCCATTGTAATGTTTCCTGAGAAAGACAACTTAACTGATACACAAGACAATGACTTCAAAATAGCAATTATAAAGATGTTAAAAAAATTCAAAGAGAATAAGAATAAATACCTGAATAAAGACAGAAAAACAGATGAATGACATAACGAAAACAATTTAAAATACAGAAACAGAATTTAATAAATAGATAGATAGAATTTCTGAAGAAAAGCCAAACTGAAATAAAACTTGAAATGGAAAACTCAGAAAGTCAAACAAAAGGCTCAGAGGAAAGCCTCAATAGATTGGATCAAGTAGAAGAGAGAATATCAGGCCTCAAAGACCAGGTAGCGAATTGGATCACCCAGTCAAATAAAATGCTAAATCTAAACAAATATACAAAACCAGGAATGGAAAATCCAGAAATTCTGGGACTCTATAAAAAGACCACACCTATAAATGTGTAGATGAGAGAGAAGAAACCTAGTTTAAAGGCACAGAAAATATTTTCAACAAGATCGTAGAAAAAAAATCTTCTTAAATCTTGGACCCATCAAGATGTTAGAGGCATACAGAACACCAAACAAACAGGGCCAGATATTTTCCATGTCACATAATAATCAAAACACTAGGTGCATAGAAAAAAGAAAGGATATTGAAATCTTCAAGAGAGAAAGACCAAGTCATATACAAGGCAGGCCCACCAGAATAACACCTTACTTTTCAGACAGCCTAGATTAATGATCTACAAGCCTGAAAGACCACAGATGCCAACCTAGATTACTATACCCAGGAAAAACATCAATGGTGGGGGCTGGATAGAAGACTCAGTGGTTAAGAGCACTGGGTGCTCTTCCAGAGGTCTTGGGTTCAATTCCCAGCACCTACACAGTGGCTTACATCTGTCTATAACTGTAGTCCTATGGGATTCGATATCTTCTTCTGGTGTGCAGATATACATGTAGACAAAAAATCCATAAATTGTAGCACAAATCTTAACAAGTCTTATTAATAAAAACAACCCCAGGGCCAGGTATTGGGGTGAACACTGGAAGATCAGAGAAACAGAACATCTACAGCTAAGCTCACCTTGCCAATTCCTCAGCTGATCTCGTTTCCTCAAACTGGAAGCCTCTGTGTCCTCATCTGAATGGATCTTAGCTGAACTGCTGCTCAATAGCCTAAAAGCTTAATCAGGCCTAAAAAACCTCTAGTTCCTGGTCCTCACACCTTATGTACTTTTCTGCTTCCTGCCATCACTTCCTGAGATTAAATGCATGTGTCACCATGCCTGGCTGTTTCCAGTGTGGCTTTGAACTCACAGAGATCCAGATGGATCTCTGCCTTTGGAATGCTAGGATTAAAGGTGTGTGTGCGCGCCACCATTTTCTGGCCTCTATATCTAGTTAGTGGCTGGTCTGTTCTCTGACCCCAAATAAGTTTATTAAGGTTCACAATATATTGGGGAACACAATATCACCACAAGAAATCTTTAAAAATCTGTGAATCATAATCCCAGGAGAAAGCCAAACTTTCTATGATAAAAAGAGATTTAAGGAATTTATGTCCAGTAAGTCAGTCCCACAGAGGATACTAAAAGGAATACTTTTGTCTTAAGGACCAAACACACCCAAAAGAGCATGAGGAATAAGTAAATAATTCCAGAACAATTCATCAGAAGATGTCTAAGAAAACACCATCACAACAAAACATCAGGAATTATTAAATGTTGCTTAATAACAACTCAATATTAATGGTCTCAGTTCCCCCAATTGAAAGTTACAGACTAACAAATTGGGTAAGAAAACAGAATCCATCTTTTTGATTCCTTCAAGAAACATACTTCACCATTAATAGATACCACCTCAGGGCAGAAAGATAAAGGTATAACAGGGAGAGCTATTTTACTCTATGACAAAATAAGCTTCAAGGCCACACTAGTCAGAAAACTAGTCAGAAGAGAGAGGGAAGGATATTTCATACCCAATAAAGAAAAACCCTACCCAAAAGATACTACAGTTCTAAATAGTTATGCACCAGACACAAGAGCACCTAATTTCATAAAAGGAATGCTATTAGCTCTAAGATCACAGATTGACCCCAACACAGTGATGGTGGGTGACCTCAATACCCAACTCCCAACAATATACGGGTCATCCGGACAAACCCAATAGAGAAATCCTGAAGTTAAATGACATCAGAAATCGAATGGATCTATAGACTTTTATAGAACATTCCACCCAAATACTAGAGATTACATTATCTTTTCAACAGCCCATGGAACTTTCTCCAAAATCAACCACGAAGTAGGATACAAACTAAGTCTCAGCAAATGAAGAAAAATTGTATCATATTATGCATATATCTGACCACCAAGGAATAAAATTTGCATAACAACAATAGAAACTGCAGAAAATAAACAAACCCATGGAAACAAAACAACATACTATTGAATGAAAATTCTGTCAAGGAAGAAATCAAGAAGGAAATTTAAAAAAAAATCTAAAATTGAATGGATATGGAAACACAACAGGTGAAAAGTCTATGAGACACAATGAAGGCAGGCCTAAGATGAAAGTTTATAGCACCAAATGCCTACATAAAAATGGGAGAGATGTCATATTAACAACTTAATAATACACTTGAGGTCCTAAGAGAAACAAGTACAAACAACACCTGAAAGAGTATATGACTGGCCTGGAGAGATGGCTCAGTGGTTAAGAGCACTGGCTGCTCTTCCAGAGGTTCTGAGTTCAATTCCCATCTATCAAAGAGTGGCTCACAACCATCTAGAATGAGATCTGGTGCTCTCTTCTGGCCTGCAGGGGTACATGCAGGCAGAACACTATTCATAATAAATAAATTTAAGAAATAAACTCAAGGCTAAAATTAATGAAATAAAAAATTACAAAGAATCAATCAAATGAAGAGTTCTTTGAAAAGATTAACAACATTGGCAAGCCTTTAGCCAAAGTAAGCAAACGAAAGGTAGCGAGGACTCAGAAACATTAGAGCAGATACCGAGGAAATCCAGAGGACCTTAAGGACAGACTCTAGAAGTTTATTATTCCACTAAATTGGAATATCCAAAAGAATGATGAATTTCTAGATATATATGACATATACAAATGAAATCTAGATGGAACACATAATTTAAACAAACTCATAACAACCAATGAGAGAGAAGCAGTAATAAAAAAACTCCCAACTAAAAACAGACCAGGGCCAGATGGATACAGTGTGAAATTCTACCAGAACTTCACAGAACTAACACCAATACTCCTCAAATTATTCTGTAAAATAGGAAAGGAAGAAACACTGCCAAACTCTTTCAATGAAACCAGTATTATCCAGAAACCAAACCAGGCAAAGATACAATAACAACAACAACAACAACAACAGCAGCAGCAACAACAACAACAAAAAAAAAAAAAAAGAAAGAAAAGAAAGGAAAGAAAAGAAAAACAAAAGAAAAAGAAAAGAAAAACAAAATTACAGGCCAACATCTCTGATGAACACAGGTGTAAAATTTTTTAATAAACACTTGCAAATTGAATTCATGAACACATCAAAAAGATTATTTACTATGACCAAATTGACTTTATCCCAGATATGTAGATATGGCTCGACATATATCAATCAGCAGTTGCAATCTACCACATAAACAGACTCAAGGATAGAAGCCACACGATCATCTTATGAGATGCAGAAAATAGCTTTGACAAAATCCGACGTTTCTTCATGATACAAGTCCTGGGAGAAACTAGGGATTCAGGGGACATATCTCAACACAATAAAGGCAACGTGCAACAAGCTCACAGCCAACATTGTATTTATGCTAAATAGAGAAAAACTCTCCTCTATTTCCACTAAAGTCAGGAACAAGATCAGGATGTCTGCTCTCTCCATTCCTGTTCAACATAGTGCTTAAGTCTTAGCTAGAGCCATAAGAAAACTGAAGGAGACCAAGGAAATACAAATAGGAAAAGAAATAGCCCAAACATCTGTATTTGCAGCTGATAGGATTCCATCATTAGACTCCACTGAGAAACTGACGCTGATAGATGGGTGGCAGTCCCACCCTTAGGACAAGCCTGCACCCTCACAAACCTTAGACTGAGTTATCTTGTATAATATTAGAGGGACCAGCCTCAATATTATACATCCCAGGGGCTCAGGAGAGAGAACTACTGACGGCAAGGACTATTTTCTGTAAATTGAATCTCAGCACACCAAGTTCTATAGTCCACTTGCTTTAATTCCTCTGGCATAACATCCTTTATACACAGCTTCAGTTCTGTTCTCATGTCTAGCTCCTTTCTTGCCTGATTTCTCTCTATATTTATCTACTGTCCCTTCTATGTTCTATCTTAATTCCTTTGTCTAGTTCTGCCCCTTCTAGGTTCTCATCTTCTAGTTCTTTCCCCTATCAGCTCCTCTCCCGTCTCCTTCTCTCTCATCTGGCTCTTCCTCATCTTGTTCTTCCCCATCTGGCTCTTCCTCATCTTCCATCTCGTTCCTCTAGTCCTCTCTTCTAGCCCTTCAATCTAGTTCTTCCCCATCTCAGTTCGTTCCTCTCAAGTTCTTACCCATCTAGTTCTTCCATTCTCCTCTCTCTTCTCTGTCCTCTCCTGCCCTGGGAGTTCTGGTATATATACACTTACAAGCAGTATTTCCTTAGCAGTGCAAAGCCAGGCTTCCAGGGTCAAATGGAGGGGTGATAAGAATAGGCTTAATTGACACATCCGCCAGGCCTTCTCAAACAGGTAACCTGGATGCTTAAGTCTGTTCTTAGAGAGTACAGAGGTATCTCTGATAAGGTACTTTCCTCCATCCGGTGATGGACCTGGCCGGATGCTACCAATAATGATAATTACAGGGAGGCTTGAACTGGGAGTTCTGGCTGAGCATAGCTGTTAGCACAGAAGGTTATCTAAATATTCCTAGAAGTGGTTAGGTAAGGAGTTAGAGGTCTATAAAGTTAGTAAGGCTGTAAGAAAGGAGGGGTCTGAGCTAAATTGTGTAAAGCTATTACTTAATGTCTACCTGACCTAGGCAGTGTCCCCTTGTGGAATTTACCTTAAGTCAGGAGACTCGCCTGTGGGTTGTTATCACTGTTAATCCTCGGAAATTGGGTGACCACCTGGGTGATGTCTCCTTTAGTCAGTCCACATTGTTAGCCCTTCTTAGGGAAAAATCAATTGGGAAAACTATGAAGGCACACATGATTTTCATAACAGAATACAGCTGATATATAACAAGCCAAGTAACACCAAAAACTCCTTGGGATTTGGCTTCCTCTGGAGGAATTCCCTGATTCCTCCAGGTAGTGACTTTGCCATAACCAGCTGAGTTCTTATGATATTCCTGCGGCACACAGCAGAGTTATGGGTTTTGTAAGACAGTGATCCCTCCAGGAATTGGGGTCGCAAGGAAATGCAGTCCACTGGTGTCATTCGGTGTGAATGAAAGGGCAATGACCAGGTATTGCCTGTCCAGAGGGACTGCACCGTTTAAAACCAAGCTATCCCAGACGCCAGGGAACAGGGAAGAGCTACACATATGAGGGCCTGAATTTAGACTGACACAAACCCAAGGTTGAGAGACAGATCTGGAAGCAATTATAAAAAAAGAGGAGACCTGGGTGCTGAGCAGCTAAAAACAGTGGGTTAGCAGGAGGCTTGGCTAAGGCAGTCAAGTGTATAATCCTGCCTTTGGTGGCCAGCGGTCAGTCTCATCAACTGGGAATAACAAAGGAATTTGGTAGCCCTGAGCCTGAGCTCAGCAGGGGGTCAGCCTCTGGCTCCACCTATCTGCTTTTTGGCTGAAGAGTCTGGGAACTCAAAAGTGCTGGGTGATTAACACTTAGGAGATTGTGGAAGTGTGAAGACCTGCCATTCTTACCCGTACAGAGTGGTTGCTTCCCATACGCCCAATGTGGGAGTCACCCCGAGCTCAGACATTGGCCTCCTCAGGCATATGGCCCAGGGAGTCCCAGGACAGACATTGGCCTCCTCAGGCATATGGCCCAGGGAGTCCCAGGACAGTGGAAGAAACTGCCCAGCTCATGACTGCGTATCTAAGTAAGGCCAGCAGAGGCACAAGGAAGGGATGCTATGACAGGCAGCCCAGCCGACATCAGACACTTGTCCAGGATCGGCTCAGTACCAGCATATGCCATAGAAAGGACAAGAGCCTAGATCAGCTGATTCTCATACTTTCCACGCTCCCATGCATAAAACCAGACGCTTCCCAGTCTCTAGAGCCAGGAAGAAGCAACTCCAATAGTTCTGTTTACTGTCTTCAATTTTCTTTTGACCTCCGTGTTTACCCCTTTTCTTCTTTTTTCTTCCTTCCTTCCTTCCTTCCTTCCTTCCTTCCTTCCTTCCTTCCTTCCTTCCTTCCTTCCTTCCCTCCCTCCCTCCCTCCCTCCCTCCCTCCCTCCCTCCCTCCCTCCCTCTCTCTCTCTCTCTTTCTTTTTTTTTTTTTCCGAGACAGGGTTTCTCTGTGTAGTTTTGGTGCCTGACCTGGATCTCGCTCTGTAGCCCAGGCTGGCCTCGAACTCACAAAGATCTGTCTGGTTCTGCCTCCCGAGTGCTGGGATTAAAGGCGTGCGCCACCACCGCCTGGCCCCCCTCCCCTTCTAATCACACTTTCTGCAGTGTTTTTACTTTATAATATTAAAAATATTAATATTTAAAAATGATTTTTACATTTTTTCCTTCTATTCAATAACTATACTTTTCTAATGACCTTTATCATTACTTTAAATTTTATCATTTTATCATGACTTTAAACTTTATCATTTCCTTTAAATATTTTGCTTCCTTTTTTTGTTCTTTTGTCAAGTTCCCTATTTTATACTGTACTACTACACTTTTAATAATATTTTAAAATAATTAG